>NW_026057577.1:142632972-142905549 GCF_023721935.1 Panthera uncia
AAGAAGAAAGAAGAAAGAAGAAAGAAGAAAGAAGAAAGAAGAAAGAAGAAAGAAGAAAGAAGAAGAGGAAGAGGAAGAGGAGGAGAAGGAGAAGAAGAAAGAGAAGAAAAAGAAGGAGGAGCAGGAGGTGGGGAGGAGGGGGGGAGGAGGAGGGGGAGAAGAAGAACTGGATTTTCCCAACAGAATGCTGGATTCTCTGAGGAAATTTTGGCAAATTTTTTTGTGGGACAAAGAGTACTAAAATATTTATTTCTTCTTTCTTTCTCTTTTTTCTTTCTTTCCTTCTTTCTTTCTCTCTCTCTCTCTCTCTCTCTCTCTCTTTTCTTTTTCTTTTGTAACAAAAGTAGTCCTGTTTCTTTGTTCCTCCCTACAGGATTTTCTCTTACCATGTCAAGAACTAAAGTCTATTCCAGCTTTGCATTGCAGTTTAGAAAAGTCAGATTCTAGATGTTGCAAGAAATAGAAAAGAGACAAAAAGAGGCAACCAGTAACATGCAGAATGCTTTATTAATTGATATTGAAAGAGATACAACTTGAATTATAGACAGTGACATTTATGTATGCTGCCCATAGTATAACGTACACCCTCAAGTCCATTAACCAACCCTGCCATCCTAACTCACATGTCTCCTTCACTGCCCCTTCCATGAAATTATATCACTTCCTCACTTCTTAATGTATCTTATGATTTACACATGCACTTAATATAATGTATATGTACACACACACACACACACACACACACACACACACAGGCACACATTGTTGAAGTCCACAAAAATAGTACCATAGTGTGTATATTCTTCTGTAATTGGCTTGTTGTTGTTGTTGTTGTTGTTCCAACTCAGCATTAAGGCAGTTCATCCATATTGCTAGGGATAGTTATGGCTCAATTATCTCAATAAGGCAGATAATTATTCTATGGCAAGGTGCTGTTTATTCATTCTCCCTATCAGTCAAGATTTTAGTTGATCTCCCACCCCTGTTTTTTAATATCTAGGGCAGTGCCAATTTAGGTATCTTTGTAGCTCTCTCTTGAGGTGCAGGTACTAGAGATTCTCTGGGGTATAGACATGGGTGAGGATTTACGGAATCACAGCATATGTGAACTTTGGTCTTCACAATGTAATGCCAAACAATTTCACAAAAAGATTGCATTGTGCTAACCCCCTACCTGCAGTGTACGTTACTATACTATATATACTCTGTTGTCACATTTCTTAGTGTTTACCAACTGAATCAGTGTGGTCCTAATTGGAATTAGCCTGTAAATGAGTTTAAGCATTTTCCTGATGTTTTGGCTATATGTATTTTCTCCGTTTTGAAATGCTTTCTCATGTCATTTACCCGTTATTTTTCTACTGGATAATTATCATTCTATTCTTGATTTATTAGACAGTGTTATATTATTGATTCTATTGTTTGTCTCTTTTTTTGTATTTCCAGTATCTTATTCAAGACTCTAGGGTATTTTTTTCATGCTTATAGTATGTTTATTGCAATATTGTGTTAATAATTAATCAAGGTATATTTATGAGTATATATACACATATTATATATGTGTGTATATATATATACATATGTGTGTATATATATATATATATATATATATATATATATGAACAGGGTATAATGTTCTAATCTTAATAAATTATAAGCTTTTTCTTATTTAACTCTTCAATGGTAGCTGAATTTTTTCTACCATTTTCATCCATGTTTCCCACCCTGAACAACACACCTCTCCACTAAATTATTCCTGTATCTATGAGTTTTCTTTTGTTTGTTTAAATTCCACGTGTGAGAAAGGTCACACAGTATTTGTCTTTCTCTAACTTATTTCACTTAAATAATGTTCTTGAGGTCCATCCATGTTGTTACAAATGACAAGATTTTATTCTTTTTTTTATGGCTGAGTAATATTTCATAGTGTGTGTGAGTGTGTGTGTGTAACAATTTCTTTATCCATTCATCCATCAATGAACACTTAGGTTGTTTCCATATCTTGGCTATTGTAAATAGCAATATGTATTTTTGAGTTAATGTTTTCATTTTCTTTGAATAAATACCCCAAAGTGGAATTGATGGATCATATGCTAGTTGCATTTTTAATCTTTTTAGAAACCTTTACACTGTTTTCTACATTGGTTGTTTACCCATTTATATTCCTACCAACAGTGCACAAGGTTTTCTCCACATCCTTACCAATTCTTATTATTTCTTGTCTTTTTGGTAATAGTCATTGTAATGGGTGTGAGGTAATATCTCATTGTCTTTTATTTGCATTTCCCTGATGATTAATGATGTTGAACATCTTCTTATATACTTGTTTCCATCTACATGTCTTGATTGGAAAAATATCTATTTAGATCTTTGCCAATTTTTTTAAAGGTGCTCAAAGTCTTTATTCAGGTATATGTAAATTTAAACCACAAAGGCAACCACTACACTCACTAAGATTGACAAAACTAGCAAACAAACAAGAAAAGTAATAACCACCATTGACAAATTTGTAAAACATTGGAAATGTTTAAACTTAGACCATTTGAGATAATTGGGACGTATGCTTATGTTAGTTATAGTTATGTTAGTTAACGTATAGTTATGTTAGTCTTCAAATTTGCTAAACGTTGCCAATTTTTCCAAAGTGGTTTTACTAACATATACTTGCCACAAGTATTCTGCCCATTTTTTAATCAGATGTTTTTTGCAATTGAATTGTATAAGTTGTTTATATACTTGGGATACTAGCCCTTACCAAATACACAATTTTCAAACATTTTCCCCCTTTCAGTAGATTGACTTTTCATTTTGTGGATGGTTTCCTTTGTTGCACAGAAACATTTTTGCATGATATAGTCACACTTATTTATTTTTGCTATTGTTGTTTTTGCTTTTGGTGGTTAGATTAAAACATCATTGCCAAGGCCTATGTCAGTTGGATAACTTCCTATGTTTTCTTCTGGGAGTTTTATGGTTTCAGGCCTATGTTCAAACCATTAATACATTTTGAGTTAATTTCTGAGTATGGCTTAAAATAGTGGTCAAAAAAAATAGTGGTCAAACTTCATTCTTTTGCATGTAACTGCCCTATTTTCCCAGCACCATCTATTCTTGATGAAAGTAACATAGGATGATCCTGAACTCATTTTTACAGACACACAAGCTTAGAGCTATATATGGAACAATTTTCTGCTTAAAAAAATAACAACTAAAGGCTGACTGAGTGAAAACTACACAATAAACAAGTGAGAAGAAAACCATGTCCAAGTGGAAGAAGAAGCTGGGACATAATCTTGCCATAAGCCCCTCCCCTGGTACATCAACCCACGACCAGGAGGGAACTCAAAACCCAGAGCTTCTCCCTGAGAAGCAGAGGGTTAGCACCTGACATTGAGAACCTTACCTTTTAGGACCAGCAACTGAGAGATGAGCCCCCACACCATCTACCTTTGAAAGCCAATGGGGTTTGCATCGTAAGACCCACAAGAGTAGCGATCTGCGGACAGCCCCTAAGGAACCCCCACACTCAGACGTAACAAATGCAACTGGGTAACTAAGTGGCGTATGTTCACCATAGAGTTTGGTGAACTGGAAGTAACTTCATGACAAAATTTCTAGTGAGAAGAGCAAATGGCAAATAAGTATATGAATTCACATGGCATTTTAGTGATGAAAGCTATATCCCATGCAATTCCATATGCTGTTAGCACTAGAAAACTTCCAACAATGTTAGTTCTTTCACATTGATCATATATATTAGCGTGGCAAAGTAAATTCTCAATTGATGCAACTTTTAAACCTGAGATCAATATTAAGAATTACTATTAAAATGAATACAAAATGTTACATATAATTATTGGTCTTATAACTAACACTTACTCTAAGAAAAACCATCTTTTAAGTACTTTGCATATATTGACACATCTCATTCTCATAACAAACTTAAGAGACGGATATTGCTATTAACCCATTTCACACTCAAGAAAACAGAGAGATTTGATAATTCACCCCACAGAGGTGATGCATGGCAAAATTCATATTTGAACTCAAGCATCTGGCTGCAAATCCCATGCTTTTTATCATTATATTAGTATGACATTAGTGAGTACATACACATGGAAATAAGTGGTGAATAAGTGTGATCTGATACACCTTAAAACTTTTTGTATTTAGTATTGTTATTTACATATATGTAATACGCATGAAAATACATGAAGATGAATATGATTTATGAAAGTAATTCACTGGTCAAAGAAATTAATATTTTATAAATATTATAGTAAGGGATGTGAAATACTTCCTTAGTGACTTACTTGTCTGTTACAATTCCCTGAATATAACTTTTATTGTATAAACCACTAAGACATGGAAATATTGATACATATCTCCCTCTCTCTACCTCTCTCTGACACACACACACACACACACACACACACACACACACACAGAGCAAATATTATGGAGCTATGCATAAACTCATTGTTCCAATATATGCCAATAGTATATTCTAAGATAGCATATTCAAGATTATATTTTATTAAGAATAAGGGTAGGTTTGGGATGCCTGAGTGGCTCAGTCATTTAAGCATGAGATTCTTGATTTAGTCTCAGGTCATAATCGCACAGTTCATGGGATCAACGCATGCCTGATTAGGCTCCATGCTGACAGATTCTCTCTCTCCCTCCCTTTCTGCCCCTCTCCTGCTAATATACTCTCTCTCTCTCTTTCTCAAAATAAATAAATAAACCTTAAAAAAGAATAAGGTAGATTAAAAAACTCAAGTCAACATACAGGAAATTATCTTTATATTTTAATAAGTTATTTGTGGAGGCTGCATTTTTGTCACCCCATGACGACATATTTAAGATGCTTGAAAGAAAATACCCATAGCAACAAAGAAATATAGAATCAGTTGCTTAAGCAAACAGATAAAATCTGGACATATGCATTGTACTATTACAAATTTGCATGCACATATGGCACCATGCTTTTTTTAATAGACCATTTTTCTTTGTTGCATTTCCTAAATCACACTATATTGGCTGACAAACCACATGCTAGGTTGTGCATGATGTTCTAACCATACTGACAAGCACAAAGTTTATAACCTGGCTTCAGACCTAATGGTTTGAAATTGAAAATTCCAGTCACATAAATATCTGTCTGTCATCAGGATTATAAGCACCTTATATCTTCTCTATTTGGAGCTGAAATAACTGAAATCTCTTCTTTTGTAAGGAATACAGTCTGTTTTTACAGCTTCTGATTTACCTTTTTGTATCCTTAACTAGGGGTTGTACAGGAGCTCCTGAGGAAGATACACTGCATTGTGCCCGAGTAAGCCTGAGGATAAGCCTGATAGAGAACAAAATTGGAAAGTCAGTGGAATGGATTTCTCTCTATATTTTATATTTGATGGATACACTTCTATTATGGGTCTTTATTTTGGTACTCTGTCAAATTTCTAAAAATATTTTCGTTTCCGACATATCAGATTTTTTCCTTCGCCTTATCTGTTAAATGTGTCATTTCCACTCAATGTTGAGCTTGGGAAAAATAAGGTTTTTCTATATACTTATTCTGAGTTATAAGAATATTGAATGTACTTTAAGTAATTACAGAATATGTTTACTCTTAATGTCCTTTTCAGCTTCTGTGTAATTAATGCCCCAGAAAGAACAGAACAGTCTTTTGGGCTTTGGATTATCTTTGTGAATTGCATTTTTCCATTTCCCGGTGACCTAAAGCATCACCATTAGCTTTAGTCATATCAGAAGGATGGTTTTCTTTTTACCAAAGTGATTCGATCAGTTTAAAACATTTGAACAAGTACTGCAGCAAGAAATGAAATTGATGGAAGAACTCTCAAATTTCTAAGAAATTAAGGCAATTTGAGGCCATAAATTCTCCCATTCTCCTTAGGACACACCTTATATAAAGCAATCTGTGATATGAAAACAGAAGAAGATTCCTTTTATCATTTATTTTTTGGGAGACAATTTTAAGTCTGTAGGTGTCAGTGATATTTACTTGTTCTTTGAATTTAGGGAGAATTTCTGAAACGGTACACATGACTTGCCAAGCTATAAGTGTTTTCTTTTCCCTTCAAAGGTTATTCATAATTGCCAAGCATGAAGAAATAAATCTCATAACAAACAGAAATGGTATGTCAGTGTCATTTGCAATGGGAAGTGTTTTGCAATAGGTACAGCCCACAGAAAAGGGTCTACTGTACTTGGTAATTTTTTATTCCTGGGACTAAATCTCTAGAGGCTATATTCAAAGCAGAAAGGGCATGTTTACAGACTTATTTCCAGGCAAACAGTGGGATGTTATTGATCCCACGTTTCTACCATGTGTTCACGTGTAAGCTTCAAATAGCATCATGACCGGCAAAGTTGTATTTATTTTTCTAACACGGTGACAATCAGAAGTATTAACAAAATTCATTCTTCCTACAAAAATTTGGTAGAGAGGGTGGGTTCCTACTAAATTCAAGGATAGGAATTGGATTCAATCAATTCACTACACAAACATTCGTGTACCATTTTTAGAATATGTGCAAAGTATACCTAACTGCCTGAGCAATAAAGTGCAAATATATGACTTAAAGGGACATCACTACTGAATGAGAGAAGCACTAATAAAGAACAATACATGCAAATTCTGCTGTTCTTTTCCAGAATCTTAAGGACATCCTTATCTGGTAGGCATAAGCAGGGGACCCTTCCCTGAGAACAGGGAAGTTTTGATCGGAGCATTGATAACTGACATTTAAATTAACATTGTATTTTTCATAGCACAATGTATATATGAATTTGTCAATGAGTTAAGGGTCTTAGCTACGGGACAGCTTGCATACACATAGATTTGATAATTTTGCTTGACATGTGTGCAAAGTGTTGATAGATATCAGCTTTAGTAGCATAAAGGAAGACAGAGGAGTGATTTTCTGTGCAATATGAATGCATGCATAACAGATATGCTGTGCCTACAGTATATTCTTACGTATTCATTTTATTCGTATGATAGCTTCTCTCTCTTCACACCCTCTCATATATCCACTATTAAACTTTCAAGGAAAGTACAAGGTCCTCAGAGTAGAAGATACGGGAACACTTTCTCTTCTGCGCCTGTATATTATGGGGATGCTAAGACTGCTGGAGGTGTGTGTCCCAATCTCTCTCTCCAGGTTTCAAAGAATGTGGTTGCAGAATAGTTGCATTGGGAGAGGGCAAAGAATAGTAAATACAAAATAACTTCTTTTATTCCCTCTTCATATTGGGATATAAATGATGTCCTTAGTCACTTCAGGCTGCTATAACAAACTGCCGTAGACCGAGTGGCCTAAACATCAAACATTTGTTTGTTCTAGAGGCTCGAAAGTCCAAGATCAAGGGACCTGCAGATCCGGTGTCTGGGGAGAGCCCAATTCCTGGTTCATAAATGATCATCCTCTTGCTGTGTCTTCATGTGACAGAAGGGATGGGGTATCTCTCTGGCATCTCTTTTTTTTTAAGGACACTAATCCTGATCATAAAGACTCCACTCTCATGACCTAATCACCTCCCTAAGTCCCCACCTTCTCATACCATCACATTGGGAGTTAGAATTTCAGCATATGAATTGGGCCAGGGGGAGACGCATTCAGTCCATAACAGATGATGAAAAGTGGGTGGTGACAAGATGAAAGTCCAGCCAAGGCTAGTGTCACACAAAGGATATGGTTCCAGGAAACACTTAGTGCCAACAAGCTACCAATTGCAGAAATCAGCCCACCATGGCAGTGGGATGCATAGGTGGCTAACTGCTGGTTACAATTCAGAGGACAGGAGGCAGGACACATCCCAGGACCAGCATGGGCCCTGGAGCCTCCCTCATCCCAGTGACAGATAAGTAACATTATTTTTATCTGTTAGACATCTTGATGAGGAGTAAGTAGAATAGGAAAATCTGAAGGACCAAGCAGTAAGTCAGAAAGACTGAATTAAACCATGAATAAAACTAACAAACTATAATGTGATGTTAGATACTGCTCTAAGATCTTTACACACATAACTTACAGTTTTAAATATCACAAAACCCCAGGTGATAGTTACTATTCTTATCTCCTATTAGAAAAATGAAGCCACTGAGACACAGGAGGGGACATCACTGTCCATAGTAATGCCAGGGTTCAGTCTCAAGCATCTGGCTGCAGAGGTCATGTGTCAATCTACTGCACCACACTGCCTTTTCTGTGCTGCGAAGCAAGAAAATCGTATAATTTCAAATCTCGTCTGGGTAACAGGCATAAATTTATATATGATAGGTTTCTTAACTTGAGATAAACACAGAGTACTCAAAACACAACTTACTCATGACTCTATGAACCACATTTGGTATATTTCAGATATATTTCCAGTAAATCATTTTGTGAATTAGCTTTATGCCGAAAACAAGTGGAGATGTGGTGTTTTCGGTAACCTAAGGTCTGAAACCTAAGATATGTATTGAATTCCTACAATGAATTTTGACGTGACTGCCCTGATAGAATTAAGCTGTTTTCGTCCATAGTTTAGAATTTAATTTCTCTCATAACTAAAAGAACATATGTGAGGTGTATAATTAAGCATAAAAACACTGTCTATGGTCATAAAATAATTTCAAAAGGGCATAGAAAATAGAACCTTGAGAGAATTAGATATATGTTTGATTAGGAACAAAACAACAAAAAACACATTTATTTACTTGCAGATCAATTTAATTAATAGCGTTGACTTACTAATTATTTCAAAAACATGATATTTTTATATTAGGAATGTTTAAAAGAGAAATTTGTCGGGGCGCCTGGGTGGCGCAGTCGGTTAAGCGTCCGACTTCAGCCAGGTCACGATCTCGCGGTCCGTGAGTTCGAGCCCCGCGTCGGGCTCTGGGCTGATGGCTCGGAGCCTGGAGCCTGTTTCCGATTCTGTGTCTCCCTCTCTCTCTGCCCCTCCCCCGTTCATGCTCTGTCTCTCTCTGTCCCAAAAATAAATAAAAAACGTTGAAAAAAAAAATTAAAAAGAGAAATTTGTCACCTACTTCTCCATGATCCTAGTGATATTTGTGTTCCATTTCATCCCAATACTTTTGCAGTTTCAGTCATATTATAGGTACAACATAGATAACATTATCTGACCTAATTTCATAATACCATTAAATATTTCAATGTGTATAATATGTTTATGTGCCTATGCCAAAAGTTTACTAAAGTATTTCATGTTCCAGGGTGTAAAATTATGCCAATAATTTGCTAAGTCCAATAATATTTCAATGACTATTATTTTTCAATCTTAAGGTCAGATTGCCAAATCGGGAGGAGATCATTCATTGATTCATTCAACATATATTTATTAAACAATTAGTATGTGTCTGGGATTTCTCTAGGTATATGCAGCAATGAAAACACACACACACGCATGCCTCTGTTCTAGTGAATTTTAAGGACAGAAGACAATTAGTAAAATAAATAAATATAAGTATAATATGTCAGATATGGGAACAGACATTGATATAGGAAATTCTGTTATATTGGGTGGTTAAGGATGTTATTTCTCATTAGAACTTCGTTAGTGACCTACATAAATTAAATGAACAATCCACAGGGAAACGTCATCTAGCAAAGTAACTCCTTAGGGAAACAAAGAGAATACCTTTTACTCCTCTATGAGGTCTGAATTACCTTGACCAAAATGAAATAAATATACTAAAAGAAAATAGAACTACAGACGAATATTTGTATGAACAGGAATGGGAAAAATAATTTTTTAAGTTTTTTAATAGCTGCATTAAATTACTTTTAAAAAATTAATGTTTATTTTTGAGTAAGAGAGAGTGAGACAGAGTGTGAGTGGGGGAGGGGCACAGAGAGAGAGAGAGAGAGAGAGAGAGAGAGACAGAATCCAAAGCAGGCTCCAGGCTCTGAGCTGTCAGCACAGAGCCCGAAGTGGGGCTCGAACTCACAAACCGTGAGATCATGAACTGAGCTGAAGTCAGATGCTCAACTGACAGAGCCACCCAGGTGCTCTTTAATTAATTTTTAAAGTAGGCTTCATAGGGACTGGAACTCATGACCCTAAGATCAAGAGTTGCATGCTCTCTTGATTGGGCTCACCAGGTGCCCCAATGGGAAAAAAAAATTCTTAACAAAATATTAAATAATAAAATCCAGCAACATACATGAAATAAAAACCATCATGACCAATTAGAGATTATGCCAAGAGTTCAAAGTCATGCAGAAACCAAATGAAATAAAAGTCACACTACTTGTAGAGCAAGAAATAAACCCCTTTTTCCCCAAATATGTGAATATGTGCTTCTGTGAATACAACATCTTACAGAATTACAAAAAAAATCTTCTAGAATAAATGAAGACTTTAAGAAGTCAGAATACAAGATCAATAAGCAAAAAATGTACTTCTATAAATAGAAGATAATAAAAAATGGAAAAATACTATTTCCAATTATGTACAAATGTAAAATACTTTGAACAAGACTTGAATATTGAAAGTTTTAAAACTTGACTTTTAACATAAAATTCAGTTTCTATCCCATACATACAGCAATTCAGATTTCCTATTTCTTCTTGTGTCAGTTTTTAGAATTTGTCAATTTTATATAAATTTTTGAATGTGTGTTTTAGAGTTTGGAAGATTGCAGTGAAGTAGGAGGACCTTAGGCTCACCTTGACCCACAAATACAGCTAGATAACTATCAAATCCTCCTAAACACCCCAGAAATTGATCTGAAGGCCAGCCGAACAAACTCCACAACTAAAAGTAAAGAAGAGGCCACATTGAAGAGAAGGTAGGAAGTGCAAAAGTGCCATTTGGGAGAGAAATGGATTGTGGCTGCTGCAGTGGGGAAGGAGCTGAGGTGACAGAGAAAGACAAGAGACAGAGTAGCACATAGTGGAGCATATGGGGAAAATGAGTCTGCATCACAACTAACTTTGAAAACCATTCAGGCTGAATTTCATGAGTTCTTGTAACCAGCAGGGGTTAAAGTTTGGAATTTTAAAGGTCAGAGGGCACTGTGTTGTTCTTGGAGAGAAGGCAAACAACGTGCAGACATGCAGCATGAAAACAGTGACCTGAAGAATGCCTGGGGCACACAGCAGGGATGTTACTGGCTCATTTTGGAGTGCATTCCAGAGGGGCAGCATTCACCATGAGACCCTTCTGGAAGCAAAGGAACTGGCTGGGGCCATTTCCTTCTCCAACCCTTCAGCATAAGCACAGGGCAACCTGTGGGAACAAGCACAATGCCAACACTAATGCCTAACTTCCTCACATGCCCCATGCCCCATGCCCCTATGCTCAGGTGGAACCAACACCCCTAGTCACACTTGCCTCGGTCCCAGCAAGTCCTTCTCCTACCCCAAGAAGACCAGCCCAGACTCCTACTTACACCATGTCTCCTGATATGAGAGTTTTGCAAAGGCTTGGTTCTGGTGGTGGTGGTGACAGGTCACATTTCACAAACATACCAGAGCACATTTAGTTAAAACATGCCACATTCAGGCCAGGGACCAAAATTTGCTCACAACAGGCAGAGAACCTCTTCATACAACTGGCCTGAAGGACAAAGCAGCCAGGACAAAGCAGCAGAGCACATGCAGCACACATTAGAGACACTCCTGGAAGCACCATGTCCTGGGGAACCAGAAACACTACACACGAGGGCACTACAGGACCACTTCTTTATAAGGCCATTACCCTCAATGACAGGATATGTAGCTGACTTTCCTAAAACAGAGAAACAGGCACAGAGACTTAGACCAAATGAGCTATAAAAGGCTGCCACCAGTGTTTTTTTTTTTTCATCCCTGACTTTTAAAATGATAGTATGTTATTGAATTTTTCTTAACATCAAATTCAGGATAATTGTGAGATAGAAACTTGGCATCTAGAAAAAACCCAAGGTGATAAAACAAATACAAATTATGAGCAATAGAAAGGGGAAAGTAGAGAAACAACATGCTAAGATTTTCATGGTTAACGTGATGACAAATTATTTCTAAATTTGTTAAATCAAAGAATACAGGCTTTATTCATTCAACTGAAAATACATGGCCAATTACTTTGTACATTTTACTATTAAGAAAAGGAATATAGCAGTGAGCAAAAGGCAATATCCATGATGCCATGTAGTTTATATTCTAGAAAGAGAGACAGACATTAACCAAAAAATTCATAGTAAAGATATTTCCAAGAAGGGGACTCAAGTGAATTGAGTAGACTGAGTTGAGTTGGGTGTGGTTTGTGTAGGATGATCAGGGAAAGCCTTACTGAAGAAGTAATATTTGAGCAGAGACCAGAATAAAGAATGCAACAGAGCCATGTACATATTTTGGCAATAAAAGGTTCTAAAGGAAAACAAAAAATGCAAAGGCCTGAGGTGAGGGAAGCTGTCACATCTCAGGCAGGGTGAATAAGGAAAACAGCACAGAGGTGAGTCTGCAGGAATCACCAAAGATCAGAGAACAGAGGATCTCCTTGGTTTGAAGACATACCATGAGAGTTGAGAGATGGAGTGGACAATGGCCAGGCTGTATATGAGGCTAGAACTCTGACCCATGCCTACAGCGACTTGCCTAGGAGCTGGATTGCTATCTCTAATGACAGTCCAGGAAGCCAAAATATGTCCTCTGTAACAATTGGCCAAAATGGGCAGGACATGGTTAATAACTGACAGTTTCCCCATTTTTTGTTCCCCATTTCAAATTTAGGATTAACCAGAAAAAGCCTAATGTGCCCCCTAAACAAACACATAGGATATCCTGCTCCCACTTAGCCGGCCTCCGTCTCCTCCATGCCCGCAGCCCCAAATAGGGCACAAAGAAGCCTCCCCTGGTTTCCACTAGAAAGTTTTCCCAACTCTTCTGCCTGCCTTTGAGTTTCTGCCAAAACAAGAGTGGCAATGGGTAACTCTCTTGCTGTAGCAAGTTCAGAATAGCCTTTACTTTCCTCATTTGGTTGACCTTCATTTATTTCCTCAAGGCATAAAGGTAAACAATACAATGACTAAAAACAGATGCGATGGCTTTTTTTTTATTCTACCAGAACTGAAACATGCACATACAAGGTAAGCAAATAAAACATGGCTCATATAAACAAAAGGCAGAATAAAATGAAGCACTGAAGACGTAAAACGTAACATTAAACAAAAAATGACCTTAAGAACACATCCTGTGGTAATTTCCAATACCTGCAATCATAAGTCTGCCTAGAAATTTCCAAGGATTTATCACTATTGACTTGGGCCTGCAGCAGCTCATCCTCTAGGTATTGGAAAGTTTACATCATCCTCTGACTTTACCCTTTTAAAGAGTGCCCTTTGACCAAAGTGCGATTTAGAGTTTTGTTTGCTTTCCCCAAGTGAAATACCTGATGGTACCTGCTGAGCCTTGAAATATTTTTCTCATTTATGTAGCTAAAAATATCCAACAAGGAAGGAAGCCATGAATAAACTCCTTATGTCAAATTATTGTTTTAAATAGCATCTTCTCTTTCCTCTCTCTCAAAAACAAAACAAGAAATATTTAAACACAAAAATATGATTTAAAGTTCTTAAAGTAGCTGGCACCCATTCTCTGTCCCAAATCTTAAGAAGTTAGCAGCACGATGATTTTTTAAATGAATTACTTTTTCCTCTCTCCGAGCTTAGTATTTTAGGAAGTATAGCATAGGTCACTTCAAACCCGTATGGAAAGGCATGTCATATTATCTGTGAATATCCTTTCTAACAACAAAGCAAAGCCCACCATATACACAAGACTGAGAAGTGTTTCAATGCTCACATAATTAAGCTTTTGCTTGGCAGTGAACATTTTTTTGATATTTGACATTTCCACAAGTTTCCAAATCTTTCCTGATAAGCAAAACTGTTAATGATTTGTACTAGATGACATGATTTGACACAAATGATGCTTCAACATGCCATTGATACTCACTTAAAAAAATCTATCACTCAAGTGTTTAATTTTGTCAATACTACCAATCATTTATAAACCCACATGTTTATAGGGGAAAATAAAAACCATATAACAGCAACAAAAACAAAATAACCATGCAATATACTTGAAGAAAGAACTTTCTATTGACACAAAACCAAGGATCTTCCAGCCAGTACTCATGAAAATCATGTATTCTGTCCACTATGTTTTTCACCTGGAAATGCAGAACATACATATTCACTGTTTGAGGCTTCCTACATCCATCAACAACAATAAGTTTCCACATTTGACATTTTGTTCTATCATGTTTGGTGTTAAAGAAAGTATGCTTGGTTTTTTGTTGTTGTTGTTGTTTGTTTGTTTTATTTTTATTTTTTTGGTTTTTTTTTGTTTTTGTTTTTGTTTTGCATTTAACAATTTAGGCCAGTCCTTGTGAAAAACGGATAGATGTTGCTACATCACTATGGGAAAGTTGTGGGTTTTTTTTTTTTTTCCCCAATTAATGGAATCCATTCTACTGATAATGTGAACATGTACTGAAGTAACTCATCTGGTTCCTTCCTCCAACCTATACTTCTCACCTGATTGAAAATTTGGGGAAAACCTGACATCATTGGGTCTTCCTCGGCAGCTGAAACTATCAAATTGTGAAGACTGTTCTGACTTGTCCCAAGTTTATTTATTGGTTTTTCATCCACTCAAACGTATCACACTTACACACCACACATCTCCCCTGTGCTCCACAAAATATGATCAGGCTACAAATATATAAGCCACAGATTGTAGAAATGCTATGGTTTCTTCTCAACAGGCCCTAAGTCTGGTTGAGGCAGAGAAAGTAGGAAAGGATGAGCTGTCTGTGAGATTCAGAACTGAGATGTATCCTCCAACAGGATTCACCAGGGATTACCCTATCTCATTACTGAAGCAGACCACAGACTATGTGCTCTCCAAAATGGCTTAAGTTCTTAAAGGAAGAAGGGGTGCAGATTTAATTTTCAGGACTTCCACCATTTCTTACTAGAAAATGAGTAACCGTATAGTTTTGGAAGTGTTATTTGGCTCATAGTTTAGTCTTATACCAAACACAACCATCATATGAAATGAGGGAAAATTACTCCATGAAAGTTTCTGTGAAAAGAACCTTGTAGAAACTCCCAGTACAATAATGCTTTAAGAAGACAAGGGATGACATGGAACAAGGCATTTGCTCATTGCTGAGATTATTTCTTCATGGCTTTCTGGATCTTATGGCCAATGTAAATTCTATTCGGCTGGGATTCTTTTATGGAACTAAGTTTTATAGAATTAAGTTATGTATAACCTATCACTAAAGTCACAAAAATGAATACAAACATGAGGAGAGTATAAACTTTTTTCTTACAATGCATGTATAATAATCAAATAATACTGTTGGAGATCAAAAAATAAACCTACATACTTTATTGTGTTGTGTACAGTGCCAAAACACTGTTTAAAACTTAATTAGTGGTATCTTATAGATTAAATAGTAAAAATCTGATATTAAGTACATTGGTAGACTCACAAATGCAAACAGAGCTAGATGCTCAGTACTTTGATGGTAGTTCAAAGTCAGTCTTCCTATAGAGGCAAGGAGGATGTTAAGGTTTTTTATTTCTAGGTCTTGATCACCTGGATAGTTCTTTTCTTTTGTGGACTAAAATTGAGTCTCCTGGGTTTATAAAATTATATTGTTTAACATTATCAACTAATATGTATAATTTAAAACAACATATAGCATATCTTCTTACCTTCAAACTCTGGAGTCAGAAGATATGTTAATAAAAAGGAATGAGAGGGGAGGTGAACCTTAGTTAACAAATATTAACTGTGTATATATTGTGATCAAAGGACTTTTAGAAATGCAGCCCTGAAATAGGGAGACGGCAACATAACCCTCCCACAATTGATCTTCCAATGGACAGATGAATACGATAAACCAAAACCAAACAGAGAAGACCACCTAGTGGCTGGCATTCTTATGGAGGGGGGAAACAACATGACAGAGAGAGAAAGTGCTTTGAAACATTGGGGTCAGGAAAAGACAACTTTCAGGTTGAGGCCTAAATAAAAGAAAGGGGCAAGTCCTATGAAGATGTGAGGATAACATCCACCAGGAAGAGCAAACTGCCAGCAACTGAGCCAAGATAACAAGACCCTTGGGTTAGAAGTCAAGAGACGAAGCAACTAAGAGACCTAATTGCAGAAATATAGTCAACCTTGCATCATGGGGTCTTTTAGGCTATGGTAATGAGCCTCAGTTTTCTTCTGCAAGAAGAAAAAAAAATGTTTTGGGCTCTCTGAAGAATTGATATTATATTTTAATACCAGGAACTTTTTTTTGTACACAGAATGACCATTATTTGTGTCTTTGGTGTAAAATTCATGTTAATTTATTGTAATAACAAGTTTTAAAATCTATTTGCACTTGGCATACACGTTACTTTATTCTATTTATAATTCTAGGACATTTTCTCAGGAAATTTGATTAATGTTCTATATACTCTGATGGAACTTTCTCAGTTTCCACTCACATTTAAGACTTAATGTAATTTCATTAATCATTTTTAAAAGAATTTTTAAACATAAGATATTCAACAGCCATTTAAAATTTTTTTTTCAACGTTTTTTATTTATTTTTGGGACAGAGAGAGACAGAGCATGAACGGGGGAGGGGCAGAGAGAGAGGGAGACACAGAATCGGAAACAGGCTCCAGGCTCCGAGCCATCAGCCCAGAGCCTGACGCGGGGCTCGAACTCACGGACCGCGAGATCGTGACCTGGCTGAAGTCGGACGCTTAACCGACTGCGCCACCCAGGCGCCCCTCAACAGCCATTTAAAGCTCTTTGGAACCTACTGGTCAAGCTTTAAGGTTTATCAGCAAAATATTCTAAAATATATTAAGTAGGACTTTCAAATTCAGTAAATTAAAATTATTAATATAAGCCCAACTCACTTGAACAGGTTTTAATTGTTACAAATAGAACATATTTTTCTCATGTGGCTCAGTACAAAATCACAAATGTAAAATAAATCAGCCAATTTTAATTTAAATTACAATTACAATTCTCAAAGCTTGAATATGTCGCATTTGAAGCACTAAAAATACACAAATCCTTCTAGCAATTATAAAACATACTCTAGCCCTCTTCACATAAGGTATTTGAAAAAGGAGAGGCTGGTATACAAATAATTAACATGCGGTAGCTGCCAGAATCCATCCATACACAGATGTGAAAAAGGCCAGATTGGATAACACCCATCTCATTTTCCTTTGAACACTTTGCAGAAACACAGCTATTTTATTTTCTTATTTTTATGGTTTTAATGAAACCAAAATATTCTCCGCTATTAGCAGTGCTGTATCTGCAAATTTTCTCATTGGGTATTATTATTGAATAGGAAAAATCTAAAGGACACTCCCAGAAGTCTCCCGAACTACATCCATTAAATAGCAGTAATCCAAACTCCCCTTAGTAATTGGAACCAACTGCCATGGCAAATATAATGATACCTTTCATTGCTATCTTATGGATGCAGTGAACAAAAAAATAAACAGAGTTAAGGGGTACCTCAGTGGCTCAGTTAGTTAAGCGTATGACTCTTGATTTTGGCTCAGGTCATGATCTCACGGTTCGTAGGATTGAGCCCTGCACTGGGCTCCACGCCTGCTTAGGATTCTCTCTCTCCCTATCTCTCTGTCCTTCCCTCCCTCAAACTCCCTCCCTCCCACTTTCTCTTTCTCTCTCCCTCCCTCTCTCTGCTCCTCCCCTGCTTGTGCACGTGTTCTCTCTCTCTCTCTCTCAAAATAAATAGACATTTAAAAATAAATAAATAAACAGAAGTGATTAAAGTAATAGTTCAATAAAGCAATAACTATGTCCATACACCCTTGGACTCTAGAACTTGTAACCTAGCATATATTAACATTGACCTTTGCTTTTGAAATCTTGGCCATCCACCAAAGCTGGTAGCCAAATTAGTCCTGACAACAAATGGCCACAATGAAACCACCATTTGGATGCAACTACATACGTGACATCAAGTGAGACTAAAAGAAGAATCACCAGGAAATGGACAGAATGATGAAAAACATTAAATTATTTTTATTTAAGCTTATAAACTTGTGGCTGGTTTGTTATTCAGAAATATATTAACTGAAAAAAACCCCTTCCAGGGGGACCTTAAGTCCAATAGCTGGTTGATGTTGGGATAACAAACCTGGCTCCTTTTCCTCAATTCAGAGCCTCTGAAAGATCACCCTAGCTTCAGAACTCCCCATAAGATCTGTTGAAATCTCTGTAACAAAGCACTGCAGTTCATTTTCTCCCTATGTGTATCCTGCTTCTTCAGTCCTTTATACGTATTGCTCTTGGGAGACCCTCCATTTCTTCTCAATCAGTGCCCTGCTGAGTACTTATTTGGCTCCCAAGTCTGCAACTCTTACAATTAATGCTTGTCATCAACCTTCAGCCATGTATGCCCCAAGGTTATATCTACCACAAAGGTAGCCTGATAGAGGTCAACCTGTGTCTTGAGATAAGAATTCAGAGCTTTCTCTTGTTTCCGCTCTCCATATATACCCTCTAGTGCAATCAACAACAATAATCAACACTTTTACCATAGCCATCAAGCAAAAGTTAACACTTGTTTCCCAATGCCTTAGTCTTCACTTGCACTCCATCCCTGGTGTCATCGGTGATAATGGGTGTCACTGTGACACATCACTCTGTGCCACATTTTATTACTTCCCAGTATCTTTTAGCATGGAGGGTTTCTGAGGATTCATAAAATGAGTTTGTATCTCATCATCTAATTTTGTGATTTTTTCCCTTGGGGCCACTCTACCACCAGCCACTACATTAATTTTAGGGTATATGTGTGTGTGTGTGTATATATATATACATATATATATATATATATATTCAAAAATATATGAATATATTAATAACAACATCTAAAACAACATCTAAAAGGATAATTCAAATAATTCATAAAGGGACAGCTTACAAAGTATGGACAAGATTAAGGAAATTAAGAAGGAGTGGTACAGCTTTAAGAAAGTAGCAAAAATAGAGAGCCACCTGGGTCTGTAGGTGCTTAGAGAGAGAGCAGTGCTATTAGAAACCACTTATCACTGTAATTTTGTGGCCTCACAGCAGCGGAGGCCATTTGTGGAGAAATGCAGGCACTTCCAAACCACGAACCAGCAAGGGGAAAGTAGGAAGTCGTATATCCCAATGATTGTCCTTCCTGCCCTCCTGTCTCCTGTTGTTGGTCCTTTGTCACTACCACACTGCACACCAGAGTTGCAGAGGGACCTGAAACAGGTCACGCAACCTGCAGAAGTCAGTCTCCCAGGACAGACAGGAGAGAAGAGAAGGACATATAAGGTGGAGAAGGAATTTGGAGAAACAGAAGATAAATCAAACCCGGCCAACATTCCCATGTTAATGTTTTTATCAACCACTTTTCCCTCAATCCCAGTCATCTTTGTTTTCATTTGTTTATTGTTAGACTTCAATTTGATGACCTTCTACTCTTCCTATGCTCCTGCTTCAATCCTTCCTTTCTAGTTTTGTCTTTTCATCTTTCTTTCCTCTCTCTCTTGTCCTATGTTCTTTCAAAGCATACTAAATAAAATTACACCAATTTATTTTGATATTTACATCTAATATCATTATGTGTTGTTATATAATTGATTATATATATTTTCTAGATAATTAATTAAATATACACATATCTCCCTGATTATTGATTCCTTAAATTAAGAATCCAATCTCTTTGTTAATTCAAGTTCAGCGCAACGCTGGCTCTCCACTAGGTAATTTCCAAATACTTGTTGGCTTGGCTTAGATTTTTATTTGGTATTGGGTTATATGAGTCAGATTTTCATAAAATTTTTTATTGCTTCTTTATGACCATGTAGTTAGAAAATATGACAATTCTAGTCTTAGACTGAGTTGGTATTCTACAAATCATCACTTAAGAATTTAAAGAAATAAAGCGTATTTATGGCATATTCAAAGAACTGATAGAAAATCTTCTTTATATCATTTTAGAACAATGTAAATCTGACAGGTTTCTTAAAGTTCATAGAAGAGATACAAATTTCTTGGTAAGAAAAAAAGTGTGATCATCAAATATACTTAAGTTTTTTCTTTTCTGAAAGATGATTTTCATTTTACTAGCTTGTGTTTTATCAAGTATATGATAAGCTTTTTCGGAACAAAATACATCAAAATAAATAGAAAAGTAGATCTTAAAAGTAGATATTTTCCCTTCAAAGACAACCATCACAATGAAAACGTCTACTTTTAACAAAATGTAGCTCTATAAATTAGAAATGCAAATGTGAAACATCTGTGGATACAATACATGAATTTGAAAGAAATAATATTTTGATCATGCAAAAAATAACTAGAAAATATTTCATTTCCACAGTCATCAGTGTATAGTATTATTTAAACCTTTGATAAAATTACTATGATCATTAAAATTATTTTAAATAATTCTTGGAAAAAATACTTCCTATATACAAAAGGAAGATGTTATTATAATTATCATTATTGTTGCTTCCAAACAAGCTTGTCGTGATTACTTTGCACTTCTCTTTTGTCTCAGCAAGTAGAAGAAAATTTGATGGGTTTGTTCTTTCCATACAGAATGGACCGGACTAAAAAATATTTGGAAACTCGTATTTCTAGGCCTAAATTACTTTGTTTTGCAGGGACTACTGAAATTCTAGAGTCAAATCTCTCAACAGGCACAGAATTTCAGTCTTCTGGAGGAATAAGTTCTTACATGTGCTAACAACAAGAACAAAATCTTGAAAAGTCTCACCTTTCTTTAGAGCTGCTCTGAGGAATTTCATTATCAAAAAAAAAGGGTTTAGCACAGTCATGGACAGCAGCTTAACTATGAGATTTTTGATAGCATGGTTAGGATAAGGTTGAGGAATACAGAAACATGAGAAATACACACACGCGCATGCACACGCACAGACACACAAACATACACATATATGTGGAAAGGATATATAAAAAAAAATAAATGAAGAGGTAGAAAACCTTTTAAACTCCTTAGACTCAAAATGAGGATTTAAATTTAATGCAATTAGGTGACAAATAATTGTGTCTTAAGACTCCATTGTCTCTTAAAAGCAACCTAAGAAACTCTCTTATCACAGGAATCTTCTCTTCTTAAGGGAAAAACTTCATAACCCAAGGAAGTGAAATATAAATACCATATTTGTAACAGATCAAGCCAGTGTAGAAAGTGGTATAACAACCAGAAAATAACGGAGGCAGGAAGTTGAGGCCACTAAGGCAATGAAAATATCAGTTTCAAGGGAACTGTCAAATTTTAATGATATATATATTCTATAGAACACAAAAATGCCCACAATAGCTATATATTAAGGAACAGACATGTCCCAACTATGATTCACATTAATAATGGTGTGACAAAAAAAAATACTTTCTTAACCAATTGCTTCTCTGATGTTTGCCTTGAAATTTTATACATTTCATCTGTTGTATTAATACTGAATTTAGTTAAAAGGAAAATTTTATGAACTTGATATGAAAGAATGAAGGGATATTTGGAATGCCAATGAAGGAATATTATTTGCTTCAATTAATCATTAAAAGAAATTTATTTTGAAAGTGTGATATAAGTGATATCAATAAGCTTTAGCTGATATTTTCTTAGAGT
This sequence comes from Panthera uncia, assembly GCF_023721935.1. NCBI lineage: Eukaryota > Metazoa > Chordata > Mammalia > Carnivora > Felidae > Panthera > Panthera uncia. Next base: position 142,654,690 of record NW_026057577.1, read on the forward strand.
TTTATTTCTGCATTATTACAGGTGACATGAACCAATCAGTAAATAATTTTTATAGTGGATGGATTACTCTAAATGTAAAGTGAAATTAGGCAAAATTATTTTCTGTTATTCTTTTTCTCCTTTTTATGTATACTGAACAAACAACATAGATAAGAATTATATGAATAACTTGTACAAAATCAGTTCAAGGTTTTTAGAGACACAAAGAACAATTTATTGTGTATATATACGTATGCAAATATATGCATATCTTGAAACATTTTTAATAAGTTATTTTCAAAGAGAATAATAAATCTGCTTTCACCTAATCTCAACATATTGAACATTAGAAAATCTCTGATTAAAAACATAATAACCAACCTTAACTGGTTTTCACTTCCTGGCAAGGAGATCTTTAGCAACCTATCAAATATAAACCTTAAAAAAAATCAGTTCTTTGTATTAATGCTTTCTACGTGTGCTGTCTTTCTTTAAATCCCCTCCAGTAAGGGATGCAAAATATAAAATACTTCATTCAGGTGCCTTGATCATAATGTCCTTCATTGTAATGATGGCAATAAGATCTAATGTTAACACATTCAACAAAAGATATTTATTAAAAATTACACTCATGTTCACAAAAAAATAAATAAATGCCAGTATTTCTGTCAACACCACTATTCCACCTAATTGAAATCTATGAAGCACAGCAAAGAAAAGAATTGAAATCCTCCCCTTCATTAAGAAACCTGAAGGTAACCTTGGGGAAGGGTACTGACAAGGTATTTTTCATACATAAAAGTATAACTTGCTATATATAAACAGCTTTGGAGTGTGGAAACTGAAGTTAGTCTAATAAAAAGTCATCGCCTCACTAAGTGAAGAAAAACATACCATGATGTGAAGAGTCACGTATTTTGTGGAAAGAATTATTAAACGTTTATAGGATCCCTGACAGTCTGAAAACATGTCCATATAGGGTAAATGGATATTAACAATAAAGCCAAATGTTAGACATTTTAGGGAAACGTGAGGCCCCTTGTGTTAGTCTGTTTGGGGTGCCATAATGAAATGTCATAGATTGGGTCGCTTTAGGAACAGAAATGTATTTTTTCATAAAAGGGGACTGAAGTCCAAGATTTAAATGCCAGTAGGGGTCTGTAACTCCTGAGACCTCTCTGGCCTGCACACTGTCATCTCCTATGTCCTTGAGCATCCCTGGTGTCTCTTGCTCCTGTTATAAGGTCACTAGTCATTTCAGATTTAGGCTTTACTCATACAACCTCATTAACTTTAATTACCGCTTTAGAGATCCCTTCCCCAAACAGAGTCACATTCTAAGATAACTAGGAGTAAGGGTTTCCACATATGAATTTTGGTAAAGACAAATTTCAGTCCATGACAACTCTTAATTTCTAGTAAAATTAAAGGATTTATTAAATTATCTACAATTTTTTTTATTTTTTTCTCTTTATGCCTTGCTATAAAAAGAAAGCTAAACTCCACCATATTATATTCCCTGATCTTTGCAATTCTCCCCCCGCCCAGAGAATCTCAAATTATTTTTATGTTGAAACATTTCAAACAATGCATGGGGCACAATTTCACAGCCCTGTTGCCACAGAAGTACATTTCAGTATCGCTCACTTTGCTCAACTGTGTCCTCTGGCCTCCATCAATCTCCCCCCATTCAGCACGCTCCCTGCCAGGGGACATTTGAATACATGTGAACAAATCAATCACTAATACTTTAAACACAGGCAATTAAACTCTATTGACCAAAATCATATTCAGAGATCTGCGCCTGTACAACTTGTTTTTGCCGAATAAACAGTTTCTTGAATCTCAGTCCGGCTTGCTCACAGAGAGTTCATTTAGTGACAAGGGTCTGAAAGCAGCAGCAGCATGCGTTTGGTCCCTTTTTCATTCCTGGTGTGACCAGCAAATGGAGATCAAGCTGGGGAAAATCCCCGAGACCTATTAATAATTCTTTTTGCCAAATCTGAGTGGAAATCAAGCTGATTATTACTCTCTGTCAATTATTATCCTCAAGTCCTTAAAAATCATTTTTGGGGGGGGGCTTCTGGGTGGGTCAGTTGGTTAAGCATCCAATGCTTGGTTTGGGCTCAGGTCACGATCTCAGGGTTTATGAGTCTGTGCTGACAGTGCAGAACCTACATGGGATTCTCTCTCTCCCTCTCTTTATACCACCCCCCCACACACACACACCCATGCTTGCTCTCTCTTTCTCTCTCAAATAAATAAACTAAAATTTTATTTTGACTGAGAATTACATAAACGTCTATATTATTTGTATAATGCATATTATTTATATAATGCTTATTGAGTTTAAAAATAATGGTAACAGGCAGCATTATTACTGATAAATTGCTTTAAAAATAGAGAAGTCAAGTACATGTAACAAAGGAATGCCTCTTGACAGCTTGGTTTCTGCTTAAGTACATAGATTTGAAATATTAAGTCAACTGATACTGATGAATATATCTGTGTGATTTGAGCTTTTATATTTTTTTGAGAACAGCAGAATATATTGGCTTCACTGATTATGTTTCAATTCGCTGATGTAAAAAAAAATAAAGATTCCAAGTATTGCTTATCAACAATATTTTACAGCAATAGCAAGTGAGGAGGGTTAGAGGTGAAGAGAATGAACATATTAGTTTCTGTGACTGAGAAAGATAATGGGAAAACATTTTCCCAGAAAAGGGCCACATTACTAGGGCCTAAGTAACCAATGACACACATTGCCATTGAAGTATTTTGAATTGTTTTAATTTGAATACACACAGAGTAATCACAAGGGTATATGCATATTTAAACTCTTGTTTCTTTAATAAGCTGATAAATAGTTCACTGAAATCAATGCCTGTTTCTTGCAAAATATATTAGAAAAGTTATCTATGTGTGAAAATATTTCGAGTGCTAGAGTGCCCTAAGCAGACATTCAGGAAATAGCAGCATCCAATCACTACATAAAAGCAAAGCAACACCATCAATATGCCTATATGCTTGGTGATATAAACACCAACGGTTATAAAAAAGGAAACTGAATAGTAATCCAAAGAAAAAAATTACTTTGCCTGTGGGTCGGTTCTTCAAATGTAGGTTTAAGTTTAATTTTGAATTAATTATTTGAAATTTTAAATCTGTATTCAACAGAAAACTGAAATTCTGAATTTCTTATTATGTAAATGTCCAAATATAATCTAATAGCAAACATCAGTTCTCAAAGACCTTTAGTTTCATCCAGTCTAGTCATCCACACAGTGACAAAAAATGTTTTATTATATCCTTAGTAGTTGTTGATTGGTTCTGTCCTGATGGATTAACCTTTATCAGACCTAACTTAAAAACAGCTACAAAGTACGTAGTGTATAAGATATAAACTAGAATTTCAGGGTCTTGCAAGAGGTCTTAGCTTCCAATGAGTACAGATGGGATTTTTAAATATCACGCGTGTTAAAAACTAACAAAACATTTCATTTGGTTGAAATTGAACAAAAAGCCAGATTAAAAATTTGGTGTTCAAAAATAAACTCAAAATGGATAAAGGACCTGAATGTGAGACAGGAAACCATTAAAACCTTAGAGGAGAAAGCAGGAAAAGACCTCTCTGACCTCAGCCGTAGTAATCTCTTACTCGACACATCCCCAAAGGCAAGGGAATTAAAAGCAAAAGTGAATTACTGGGACCTTATGAAGATAAAAAGCTTCTGCACAGCAAAGGAAACAACCAACAAAACTAAAAGGCAACCAACGGAATGGGAAAAGATATTTGCAAATGACATATCGGACAAAGGGCTAGTATCCAAAATCTATAAAGAGCTCACCAAACTCCACACCCGAAAAACAAATAACCCAGTGAAGAAATGGGCAGAAAACATGAATAGACACTTCTCTAAAGAAGACATCCGGATGGCCAACAGGCACATGAAAAGATGTTCAATGTCGCTCCTTATCAGGGAAATACAAATCAAAACCACACTCAGATATCACCTCACGCCAGTCAGAGTGGCCAAAATGAACAAATCAGGAGACTATAGATGCTGGAGAGGATGTGGAGAAACGGGAACCCTCTTGCACTGTTGGTGGGAATGCAAATTGGTGCAGCCGCTCTGGAAGACAGTGTGGAGGTTCCTCAAAAAATTAAAAATAGATCTACCCTATGACCCAGCAATAGCACTGCTAGGAATTTATCCAAGGGATACAGGAGTACTGATGCATAGGGGCACTTGTACCCCAATGTTTATAGCAGCACTCTCAACAATAGCCAAATTATGGAAAGAGCCTAAATGTCCATCAACTGATGAATGGATAAAGAAATTGTGGTTTATATACACAATGGAATACTACGTGGCGATGAGAAAGAAGGAAATATGGCCCTTTGTAGCAACGTGGATGGAACTGGAGAGTGTGATGCTAAGTGAAATAAGCCATCCAGAGAAAGACAGATACCATATGGTTTCACTCTTATGTGGATCCTGAGAAACTTGACAGAAACCCATGGGGGAGGGGAAGGAAAAAAAAAAAAAAAGCGAGGTTAGAGAGGGAGAGAGCCAAAGCATGAGAGACTCTTAAAAACTGAGAACAAACTGAGGGTTGATGGGGGGCGGGAGGGAGGGGAGGGTGGGGGATGGGCATTGAGGAGGGCACCTTTTGGGATGAGCACTGGGTGTTGTATGGAAACCAATCTGACAATAAATTTCATATATTAAAAAAAAAAATTGGTGTTCATCAGAAACTCCATGGTTGATAAAATAACTTGGAGTAAGGATCAGATCAAAGATATATCTTCCCACTTCGTGCTCCATCCTTATGAAACAGCCAACACTAAGATATAGGGGGAGAAAAGGAACAACAAAACAAAGAAATAAGCAGATACATTTATCTGAAATGAATTTTGGTGTATTTACTGTCACATGGAGTTTACTAGAGACAAATAGGGAAGCCATCTATTATTCATTTGATACAAATGCATTTACCTGTTGAAATCTCAAAAGTACTTTGATCAAGAATCAAAACAAAAATGTACCCCAACCTTACTCAAGTGAGAACAGGGCTAAAAAATTTGTATATATTCACCAATTTCACAGAAATGTTGGCCAAAGAAAAAGGGGAAAAAGAGACCTCCCAGATTGAGGAGAGGACAAGACAAATTAGAATTAGGGCCAACTGCCCTGAGGGTAGAAAGCCTTCCAATTCTCTGCCCTGTGAGATTTCAGAATTGCTTTGTGCAAGCAACTTCCTTGTTTTCTTTATTTCTTCTGTTCAAAGGAGAGAATTTCATTGGTTACCTGTCCCACTTAACAACACTAGTGTGTATGCCTGGGTATATACCTAAGGGACACGTCTTGTCTTTTTAACTCATAAGTATGAACACCAGGAGTTGTTATATTCAGATTTAATGGAAGGCTACATACAGTAAGTGACTCAGGGAATTTAGACCATGAGCTGGCACAGTGGATTAGATGAAGCTTTAAGGTGTCTTCCTTGTAGAGGGCATGCGTATGTGCTCTTCCTGTGTGTAGGGGGAAAACGTGAGCCCAATAGATGAAGTTCACAAAATAGCTGGGATTGCTATTGCCTTCACAACATCCAGCTCTTCTCTCCATCATAGGCACATAGAAAAATCACATTTCTCAGTCCCCTTAATTTAGAAAATGCCACATGATTTCCTATGACTGTGTCTATTGACAATAGTATCCCATGTTACTTCCAGGCTGAAGTATTTAAAGTTCTATGCACATTCTTCCAGTTCTCTTTAACCTCTATGCCAAATCTTTAAAAGGCCATGACAGCATCAGCCTAATTCATCAATTGCAAGTGAACTTTGTACTCAGGGGAATATGTATATGTGGCAAATTAACTTGTAGACATTAAGTAACTAAGTATCTGTGTTTATTTGTTGTAACAGCATATCAGGCCCTGACCTATCTAATGCAACACTCTTTCTAAAATGTATTTTAACAAAGCAGGTCTTCTAAATCCTCACAAACATTTCATGAAAAATAGTTTGGGAACTATAGTTGGTGTGACGTATGGAGAAGAGTTCATTAGATGTGGAAGAGCTTGATTTCTTAGATGCTACATGAAGAAGGATATGAATATTTGGTAAGTCTGTTTTCTTTTGTTTCTGAACTTTCAAACACCAGAGGAAATGATAGCTAATAGTTTCCAGGGTTGGAAAGAAATTCTAGGTAAATTCAATTTGAATGTCTAATACTAGAGCTGAGTTTTCATTGACCTAGAATCTCTCACCGTCATCTCCAGTCAATAGTTTGATATCCCAGGGGTAAATATGTACTTCCCCTTGAGAAAGCAAGTATCCCTTTAACAAAAGAGAGAAGATACTACTGATTCACTTTCTCTGAAGCCGGCCTCAGGTTCACATTCAATGGGACTCTCCCTTCTTTGCTCTTAAATGAGCTCTCCTACCTAGGGTGAGAAGAAAACGACATGGACAAAGATTCCTTCTCCTGCACAGGAGACAGATGAATAGTAAAGACTACTTTGAATGATATTAATTTAACCTCAACTTACCTAATAATGCCAGAGAATGTAGTCAAGCTGGTGCCTTCTTTTTCCTTATTTCAGGACTGTTTAAGGCCAAGAGCTATACTTACTGGGATATACACTTTTATAAGAATCACTCTCTGAGTACTTTACCTCAATAGTCTCTTCCCTTGAATAAGTGGGTATTTCCTGCATGCTGGTCTCTTGAGAAAAACTGGGCTCACCAGAAATGATTAAATCTGTTCTCCTATGACACGGGCTTCAACAACTGCAATATTAAATTCTTACAATTTAGCAGTCCAGGTGCTACCCTGGCTGACTCTGAAATCAAAGTATCGTACCTTTGTGCTTTTAAGTAAAATTCTGTTTTAGATGTTGAGACACAGGAGCCAGCCTCTACTTTTCTGTTGAATAAATTTGTAAGATGTCAGTGTTCTACAATATAGTAGATGTAAAGGATGGTCAAGGATTATAATCACAGATATAGAATTTATACTAAGAATTCTGGGGCTAAGATAGTCATGGACATTACACAAAATTAACCGTAACCCCATAAACATAATTTTTCTCACTTTGGGAGATCAAGACTTATATGGATAATATCCAGATTTTTGTATCATTATTTGTAATATTTAAAAATTCACCAAAAAACTAAATGGATACATCAAATGTGTATTCACATAATTGAATTAATCTATAATTGAATTACATACAAACAAATCCATGAATATAGTAAACATAATGTTCAGCAAAACTGAAGATGAAGGCTTCATTATACTGTGTTTTTCTTTATATAAAGCTGAAAAGGATACAAGTCAATACCATGCATTGTTAACGTTTACAGTTTAACGTAGAAAACATATAAGTGCACGAACTGTTAAGTACTCAATTCAGAAAACTGATTAAGACCAAGAGGGTCATGAGGGATAAGAATTGGATTGTTGAGGAACACACAGACAGCTCCAATTTTATTTTTTAATATTTTTTATTTTGAGATAATCAAAATTCACACAGAGTTAAAATATGAATGCAGAGATCCCACATATCCTTCAACCAGTTTCCTCCAAAGGCAACTTCTGGTATGATATAGTCCACTATCCCAATCAGGAAATTTACATTGATAGAGTCCATCCAACTTATTCAGACTTCATGAGCTTGTTTACATGTGTGTGTATTTAGTTCTATTTAAATTTAAAACATACTTGAATTTGTGTGACTTCAGCAGCATTCAAGATTCAAAACAGTATCATCAGTCCAAGAATTCCCCATGTAGCCCTCTTAGGATTAAATCGTCTTTCACCCCTCACCCTTTATTAAGAATCTCTGGTGGCCACTAATATGCTACCCACTTCCGTAGACTTTTACATAAATGAATTAACAAAAGATGTAACATTTTGGATTTGGATTCCTTTCCTTAACAGAATTTGCCAGAGTTTCATCCAAATCATTGAGTGTATCAGTTCTTTTATTTTCAGCAGTACTCCATGATGGTATGCACCACTTTGATTAATCATTCACCTGCTATAAGACATCTGAATTGCCTTTTCACCTTTGCCAAAAATGAGATTGGCGTATTTATGTGAGAAGTCTTTGTAAGATTTCTATTCCTTTCCTTTGATCTATAGTCTAAACCTTGGCCAGGACTACACTGTCCTAATAACTGTGTCATATATTACGACACAATATTGGGTAGGCTAACTTGTCTTACTTTGTTAGCTATTTTAGGGCTTGTGCCTTTTCACATAAATTTTAGAATAAGCATGACTAGATCCACAAAAAAACTTGCTGGAATTTTTATAAGAATTGCATTAAAACTATGTATCAATTTGGGGAGTATTGGCAACTTTCCCATAGTGAATCTTCCTTTCTATAAACATCATAAACCATTCCATTTATATAGGTTTTCTTTGGTTTATTTCATTAGTATATTATAATTTATAGCATCAATTTTAAGCATAATCGTACCTAAGAATTTTTCATTTTCTTCGAGGCAAATGCAAGTTTAAGTTTTATTTTCCACAAGGTTATTGTTAGTATATAGAATGAGACTTATTTTTGTTTGGTGATCTTGTATCGTATGACCTTATTGAACTCAATAATAGTTATAAGAGGTAAATTCCTTGGGATTTCCAATGTAGACAGAAGTGTCATCAGCTTTATTACTCCATACCAATCTATGTGTTTGTTTGTTTTTTTAATTTTATTTTCTTGCCATAGTCCACTAGTGAGGACTTCCAACACAATGTTAAATAGGAATGGTGAGAGAACACATCATTGCCTTGTTCCTGATTATAGAAGAAGGTATCCCTTCTTTTCCCATATTAGCTGTAGGGTTTTTCATTTGTTTTGTTTTTATGACCCAGGATATGGTCTATCATGGTAAATGGACCATGTGTGCAAAAAGGGATGCATATATATATATACACACACACACATATATATACATATATATACACTATATATATATAGACACTATATGTCACTAGAATCTAATAGACATGTATAGACCACTTCACCCCAAACTACAGCATATATATATATGTATATACACACACATATATACATATATACGTATATATGTATATATATACATATATGTACATGTATATATGTATATATATATGTATATGTATATATATGTATGTATCTGTATATGCATATATATATGTATATGTATACATATATATATGTATATACATATATATGTATATATGTGTGTGTGTGTGTGTGTATATATATATATATATATATATATATATATACACACTGTAGTTTGGGGTGAAGTGGTTATATATATATATATACACTGTAGTTTGGGGTGAAGTGGTCTATACATGTCTATTAGATTCTAGTGACAGATCCTTTAGCTGTGTTCGTCAGATCTTCTCTGTATTTGCTGATCTACTGTCCAATAGTTCACTCCTTTGCTAAGAGAGAGGTAGAGAAGTCCCCACTAATAAATGTATTCTCTATTTCCACCTTCAGCTATATTTTTTTTCACTTAAGGTATTTTAAAATTTGTTTTGTGCATACAAATTTAAAATCTTTATATCATCTTGGAGGATGGAAATTTTTATTATTATATAGTTTTCTTCTTTGGCCTTGTTATTTTCTTTGCTTCGCAGTCTACTTTATCTGACATTAATACAACCATCCTGTTTTTTCTTAATGCTAGCATAAAATATCTTTTTTTGTCCTTTTACTTTTAGTCCACTATCCACACCATTGTGTTGGAAATGTGCTTACTATAGACAGTGTAATGTTGAGTCAGATTTTTAATCATCCACTCTTATAATCTTTTTTTTTTTTAATTTTTAATGTTGATTTATTCTTCAGAGAGAGACAGAGACAGAGTGGGAGTGGGGGAAGGGCAAAGAGAGAGGGGGACAGAGAATCTCAAGCAGGCTCCAGGCTCTGAGCTGTCAGCACAGCCGTAAGCGGGGCTCGAACTGACAAACTAAACCAGGAAACCATGACCTGAGCCGAAGTGGGCACTTAACCGACGAAGCCACCATGTACCCGCTTCTTATAATCTCTTTTAATTAGTATACTTATCATGTTTCATTTAATGTAATTATTGATATATAACAGCTTAAGTCTTTCACTTTAGTATTTATTTTCCATTTGTTTCCTGGGTTTCTTTTTTCTTCCTGTTTCTCTTTTGTCTTCCTAGAATTACTTGAACATTTTTCTCCCATTTTGTTCTAATTATACTTCTTTTGAGTATATCATTTTGTATAGTTTAATTTGTGTTTACTGTAATGTATTATAGCAAAGTCATTCGTCACAGCCCATTGGTGTCAACATTTTACCACTACAAGAGAAGCATTGAGAACTTACTTACATATTTGGCTCCTTTAACTTCCACAATTTTTAAACTATAATTATCTCAAGTATTTTCTATGCAGACTTTGATTATCACAACAGCTGTTTTATTTTTGCTTCACCCATCAAATACAATTTAAGAAATTCATGAAAAGTATAACCCAGTATATTTCCCTAAAATGTTATGCATTCTTTTGTTTTTTCCTTTATGAAATTCCAATTCTTCTGTTATTTTCTTTTTGTCTGGAAAATTTCCTCTAGGAAATATTTCTTTAGAAAAATAACAGAAAAATTCTCTTAATTTTCCTTCAGATGCTTTTTTTTCTGCCATTAATTCCCAGAGAATATTTCGCTGAATATAGAATTGATGATTGATGATTGAAATGTTTTTTTCAGTACTTGAAAAATATTGTGCCCCTTCCTCTTACCTTTATGGTTTCAGATGAGAGAAAAGCTGTCATTTGAATTACTGTCTCTTTGTAGATAATATCATGTCACTCTGGTTGCTTTTAAGATTTTTTTGTCTTCAGTCTTTAGAGGTCTAATTATGACGTATCTTGGCATAGATTTCTTTGAGTTATCCTATTTGGAGTTTACATAGCTTCTAGAAGTTGTAGATTTAGTTGTTTAGCCAAAACTGTGAAGTTTTCCTCTATTATTTCTTTGACTACAGATAGTCTGTGGTTCGACTTGCATTTTTTTCACCTACAGTGGTGTGGAAGTGACAGGCATTCGGTAGAAACCATACTTTGAAATTTGAAGTTTGAGCTTTTTCCAGGCCAGTGATATGCACCACACTCCTCCCTCGAGATGCCTAGCAGGGCAGCCCCCAGCTGCTAACAGCCGATACACCTACACCAACCATTCTGTACTCACACAAACATTATGTTTTCCACTTTCAGTACAGTATAAAATAAATTACATGAAATAATTAACTCTTCATTACAAATAGGTTTTGTGTTAGATGATTTTGCCCAACTGTCGGCTCATGTAAATGTCCCGAGCACGCTTAAGGTAGCCTAGGCTAAGCTCTGACCTTCCATAGGTTAAGTGCATTAAAGGCATTTTTGGCTTACAATATTATCACTTACGATGGGTTTATCTGTACGGTATTGTAAGTTGAAGAAGATCTGTACTTTTTCATTCCCACACCCTTTCTCCTCTCCTCCTGGGACTCCAGGGACATGAATTTTAGATCTTCTGTGAATACGACAGAGGTCACGGAGGCTTTGTTCATTTTAGGTTTACTCTGATACCTCTGTTTTTCGGACTGAGTAAATTCGAATTGTCTATTCACAAGTCCACCACTCCAACTTCTGTCATATTCACTGTACTATTGAGGCATACCAATGACTTTTTATTTTGGTTATTGACTGTGGCTGTTCCATCATTCCCATTTGGTTTTTTTAAATAATTTTTATTTCTTTCTTGATGTCTCTCATTTTCCACTTGCTTTCATGGAATTTGTAATTATCTACTGAATCAATATTATAATAGCGTCTTTGAAATCTTCGCCAGGTACTTCCAATATCTATTTTATCCCAGGACTGGATAAGCTGGTTTTTACTCATACGAGATTTTCCTGGCCTTTGATCTGATCAGTGATAGTTGAATAGGTCCCACATATATTGGATATTACATTAGGACACTCTTGATCCTATTTAAATCTCAGCCAGTTTTAACTGGCTGTCAACCTCTGTAGGTATAGAATGTGGATTTTGGCAACTGTCGCTGTTTCCATTGCATCACCATTGGAGGCAGAATGTCTCATCACCACTGGGCGTGACACAAAAGATGCCTTATTCTCTCCAGGTTATGGTGCCAATTGAGCACCAGGCAGATTGGGTCACCACTGCCACTGGGCATGGACTACCCCACTAAATCTCTACAGGGCTCCTCCTCCTTTAGCACTTCTTTGGTCAGAGAGAATGGAATTGACTTTTTTTTTTTCTTCATCTGCTTTTTTGTTTATGCCCGTTGGCAGTTGCAGTTTACAGAGCTTTCTGGAACCCACTCAGAAATACAGGGATAAAAGTAAGCCCAAGAAACTCACCGCCACATCATCCCTCAAATTACGAGTTCCCTACACTTTCTTCTATCTTCCAGAGGGCTTTTATGATTGTCCTATCATTTTCAGGGTATATAGTCCAGATGATTTTACATATTTTAAACACAGTTTTAAAATGCACACTTTAGAATTTGTGTGTGTATGTGAATTTCCTCTGACACCTTTGGATAAAAGCATTATTTTATAAATGTAGCATTATTTTACTCAAAAGGAATCTTTTTTTTTATTACAGTCTTTGAGTCACAAAACCCGGCATCTGAATACAGTTTTATCTCTTATTAGCTGTGTAACAGCCAAAGAGTTAAATTATTTGATTCTGCCCTCCTACTAATACAAGGGAGATTAAAGATACACATCAAAGTATTTGGAAGTATGAAATAAAAATATTTTGTTTAATTAGTTGAGCATGAGCCTACCATACATTAGCATTCATTCAAAAAAGAGGCATTTAAATTAAACAACTTTTGCAAACGAACCAATAAATCTATAAATTTTTAGAGTGGAGACTGTATTGCCACAATCAAGTCTAATTATGAGCAATGGGTATAGATCGCTGTGATGGTTAATTTTATGCATCAAGTTGACTAGGCCAGGATATCTAATTATTTGGCAAAACACCAGCCTAGATGTTACTGAGAGCCACTTTGCAGGTGGGATCGACATTTAATTCTGTGGACGTTATGTAAAGCAGATTACCCACCATAATGTGTGTGTGGGCCTCATCCAATCAGTTGAAATCTTTAACAGCAAGGACAAGAATTCTGCCTCAAGATTGCAACATAGAAGCTGTGCCTCTGAAGAACCATGGTACAAGTTAAGTTGCCATTACCAACACAAGAATGACTTTGAGGATCAAGAGTTTGTTTTTACATATGGTTAATAAAATATAAAGATTAGTAAGTAAAATAAAGAGCATGTTAGAAAGGATATTGGAAAACAAACACTCCCAGACACTGCAATGAAAGAATAAAGAGTTATAAGCTTCCTAGAATGAAGCAAGACTAAGTAATACTTATCAAAATTTAAAATGCACTTTCCTTTTGACCTTTAGAGTTATTACCTTAAGTTAAGCAAAGATGCATATGTAGGAGTGTTCGTTGAAAAATCACATAGAGTAGCAACAGGTGGAAATTACTTACATGTACATTAATAAGGCACGTACTTAAAGAAATTACAGTTCCTTCATATGATAGAACATTATAAAGCACTTTAAAAATTGAAGTGGATTATATATTGTTACACAAACATAGTGTTGCTAAATTTAAGAAAAGTAAATAGATAAATGTCATCTCCATGCATCTATAAATGCATATGTATGAAATAGCTCCCAAAAATGTGATACAAAATTTATAGTATTTGATGTGAGGGATTAAAATTAGACTGTAAGTTAGGGGAGAATGGTCTCTTGCTATTAACATATTTACATGACTGTTGGAATTCTCAGTGTTTTTCAATTTCTAAATTAATTAACCCATAAATAGATTCACAAAATATTTGTTGAATGACTTCTTTTTAGGTGGCACAGGAGAGAAAATGAGGAGTGTAAGCGACATCACTGTTGTGTTAATGAAGCTAAGACATTTCTGGAAAAGACAGGTAAACTCAGAAATAAGAAAATGACGTACACAAGAGAAAGAAAGAGGTGATTTGAGAACTTGTTTGGCTTTTCAAGAAGCCATGCTGTTAGGAGAGTTTAGAATTTAGATGGACAGAGACCTGTTACATTTTGTTATATTTTGTGACAGATGCACACAAAACACCAGGGAGGAGATTTGAGGCTGCAGTGATATTGTAAATCCACGTTGAAATTGGACTTGATCCCAAGACGAGTGTGTAATAATTTGCACGAAGGACATTCATATGGACTTGTTCTTTGAATAAAACTAAAATATTGCTCAGATGAAGAGTTTACACATTATGGAATAGTTTGCACTCCCAGTGTTTTCTATCTAAATACAGAAAAGTGCTGATGCACAAATCTGTGCCTGATTTATGTTTACGTCAGCTCTTCTGCCTTGTCCCTCAGTTGTATGGTTCTCTACATTTTCCAGATGAATGGCATCAGTGTCTTATGATAGCTAGAATTTAGGACAGGAAATCATTTAGAATAGAGCGTGTTTCAATAGCAGCAAAAGAAGCAAATTCTCCCTTATTTTAAATATGAAGGACTCCCAGGTGGCTCAGTTGGTTAAGTGTCCAACTTAGGCTCAGGTCATGATCTCCCGGTTCATGCATTCGAGCCTGTGTGGGGTTCCATGATGACAGCGCAGAGCCTGGAGCCTGCTTCAAATTCCGTTATCTCCATCTCTCTCTGCCCCTCCCTTGCTGTCTCTGTCTCTGTCTCTCTCTCTCTCTCTCTCTCTCTCTCTCTGTTTCTCTGTCAAAAATAAATAAATAAACATCAAAAAAATTAAACTTGAAAACTTTGGGTCTCAGTACATTTGTGAATTGTTGGAGTCAAGGATTTATCTGGCTTATGCGAGTTGATAGGCTAAGGTAAGGGAGAATGTTCCTCTCATAAGAAGAGAAACATGGCTTTGAAAATGATTCACAGCAGTAAAGATCATGTGAGGTGATACGGAAAAACTAAACTATTTTTCAATAACATCTTCAGAATCACTAAAAATATGGTCCTTTACCTTCAGTCTCTCTGTGTGAGCCTGACTCAGTCTCTGTCTCTGTCTGTCTCTCTCCCTCTATCTCTATCTCTCTCTTTCTATATCTGTCATTCTCCATCTGTCTCTCTCTCAGTACCTCCCTGGAATTTAAAATCCCAACTGAGAAAGGTTATCCAAAGAGCAGCTAGCTTTAGGAGTCTAACGTAAACACTTCTGGAACTTCTATTTCAAAAATACTTCTAGGTGGTTTAGAGGGTATTGGGAGAACATGTATTTTCCATTGAAAAATTATGCCTACCTTTCAAACCAAGTTCTTTTCTCTAACATGAGAGTTGCTAGCATTCATTAGCCTTAATACCAAATACGGTTTATTATTTCACATCAAATAATAAAAATCATTTGCCCCTACTAAGCATCTTTGTAAGAGTTACAAATAATTTCAGTTGTCTAATAAATGAGAAGGTAAAAGGTAGGAAAAGAGGCCCCTTAAAAGACAGTTACAAGAGGTAGGGGGGTTCTTTTTCTCTCATCGTGTGTCAGATGATTTCTGTTAGAGATCTTTCAGATGCCCCTGTTGTCAAGACTGGCCACTTTACAGCTCACGTAGGTCTCCCTAATGGCCTTCTGATACTTGTCATATCTGCAATCATTGTATCCTTGTTTAATGTAAGATAGCTGAGAACAGGTCTTGGGTTATCACTCAGCAGAGTTTAGTGCAACCTTCAAAACACCATGTGGTATTATGTTTTAGGAGACGTGCAGAAAGTTAATGCTACTTCGCTCCTAAATTTCCCTCAGAGATAATATCTGAAGGAAATAAGAAATATATACAAAAATGAATGTTTAAGACTACACAGCCATGTTTTACACTAGAAAAATTTTAGAATCAATCAACGAGTCTGGTTATAAATGGCCTTATATTGGATTACGAAGTCATTAAAAAAAGATGTTTAAAATGTTAATATGAGCAGGATATATGTGTACTATGACCTAAGTGTTATATACATACACACACTTATACCTATGAACACACATATACCCACATATATAATATTATATATGATCTATTAATAAAAGTAGCTAGCAAAATATACTCGTGGGAAATACATGAATATGTTGACAGATATTATCTCCATTCATCAAAGCACATTTTGTAAGTAGTTTTTAATATTTCTTTATGCTTCTCTGGATGCTCTAAATTTTCTGAAATTAAGATCTACTGTTTTAATCTGAAAATGTTGAGTAAAATAAGGAAAGTAAAAGTTCTGTTGCTGACTCTGAAAATGATTGCATGCCTAATTGCAGAAATGGCTAAGATGGCCAAAGCAACACCACATATTGGAATCAGAGAGAGCCTTCTGAAGTGCATTTTATGAGATTTAATAGCACTCTTTGTACATCTTCTGTTGCATCAGTTTTAAAGCCACTTCCCACTACTTTACTCCACACCACTTTGGAAAAGTGAACTGTAACATTCATACCATAGTTTCCCTACATGAATAGTTGCATCAGGAATCAGTAGAAGACTCCATGCTTTCACAATCCCCCAAAATGAAAGTACTTTTATAGCAAGTCAGTATGAATAATGTATTTTATATTTTGCTGCCTTGATTGGTTGATTGACCTCTTGTCTCATTATTAAAATCTTTAAATGTGCAAAGTCCACCCCTGTTTTCTATCCCGGTATTAAAATCAAAACTTTATAATTTGGAGGACTTCATTAGATACAGAGAAAAATTGTTTCTCCTTTCCATGAGTTTAAATGGAAGAAGTTCACAAAAAAAATATTGTGGTTGAGAATTTATATGTATCCAAGCACCGAATTTTAGAATTATAATTCCCATAAAAATGTCTCTAATAACAATTTATATATAGTTATTTCATATAGAGTTGGCTTCCTAAATCATAGACATTTGCTGTGTGTGCAGCGTCATCAAGTTTACAGCTATACTGGGAGCACTATTTTCAACATCTTAACTCTAGTATGTCTGCATTATTAAACATCATTGCATGGCTTTAAATATGCAACGACCCAAACTTAGAATGATTCCTCTTTTGTCCATATTTCAAACCAGTGTTACCTAATATGGCTCTAAACTGTCCTGTATTAAAGACTCAGAAATAGTCAGACAAGGATGATAAGAACTCAACACAAAGTTCAAACCACTACAAATCATTAGCATGGTCCTATTACAGGCCGTGAAACCCAAAGTCTACCCATCTCACATTTAGGTGGTTTTCAAGAGTCAAATGAATGACCTTCTTTTCCCTAGGTTGGTACTCATGAGAAAAATGGTTATTAAAAAAAGGAAAAGTGATAAAGCTGACAGTCATTACACATTCTCATATAGGATTTAATGGCAATGCAAGGATTCTTTCAATTTATTATACACTGGATACATTTCAAGCAAATTGCACATGCATCCTAATTTAGAAGGATATGAATAATCTTAGCTATAATAATCAGTACCACCTTATCTTAAATTGTCCAAGATTTGTAAGACTGACATGAATAGATGAGCTATGCTTTGTTATTTTCATCTTATTCTGTAAAAGGCAGGGTTAACCATCCAGTTTTCCAGGTCAAATCCTAGTGATCCAGTTTTGTACCCATTCCCCATTTCTATCCTATCTATTGTGCACACACACACACACATACTGCCCATTTTATCACCAAGTGAAAGGGAAACATGAATTCCCTTGAAGCAGGTAATGACAGTCGATGATGGAAGTTCCTACAAAGGGCTACACAGTCTAGGAAACACCACAGACTTTTGTCTAGAAGTAGAAAATTTCAGGGGGCATTTGGTCCCCAGATCATCAGTTTCTTTTCATTATTCAAAATGGGTGGATTCGTTACCTTCTGAACACCCCTTGACGTGGTAGGGATGGCTATCTACAAGGTGGTCCCTAGATTTACAACTTTCATAAATGCTCCTCAAGAAAGTGAGATGAAAACCAATTTGCAAAGCAGATTTGCCTAACATGCCCAGGTTCTAGCTGTGCCTAAGATTTTTTTCTACCAAAGTCAATCCATCTCCTAAATCCCTCTCCTCTTCCATGCCCCTTACCATGCTATTATCACATGTCTTTTGCCCTCCTCCTCCACCATCTCTGCTTTGCAATATTACTAAAGATTCTTCTAACATTCTGATGTGGCTGATTTGAAATGGTTGTGTAGCTATCTAGAGAAAAACTAATTATTTCAGAAGCTACTATGAAATTCTCATGCTCAGCACCTCTTCAGGGGAAGATTCACTTACTAGATGAAAACTCCCATAAACTGATATTTCAAGGTCCGATGGTCTACTTATGTGGAATCACGTATGCACCAAAAAGAGAGGGAAACGGAGGGAGGAACTGGTGAAAGGATAAAGAATTACTGGAGTGAGAGTTTATTAGAAGGATCATAATGAATTTTATTACATCACATACTATGTGGTTTGAGACTTAAGTATCCTACTCCATTTCTCCTAAGAGATGATGCAGAGAATGTTACTTCGCCAACTCCAACCCTCTCTCCATGGATAGCACGATGATATAGATCCAAGAGTCCACTGGTTCTCAAATGTTGGTAGTCATCAGCACCACCTCAAGGGCATAATGAAACACATAGGCTGGTCCTCAACACGAGAGTCAGGTTGATAGGTCTAAAGTGGAGCCTACAAATTTTCATTTTTAATAAACATCTAGCAGCTGGCATTGCTGGTAGGACAGCACACTTAGAGGACCCCTGGTAAACCCATATTAATTTGATCCTATTAAAGAACTCATCTCACTTTGATTCCAACCTCAAGTTCCTATGCAGAACTACAGAGGGCAATTTTTTATCTCAGCAAGAGGAAATCCAAGGAAAGCATCACATTAGTTATTGCTTCACTTTACAGGTGACCTCAAGTGTAATATAGTGAAAAACGTGGTGCTTCCTAGGAGATAGAGAATAATAGCCAAACTTAATAACTGATGAGAAATAAAACTCTAAGTTTAACACACACACACACACACACACACACACACACACACAGAGGCCACTTCATGTCACTTTTGTCCTCCCTATGAGGAAGAGTAAAGAGTCACAAAAATCACTTTACCTTCTTAAAGTTGAAGTTTGCTATATTCAATTTGACGTGAGTTATCATTTCTTATGAGATATACTAAAGAAGAGAAAGACCATCATCTTCTAGGCTTTCATCTATGAAGGTGACTGTGCCATTCTAACTCCTAGCCAGACATCGGGATATCACCATAAGGTATAATATCAATTCCCCCATTCCACAAGCAGAAAAGACTCTTACCAATGCAACTTGTTAAAATTAGATGATCAGATTCATTTGGCACTTAGAGCTACATGTTCCTTCCTTTGCCTCTCTGTCCCATCCTCATTGTCTTCCTTTTCTTCCTTCCACTCTTGAGTAAATTTATCTACCAGTCACTCACTCCTAGGGACTATGAGGCTCTGACACTAAATGGACTTTATGGGATACTCTGGCAGTCCAGGAATGCTATCTGAAAACACTGTTAAGAGATAAGTGTTCAAGAAACACGTGGCCAATAGCTAATGAAAATTAAAGCATGTGAATGAGGACAAGAGGAAAACTTGGGGATATAATCTGCTTCCGTCTTTGTCACCTAGAAGATGGACCTATCCTTAATTTAATACAGAATTTGAGGCATGAGAATTAATATCACTACTTTTGTCAAAATGGCTTACCACTTGATCCATGAAACTCTTGGCCAGGTATTTGAACCTACAACCCATAAACAATTTCACTGCTGCATAACATTTCTGAAAATTAATTTTTAGAAACAGTTTTTCATCTGAGCCAACAGCTCCCTTTTTTGAATAGATTGCTCACCTGGGCAAAGAGCTTGCTTACCAGGCAGTAGTTTATCATGGTTCATTTGCAACATTCCCACCTCCATATGCATCCATCAATACTAAACTATCATGCCATTAACTTTATCCAACTTTGATCAGTTTCCCACCTTTTAGTCAATATCTTCCTCCAAACTGTCCATTCTGAAATCTCATAGAGATTCTGCCAAGGCAGTGTTCTATTACTGCATTAGGTGTAATAAACAGCTTTGCTTGATCAAAAGTTTTCCTGGATGTTAGTTAGGTGAGAGGATTTGAAAGTCAACATGAAGAGAAAGAGTGTTAATGCTGAACCCATTGATTTTGAAGGCTCTATACAATATTCCAGCAAGCACTCCCAAATATCATTTGGAAGTCTTGATCTTTCACAAAAATAATTTCAACATTAGCAAAAATTCAAATAATAATAGCTAGCATTTAGCCAGAAATTACTACCTTCCAGGTGCTCTCTTAGGATTTTACATGTGCTAAGATTCAGAACAACCTTTTGAGGTAAGCATGCTTATCCCTGTTTACCAATGTATGAGAAGATTAAAGGGCCAAAAGGGTGGCTCAGTCAGTTAGGCCTCCGAGTTCGGCTCAGGTCATGATTTCGCAGTTCGTGAGTTCAAGCCCCACGTCAGGCTCTGTGCTGAGAGCTCAGAGCCTGGAGCCTCCTTAGGATTCTGTGTCTCCTTCTCTCTCTGCCCCTCTCTGCTCACATTCTGTATCTCTCTCTTTCTCTCAAATAAATAAATAAATAAACATTAAAACAAAAAAATTAAAAAAGATTAAAACACAATGGGTAAATAACTAGCCCAAGGACACAAAGCTAGTTAACATCTCTAACAACTCTACTATGTTGTCTCTTTGTGAATGACTTGTTTCTCTTTTATTTCAAAACAGTCCACCTTCATATACATATATATCATAGTATTTGCCTAGTAGCATCCAAAATGTTATCATTACAGTATAATTTTATTTGTGTATATTTAGAGACCTTTAAAATTGCTTTTTGTGATTGATTTCCATGACATTTTTAAATACCAAAAAATTCTTCTATTTGTGCTGGTATAATTTGAAAAGACGCATTTGGCCATCTTTTTAAAAAATTACACATAATCTGGGGTTTCTTTTTCAATTTCCAGAAGGAAAAAAAGTTAAATTTTATGTCTTGCATTGCCCAGCTTATCCTTGGCAGGTGTAGAATGCAAACCTCATGTTTTTTCACACCTGAATACATGCACTTCACAAGCAACAGAAAAAATCTATTTCTTTGACATTTTTGGACTGTGTTTATTTCTACCAGTGGTATCGTTTTTAAAGAATTTAGGAAAAAGCATCAATTATCAGGAAATGATAGCCAAAAACAGTAAGAAAATAATAATAATAATGTGTCCGTTAAATAGATCACTTTTGTGAGCATCATCTGCAAGACCTACCCACTGATTATACTCCCTGATTTGCCTTCTGGGGTCATAGGTTTTCACTGTCATACTTTTCATGTCTTGATGATAACTCTGTTCAGCAAAGACAGCTGGCTTTGATCCACCATGGGGCCCTGCTACTCAAAAATGTGATTTGTGAATTGTCAGCAGATGTTTTGCCCAGGAACTTGCCAGAACTGCAGAATCATGGGGCCCAACCCAACCCAGGCTTACTGAATCAGAGACATGATCTCTCCGCTGTTCCTATATACCTTAAAGTGTCACACATACAGCCATCAGCGTAACTGTAAGTAAAAATCCTGTTCCTCCCTGAAAGTTTTGATGCACTGGGATCTTTATGCCTCACCTAGTAATAAGTAACAGTGATCTCATGCAGCCACATCATTTTAGATAAAATATACTTAGGTAGGATTAATTGAGAATAAGTTACACCTGTATGTTAAAAACAGGCTTTATTTTTTCTCATAATTTTATACAAATTATTTGCCCAAAGTCATCCCTGAGTTCTTGCATTTTATTAACCCACTGACCATAATCTGCTTTCGAAAGTTCATCTATTCCATTCATTATGAAAACATTCTCTTGTATGACTATTAAGTTTGACATTTGAATTTAAAATGTCAATAAATGCAGAGACAAGAGCCTGTGAGCAATCAGAGCATGCCCTTCATTTTATTTAAAAGTAATGGGAATATTGTCACTTTGAGGTTCTGTTAACATTTTGTAAAACAACAAATAAAAAACCTTTAAGGGCAATAATACACAGAAAAATAATGTGAACACTAACCGTCTTGTCTCATGACTATTTATATCATGACCACATAATGCTCATAAAAATTAGTACTGCAAATATTTTTGGTAATTATGAGGAAGCTAAATGGCAGGCATTAGGCATATAGATACCATGTAAAAAATCAGATAAATTAATATCGTTAATATGTAATAATGATGGAGAAACATACTGATGCAATTGTCTTTTTTCCAAATAAAGCATGTCAGTAATGATCTTCACTAAAATCCATCTTCTATGTCTCCAAAGAAATCAGCTTAACTATGTTGTCTTCTGCCTGATATAGACTTTGGTCATTCAATTCCATTTGTTTGGATCGATAAAGCTCCAAATTACCATTCTTATCTGTTTGCTTTCTTTGGGTCATTGCCTAATTTCCTTTATGATTTAAGAAAGAATTAGGTTAAAAAAACATCAAGCCAATGCCTTGTCACCAACCTTTTTGACAGTTTTGTATTCGAACGGCCTATTCCTAGCTTCTGATGTTAGCAAAGATGTTAGTGCTGAGACCACTTATAATTATAATGCTTATTAGTATTTTGTACCAATATCCCTTTCGTCTGAAGAGTTTTAGGTGCTTTATAATCACCACATAAGCTTCAAGTCAGAGACTCCCACTGAGATCAAGAGGGAGCTGAAGAATAATTTCTATCAGCAACTGAAGGAGGATTTAAGTTAGGAAAAATAAATTGCCAAGCTTTTGACAGCATTAACACCTGCTCTCTATATATCTGATTATTGATGTTCAAATCCACAGGTAGTCAGGATTACATGGTGTTTAATCCTAGAACAACAAGCTCTTATGTTTAAGAAGGTGGTGTTGCTCTAACTTAAGACATAGTCCTCACTTAAATCGGGACTGTGTTTCTAGCCTTATGATATTGTTTGACCCACAATGCCATATTTTATGCCAAATATTTTAAGTAACTATGATTTGATTCCAAGAGAAGTCAAAAAAAAAAAAAAAAAAACAACAGTCATGAACATGAATAGCATAACATAATGCAGGCTTTAAAAAATTTTAACTGTATTTATGATAAATATGGAGGAAATACAAACTAAATAAATATAAAATAAAAATTAGCCTGACAACACCAAAAAGAAATAATCACTATTAATATATTTGTGTGATATATTATAGATGAATCTACACACATCAATATGTCTACACTTTTAAATATAAATAAAATAATCTGTATGCTTTTGAGCCTGGTTTTTAACTCCTTTAATACATTAACGATACTATTAACAGTTTGCTTTTCTCAATGTATTGACCCTCCTTCTTATTCCTCTTTTGTCTCCCTTGGGGTCCATCAGACACTCATCGCTAAAACCAGTTTTCTTTCCAGGGCTCTGTGTAGGTCAATGATACCTCCCAAAGTCATAAGGCCCAAATCCTGGTAAATGTTACCATGCTTGGAAAAGAGGTCTTTGCCATTAAAGCTGATTTAATCATCTCGAGATGGAATATTTATCCTGGATTATCCAGGTGGGCCCTAAGTGCACTGGCATGATTTTTATAAGAAAAAAGTAGAAGGAGGTCTGATACACACAGATGGGGAGACGAAGACAGAGGCAGAGATGAGGGTGATGTGGCCACAAGCCAGGAATGTCTGATGGAATCAGAACCCGGAGTAAGTAAGGAACCATTTTTTTCCCCTGGACCCTCCAAAGGAAGGGCAGAGCCAACCAACACCATGATTTCAGCCCACTTAAAATGATTTGGGATTTCTGATCACTACAACTGTAAGATAATAAATCTGTTTTGTTTTAGGCCACTGGGTTTGTGGTAACAAACGATCGAATGCTTCCGACATTGTCCCCTGGCTTCTTCCATTACCTGCATGTTCAAAACCCAGTCAAGTGACCCAACCACCTACATCCTATAGGCAGGCCCACAAGTAGCTGAACACTGCTGCATGAAGCATTCTGTAGAATTGATTATTGTCCTTAAAGTCAAGTTGCCCAGCCACGATGGACCTTCAACATTGCCTGGCCAGGTCATTTTTCTTTTCTCTTCTTTTCTTTTCTTTTTCTTTTTTTTTAAATGTTTATTTATTTTTGACAGAGAAACAGAGAGAGAGCCAGAGCATGAGCGGGGGAGGGGCAGAGAGAGAGGGAGACACAGAATCCGAAGCAGGACCCAGGCTCTGAGCGGTCAGCACAGAGCCCAAAGCAGGGTTCGAACTCACAGACCGCGAGATCATGACCTGAGCTGAAGTCGGAGGCTCAACCGACTGAGCCACCCAGGCGTCCCCAGGTCATTTTTCTGCTGACTCACTGCCCTCACACTGTTCAAGAAGCTTCCATCTTTAACAGGACTCTTGTTTGACACCGCGTTCTTTCCCGCACCAACACAGTCTATCATTCACGTCCAAGGCAAAGACATTTACAAATAAAAAATACCATGCAGGCTTCAATTCCTCATACCCAAGTCAGTCCTCTTCATAAGTCAATCTTCTATTTCTTCTGTTTCATTGAATTTTTTCATTTAAAAAAAATTAATGTTTATTTAGTTTTGAGAGAGAGAGATCGAGCATGAGTGGGGGAAGGGCAGCGAGCAGGGGAGACACAGAATCCAAAACAGGCTCCAGTTTCCAAGCTGTCAGCACAGAGCCCGACGCGGGGCTCGAACCCACGGACAATGAGATCATGACCTGAGCCGAAGTCGAATGCTTAACCAACCCAGGAACCCCTGTTTCATTGAAATTTCTACTGAAAGTAGAAGCCCAATGGCATCTCTGCTCAACTTAAAGACAAATTAAAGCCTTCTTCTCAGTAATGGGAAATCATTTCTCATAAATCCCATATATCTTGGTTTAAGTTTCATTAAAGGTATAGTTGAATCTAGAGAATACATAGTGTCTCTGATTTTATTGTTTTTCAGGAAATTTATGAGGATGTGAAAATATCAGTGCAATTCCTTTTGAAAATACCATATGTTGTGTTCAATATTTTACATTATTTAGAGAGAAAAGATAAGGAATAAATCCTGTATCTATTGTGTACCCGTTTTTTTTTAAAGAAAAACATTTAAGGATAATCTGTATCTATTATGTTGTATTTGCCACCAAGTGAAGTTCCTGTTTGAGCCTTTTAACTAAAAAAAGGTAAGAAAACTTCCTGTAATGTTGAAATGCTTTTTTTTAAATGATTCAATGGACTTAAATAATGAATAATAACAAACCATATATAATTAATAATATAACATACCATAAATAATTAGTGATTTTTAAAGACTTTGTTTACTAGAATATTTATTTAACAGTGTTTTTTTTTTTTTTTCACTTCCTGCTATTACTGCATAGGTCCCAGGAGGTAATTTTTTACATACTCTCCTTGCAATAATTAACCTGTGATCTTGACTTGAGAGAGCTAAGCACAAATAGTCAACTCGTGTAAAAGACCTAATATACACTCTTACAATTAGAAATACATCTAAGGCTATTGCATGGGGGAATTTATTATTTCACAGGCTGATACATGAACCCATCAAATTACTTTAAAACATAATACACACGCTTCAGCAGAATTGCACACACTCTCTTGGTTGCTCTTTTAAGAAAGGCTCAAACCACCCATAGAATTAATTTTAAGAAGGCCTCAATTCAGAATTTACTATAATAAGGATGTTGGTTACCAACATTTTCCTGCAGGTAGAGATTTAAAAGATTTGAAAGAATAGTGATGTTTCAAGAGTAAAAAAACATTTAAGACAAGCTTTGATTGGTGTTCTTTTAGGGCAAAATTATCTATGAGGGTTGGGTTTTGGCAAAGAAGAAAGATTCCGATTGCCTTTCTAGTACTTTGGGCATATGGTATCAGTCCCCTATAGATTGGGTGGGGTTTTCCAGGCTGCACAAGATAATATGAGTTTTCTTGTAGCAACTGAAAGAAAACCTGGATCTAATATCTTGCATAAGCTTCTCTGATATCTCATTATTCTTAATTTCCTCTTATTTCTCAAGTCAATAATATTGATACTTTGCTAGCTTTTGTTCATTTTCGTAATTTCCAAATTTTGGTTGGTTCCAAAATATCGTGTGTGTGTGTGTGTGTGTGTGTGTGTGTGTCTGTGTGTGTTTTCTTTTACTTTTCTAATCTTACCCTTGGATTTTTATTGCATTGTTCTCAATAACCCGCAGGTACACATCCCCAGCTAACCTTCCTTTTCTGGAACCCAACTGCCAAAGCCAATGCAGTATCTGCATATATATACCCACAGTTTAACTTTTGATCAAAACACCCATTGGTTCTTTCTCCAGCCTTTCCCAGATGAGTCAACAATACCATCATGTTTTAGAATAGTTTTAAATTTACAGAAAAATTGAGCAGGTAGTACACAAATTTACCATATATACCCCTTCACATACACAGACTCATATGACTCCCTTATGAACACCTTGCAACAATGTGGTACCTTTCTTACACTTAATGAAATAATATTGATACATTATTGCTAACTAAAGTCCATTGCTTACATGAAGGTTCACTGTGTTGTACAGCTTTATGGAATACATGATGTCATATGTCCACCATTACAGTGACATACAGAATAGCTTCATCAACTACTAAAGAAAACAAGAACCAGACAGTAATCAAAGATGTTAAAATCATCTTTGATTCACGGACTATTGTAATAGGAGAAAAGAGACCTAGTATATAACTGGGTTCAATTCTGATACAGCATGAACAAATGGGGATTTGTGGCCAACAAGCAGTGTGGTGGTCAGTAGATGGAAAATTGCTAAGAGGAAACATCAGAGGCCAGAAGGGATTCTGGATAAATCAATTTGGCAATATTCTTGGTGAAGGCAGACCAGGGTGATCAGATATCAAAGGTAGGGTGTTCTCTCTAACCTGGCTTAATAGGATTCTTGCTACAACTAGGCAATGCAGGTTCTGTAGGATAGATGTCAAGGTTGAGGACTACTAGAGGGGATAGGGGGCTTGATTACAGTTTGGTTAAGGAGAGGGTCTTTGTCCAACCTAACAATCTCCTGTGCCTTAGTTCTTCATCTTTCAACTAAACTATCTGCCACTCCCTAGTCTATTGGAAACCACTGATCTTTTTACCGTCTGTATAGTTTTGCCTTTTCCAGAACATCATATACTTGGAATCATAAAGTATGGAGGCTTTATGTATGCTTATGTTTATGTATGTATGTTTTCTCTAACTTAGTAATATGCATTTAAGATCACACCACATCTATTTGTGGCTTAAGAGATCTTTTATTTTCATCACTAAATAATATCCCATTGTATGTATGTACCATAATGTATGTATCCATTTGTTTATTGAAGAACTTCTTAGTTACTTCTTTTTTGATAATTATGAATAAAGCTCCTGTAAACATTCATATGGAAGTTTTTGTGGAGACAAAATCTTCAAATCAATTGAATAAATACCAGAGGCACAGCTGTTGGATTGCACGATAAGACTATGTTTACCTTTGTAAGAAACTGCTAAACTGTCTTCCAACTGGCTCTACCATTTTGTATTTCCACCAGCCATGAAAGGATTCCTGTTGCTCCACCATCATGTCAGCATTTACCCCTTTCATTTTGGGGGATTTTAGGCATTCTAACAGTTTTAGATATCTTGTTGTTTTAATTTTCAATTTCCTAGTAATATATCATGTTGAACACTCCCTTATATGCTTGTCTGCTATCTGTATATTTTCCTAGTGGTGGCATCTGTTCATACATTTTGACCATTTTTTAAATTGGTTGCTTGTTTTCTTATTCCTTTATCTGACAAGTGTTTTTATTATTATTTTTAATGTTTATTTACTTTTGAGAGAGACAGAGACAGAGACAGAGTGAGAACAGGGGAGGCGCAGAGAGAGAGGGAGACACAGAATCCGAAGCAGGCTCCAGGCTCTGAGCTGTCAGCACAGAGCCTGACACAGGACTCAAACTCACAAACCATGAGATCATGACCTGAGCTGAAGTCAGGTGCTTAACCAACTGAGCAACCTAGGCACCCATATCAGACATGTGTTTTACAACTATATTCTCCCTACCTGGGATTATCCTTTTATTATAACAATGCCTTGCACAGAGGAAAGAAATTAATTTTAATAAAGTGCAACTTATTAACATTTTCTTGTATTGATTATGCTTTCAGTACTGTTTAAAAATTTTTTTTTAACATTTATTTATTTTTGAGACAGAGAGAGACAGAGCATGAATGGGGGAGGGTCAGAGAGAGGGAGACACAGAATCTGAAACAGGCTCCAGGCTCTGAGCTGTTAGCACAGAGCCCGACGCGGGGCTCGAACTCACAGACCGCGAGATCATGACCCGAGCCGAAGTCAGCCGCTCAACCGACTGAGCCACCCAGGCGCCCCTGGTACTGTTTAAAAACACAAAACCAAAACCAAGATCCCGACCTTCCCTTTTGCTATCTTCTAGTAGTGAAGTTTTTCATTTTACATTTTAGATCTACAGTCAGTCCTTTTTGAGTTAATTTTTGCGAAGGGTGTGAGATTAGTGTCTAAGTTCACTGTTTTTTGCATATTGATATCCAATTTTTCAACACTATTTATTGAAAGACTGTCTTTTCTCATTTGAGTTGACTTTGCTCCTTTATAAAAGATCACTTGACTCTATACGTGTCGGTCTATTTCTGAGATCTCTATTCTGTTCCATTGATCTATTTGTCAATTCTTTTACCAATACCATGCTGTCTTGGTAGTGTAGCTTTACGGTGAGTCTTGCATTCAAGTAGCGGTAGTCCTCCAACTTTGTTTTTCTTCAGTAACGTGCTGCCATTCTGGGTCTTTTGCCTTTCCTTGTAAGCTTTAGATTCAGTATGTTGGTATGATAAGATAGCTTGCTGGGATTTTTTGGGGGGCTGAGTAGAATATATTTATCAACATGGGAATAATTGACATCTTAAAAATATTGTTTCTTCTAATCCACGAACAAGGAACGTATCCCTGTTTATTGAGATCATCTTTGACTTCTTTCAACAGAGTTTTGTGGTTTTCCTAACAGAGAACCTATATAATTTTGTTAAATTTATATAAAAACATTTCCCTTTTGTTTTTGTTGTTGTTAATATTGTAAATGGTATTGTGTTTTCAATTTAAATACAAATCGTTCATTGCTGATACGTAAGAAAGCAACTGACTTTTATATATTAAACTTATATCCTAAAATCTTGCTATAACTTCTTAGTTCCAGGAGTTTATTTTTGTGAATTCTTTTGGATATTCTACATAAACAATTATGTAATTATCTGTAAGTAAATAAAATTGTATTTATTGCTTTCCAATCGATATACCTTTAACATCTGTTTTCTTTTTTTTATTGCATTGACCAAGACTTCCCTTATGATGTTGAAAGGAATGGTGAGAGGGGCCATCCTTGCCTTATCCCTAATCTTAGGGAAAAACATCTATTTTCTCACCACTTAGTATGGTGTTAGCTGCTGCTTTTATGTAGATTCTCTTTATCTAGTTGAGCAAGTTTCCTTCTGTTCCTAACTTGCTCAGAGTTTTTATCATGATTGGGTGCTGAATGTTGTCAAATGCTTTTTCTGCATTACCAAGTGGAGCTACATTTTAGAAATTTGGGTGGATATTATTTGTGTGAATATTTCATTTTCAGCTTTTGAAAAACACAAGGACAAATCCTATTATTTTTAACATGCTTTATGAGATAACTAGTGAAAACACTTTTGTGAAATATATTAAAACTTAAAATCATAAATGTATATTTTTATATACTAGATTCCACCTCTTTTGATTATACAGTAAATTTTAAATTAGAAAATATGAACCAACTGTAATATCCTCCTTGGGATGAAGTAAAAATATATCTGCTATTTGATCAAGAAAGGAATGTTATTGTTTTGTAGTATACTATGAGACACTGATGTTTGGAAACCTTTGAATGCTGGAGTAGAATTCATCTCTTTAGCATAAACTACTTTGTACAGAAAAAAATATTTTATTTATAAAATATTTGTTTGAGTCATTTACATTGAGTTATAATTCACACGCAATAAAATGCACCTATTTTAATTGTATCATTCAATGACTTTTTTAGAAAATGTAGACAGTTGTGTAACAAACACCACAGTCATGATGCAGAACATTTCCCTAATCCAGAAAATCCACTTCTGCCGTCTTGTAGCCAGTCTCCTCCCTCACAACCAGAACCCTTCACAACCACTGCTCTGCTTGTTGTCACTGTTCATCCCGCTTTTTTCCAGAATTGTGTGTAAATGCAATCATACGTTATGTACTCTTCTGCGTTCCTTTTCTTAGGCTCAACATAATACTTTTGAGATGCTCCGTGTTATGACTACAGAAAATATTTTTCTTCATAGATTAAATGGAACTTTAGGAAGGTGAAAGAAATCTAACAGGATGTTCAGAGGTGGCCAAGGCTTGTCTGTGTCTCAGCATCAATTTTCCTTACAGACTGGCCATTTTGTGGCAGAAAATAGGCACATGAAGTCAAGATCTGCAGTTAGTGCATCTGGACCATATCCAACTTGTGATCCAGCCGACATTGAGATGATTTATTATAATACCACTGTTTTTTCCTTTGGTAAATTTTTGAGGTTCCTTATCCATTGTTATTGACAAAACTATTACTGACCAGGTCACTCCCCTTCAGGCTGACTGAAACCGTGGGTATCTTGCAAGCAAAATGTGGGAGTGTGATGTGAGGTAAACAGAGAGCAGTCTCAGAAAAGACACAAATGATGGAAATGCAGAGGTGTGCTTCATGTTTCTTTTCAGTGTAACTGGACTTTTTCCACCTGGCTCTGTGAAAACGTCAAGCTGGTATGATCTGGCCCTGGGAAGACTTATGAATTTTTAAAATGTATAACAATGGGTATATTTTCAGAATTGGAATATAACAGCAGTCTGTGCTGATTGAAATGATCTAGTAGAAAGGAAAAAAAAAACTGATGATGCAGGGGAGAGCAGGGAGAGCCATTGGTGCCATGTGCATTACTGGGTGAGGGTGTTTGAGTGCAGGAACAGAGGTGCTGGCCTGTGTAGGCGCCTCCTAAACAGTGTTTCCATGCTATACCATAAGCTATACCTGAGCTTAAGCACAAATATAGATGGTGGAAAGGTGTAGTGGTGAAACTTTATGAAAGGCTGAGGGTAGGATGGAGGCTAGAACCTGGAGAAGCTTAGATACTGAAAGAACATCTAAATACTGAGAGTCTTGGGATGTTGAAATCCCTGAGTATGGTGGAAGGGACAGTGCTAATGTGACCATGAGTCAGGAGCTAAATATTCTAGAAGTGTAGGGAAGAGATGAGGATTTGGAATAGGACTGCAAGGAGTGGAATTGTGTGCTATAATTTTATATTATTAAATTCAAGGCTGAGGGCTAGAGGGGAGTGACATGTGAACTGTCTGCAAGTGGCCACGAGGAACAAGGAAGACACCTCCTCATCCCCAGGTCAAAGTCATAAGATGTAGGAGAGAGAAAAGGTCCTACTTGAGAGGACCAAAGTTAGAAGCTCTCTCCATGAAGTTTCAGTTGTTTGGTAGAGCTAGAAAGTCAAAGGCACATTGAGAGAAGAGATCAATCATGTGGAGATTTTGCTGCTGGCAGACCAGGAGTTCCCAAGAGCAATAAGGATGATTTGAGGAGTTGGAGGTAAAATTGGAAATGGAGGGTCACAATAGAGGCTGTATGAAGTAGCAAGTGGATCACACTCAGGATGACCCAGAGGTCCTAGGCTTCTGTGGAGACTACCATAAGAAAGGTTAAAGGTCATAATGAGACTAACACAGATGGTCTCAAGGCAGAGGGTGGTGGTGAGGGCTTAGTGTTTTGGGGGAAAGAAGGGTTGCTGTCTTTCCAGAAACAACTAGCTTTCTGTTTCATCCTGCCAATGAAACAATGGGGGTCAAGTACAAAAGGCTCTTTTCCACAAACAGGAATCTTTGAGGATGCCTTTTCTAAGAAAGAATCTCTGTCCTAGTCAGATACCCTAATTTGAAGGAAGAAATTAGATAGATGATAGACAGATAAATGGTAGATTGTTAGATGATGATTGACAGTTGATTGATAGATAGATAGATAGATAGACAGATAGATAGACAGATACCATGCGCTTGGCTTCCTTTTCCAAATAAGTGAGGGCTTTAGTGGTAAGTAGGGGAGGTAGTAACTCTTCTATACATCTCTCTAAGATTTACAGGACACACTTTCTGGGAAGAGGATGCTGAAAAAGATCTCTTTAGAATTTTAATGCAATATTTAGTGCTGAAGTTCTGACCTATTTCACATTTGGAAAAGTTTGATTACATTCAGCCTCACACCAGAATAATGAACCCATTACATATGATCAAAGTTATACCATTGGTCTAAATATATTTTATGTGGAAGATTTCTCATTCATATAGTCAACCACAACAAAATTTAATATAAAATTTAGAAATATTGGATTGATACCTGGTAATGGAGTTATTTTTCCTTGGTAGCTTTACTTGAACAGTAGGTTTTAATCTACATGTATCTATGTACCATATTAGATATCTAAAAATAAATTATCACTGAGAAGCAATCATGTGTGTTCTATATACTAAAGGGTGAACAGAAGTAGTCTGAAAAAATTTCAATCTATTGTATGCTTCAGGGTTAAATTTGGTTTGTATAGCCATCCAATTCTTAGCCTTTTTAAAAATTTTTATTGTAAATTTTACATTCAATTATATGTGTAATCTCACTATCCTGTAATCAGTTAAGTCCCAAATAAAATCTTTGAGCTCTGTCAAACTTCCATCTCACAGGAAGAGATGGTGTTATGACCCAGAGAAGACAGCACATGAACATGAAATCAGCCAGGAGTGATTTTCTTCAAATATTAACACTTATTTTAGAGTCGGTGCATTTTTATAACTGCCTGGAGATTTGAAATCCCACTGTTTCATTGGCTGCAGGTATCAGACATTGCAAAGGGTTTACGAGTGGGACTTTAAGCCTTGGCATGAATTGGGATCTGTGATCACAAAAGGTCTTTTAGTCCTGTGGCCCTCTGGTTGGCCTAATCTCATCCAAGCAGTGATTATTTTGTATGTCTCAGAAGGATAAACTTTATGCATCTTGTAAAGTTGCATAATAAGTTATGAAGAGAAAACTTAAAAGTACTTTTTGAGTAAACCTACAGACACCTAGCCATTTACAATTGATTTATTTCACTATTGGAAACCTTATCTTCTGCTTAACTGTTATAGTTTAATAATGTGAGCCTGTAAGCTGGAATTAATTTATCTAGTAATTAAATTTTATTTTTTAAGCTTATTTATGTTGAGAGAGAGAAAGAGAGACAGAGAGAGACAGAGAGAGACAGAGAGAGACAGAGAGAGAGAGAGAGAGAGAGAGAGAGAGAGAGAATCCCAAGCAGTTTCCAAGCTGTCAGTACAGACCCATCACAGGGCTTAAAGGCAGGAACCATGAGATCATCACCTGAGCCTAAATTAAAGGTTGGACGCTTAACCAACTAAGCCACCCAGGTGCCCCTATCTAGTAACAAAATTTTAAATCACTTCTGTGTTTATTTAATGGTTTTATCCACCACAAAGCAGATATTTAAACTATAACATTAAATGTAATAACCAGTAATGTTAAAAAGTGAACATTAAGCTTTACCTAGTAATTTCAAGTGCTTTTATCTGCAATTTTATTTTTTAGTAGGAATCAGATGATGTCTCTGGTACTTAGTTTCTTGTAATAATTTTAATTATTTAAACTCAAAATAACGTTAAATTATAGTGTTAACATTAGGAACACATCTTTTGGATGTACAATAGGACTTCGAAAGCAGTGTGCCTTATAAAATAATGTGAATATTACTGAAGAAGATACCTTTACTCCTGGGTATTTTCAATATAGTCTGATTGAGCTGCCTGAATTTAGTCTTGAAATTCATCATGGTTCTTGTTGGCCTGAGTCTTTAACCTGAATAAACAAGTTAAACAGAACAGGGAGAGCCAAAAGATTCAGACTAAGCACAAACTGAGACCTAACGAAGGATTTTTAGAAAAGGATATCTCATGTTTTCTTTTTTTCCCTTCCTATTTTCCCTACCCCCGCCCTCCAATGCCAACTTCCCCTTCTGGAGATGTCAAGAGAAAAGCTCAGCTCCTGCATTTGGCTGTGGAAGGTCTTTAACTGCTTCTGTCACACACTGCTAATTGTTGTGGAAGAGAAAACGACCGATTCATACTAATCATTATGAAACAGTTGAGCTACTGGTGTAGTAATGCAGGATATCTTTTCCATAACAATTTGTGAAAATGACTCTGATGCCACTTGAGGAGCCACAATAATTTCATATAAAGGACACCCGTTTAAATTCTGTTACATCACATAAGACTTAGTTGGATACCGGGCGAGAATTCCATACCCTACTCTGGCTTTAGGAAAACAATTATTTTCTGGCCAACTGACCGCCTAAGACCAATTTTTGATTTGCTAGCAATAAACTAGTGTAAGGAGCTTCATGTGAATAGGGAGAAATAGAAGCAATTTTAGAGCTGGCTTCTACGTACCCAGCCAGCTGAGCTATGTTTGATAAAACACCTTGAGCGGGAAAGAGTCAATCAACAGCTCTCTTTTTCCAAAAGCAGTTTAAAAGTTATAGTTATTTCTACATAGTTTGTTTCCTTGTTTCCAAAATTTCTACCCATAACTGAACTATGCGGTTTTACATCCATTATGGCATTAGCATAACATATTAAGAACCCGGCCTCTAGATACAAACCCCCTTGTGTAGAATCCTGATTCCACCTTCTGTTAAAAGGATGGTCCTCGTCAATTTATCTAAATCTCTGCTTTTTAGCTTCCTTATTTGTAACAGTTGAAGAATGGCACGATTGCCAATTTTGTGGGACTGTAAAAATTTGAAGAGATAATATATGTATTTCGAATAGTCTGTGGCACACAGTAAATGATGAAAAATGTGAGTTATTATTTCCCCTAAGAGCATTTGCAAGTCTAAACACAGGGCAGGTAATCATTGTACACATGCAAGGCTTAGGCTGATAAAAAGCAAACTTCCAGGTATCATACAATAGAGAGTTGCAAAGTTCACTTGCAGGAAAAAAAAAAAAAAAACTAAATAAATATCCAAGTTGGTTTGAAGTTAGTCTTACGTGATTATTTAAATGTAATCTTTAAGAAAGCATAAATTTCTATGGAAAAAGACTAAGTCCTCTGGCTTAGAGGTCTCGACTTTGTTCTTGACTTTGTCCTTGACTTTGTTCTCGTCCTCACCTGTGTTTGCAGGCATCTGCCATTTCCAGAGCCATATCCCTTTCTCCCCTGAGTGCTGCTTGCCCTCCTGGTCAACTGAGCTGAAGGGTTAGCTGCTGTAATGCAGAGACTGATCTTGCTTCAACCAGGGGCATGTTCACTTGGGCTCCAGTCACCTCCTCTACCCTTCAATCTTCCGGCACCCTGACCTCTCACCTCTGCCGTGAACCCCTCTTGCCTGCCAATTCCACCACTATAACCTTAAGGACATTTCAGCAAAGCTAAATGGCAGGTGCCTCTTCTGGCCACACCGCGTTGTCCTATGACAGCTCTCCATGTGGGTAGACGGACTGCACCCCCATTTTGCAACGTGAATAGTATACCCGGTATACATGTCCCCTTCTTCCAAGCCTCTGAATGTTTAGCTACAGGGTATCGGGAGACACTCTTTTTGAAGGTGTGCTCCCACAAAACCAAGGCGCATGGGAAGGAGCTGGCTCTTCTCATCCTTCCCTCTTGTGTCCTCCCCCGTCTAGCATGGATCAGACTTTTTCTGACAGAGAGTATGTGTAATGTTGCTTTTGTTTGGAGGATTTGGACTTCAGCCAATGAGCTTCTGTGGGGCTTGGCTTCCCATAATTCTAATGAAGTGAATATGTAGGTGTCACAATGTGTGGGCCGATTCCTTAACGAGATTATTTGATATCAACTGAACTGGAAGAAGGCCTCATTTAGTGGCCAATTGCTATTACCTCTAAAATAATGTTTTAGTGATAGACTGCTATGTGATTTGGGGCATACAACTCTTAGAGAAGTTCGGAGAATTGGTAACATTTCCAAAACAAAATTTTTCTATTTCAATCTAAAATGAACACACAAAGAATAGATGCTAAATTTAGTCTGATTTTAGAAATAAGTAAATTAAAATAAGGAATGGGTATATGAATTGATTTTTAAAAGCTCCATCCGCCTCAACTGACGATGCACTCAGTAACTCATTAATTTTTATGTTTATTATGTTTCAAATAATGAAATATATTATATTGCATTATCTATTATTTGTAAGACATCGTATTATTAACAAAATCAAGAAAAAATTAAAAACAAATCCTGACATTGCTGCTTTTAATGAAATGTTTTTGACTGTCACCTAACTATTCAGTATCTTAGTACTTTCTCCCATCTAAAATGTGACTAACAGTTCACTCTAAGTCATAGACTATAGATACCTGATGAGTTAATAAAAGCACTGGATGTATATTGGGAGATACTATGTGCTAATTAAAAATACCAAACCATATTATAATTACTATAATTACGTTATGATTATCATTAATATAGTTTGACAGTTTGTTCGTTTTTTATTGCTGCCATAACAAATTATCAGTTTGTTTTGATGCAAATCTCAACAGATTAAAAGCAAAGTGTTGGCACCTCTTCGTTTCTTTCTAAATGTTCTAAGGGGGAATCCATTTCCTTGCTTATTTAAGTTATTAACATAGTTTAATTCCTTGTGATTATAGGACTGAGGTCCTTGTTTCTTCCTGGATGTCAGCTGAGGGCCATTCCCGGTGCCAAGAGACCATTAAATTCCTTGGTTTATGGTCCCCTTCTTCCATCTTCAGGGCCCCGAAGGCAGGTGAATCACAATGACACTTTGAATCTCTCTTCTCTCCTTTTATTTTTCCTTCTGTTGTTTTTTTCTTGCGTAAGCTTCAGCTTTCATCTTTCACTTTTGAGGATTAAATTGGACCTACTCAGATACTCCAGAATACTCTTCCATTTCAAACTTATCCTTCATCTCTTTCGCAAAGTTTCTTTTTACCCTGTAAGATACCATAGTCACAGGTTCCAGAAATTAGGAAGTGACACTTTTGAAGTCCATTATTTTGCCTATGACATATAGAATCTAAGCATTTTCATTAGTGTGTCCGTGTGCCAATAATTGAGAGTTTGTGTCAAAACATATCATGTCATGACCTAGATCTATTTATTCTTATTAAAGTTTTGTATTATTTTCATAAGGTCTTGAGTAATAAAGTGCTACTCTAAGTATTGTTGAATATAATCCCTGTCTGTATTTAGCCCATTTTTTTCAGATATAAAGTACCATAATATAAATAAATCTTTTTTTTAATTTTTAAATATTTTTTATTTATTATTTTTGAAAAAGAGAGACAGAATGCAAGGGGTGGGGGGAGCAGAACGAGAAGGAGACACAGAGTCCAAAGCAGGCTCCAGGCTCTGAGCTTTCAGCACAGAGCCCGATGTGGGGCTCAAATCCACGAACAGTGAGATCATGACCTGAGCTAAAGTTGGATGCTTAACCGACGGAGCCACCCAGGTGCCCCAAATAAACCTTTTAAATAATATTACAAAAATGATAACAACCCAAATATAAAAGTACTAGCAAGTTCAATTTAATTATTGATCACAATTTATCCTATGTGATGCATTAAATTCTGTTTATGAAGGTTAGCTAATGGACAGGAAATGCTTAGTATATGATATTAAATATGAAAGGATCAAGATATCAAATAAGTATCCAGTAATGTGCCACTTTTGTTAAAGAATACAATGCATACAATGATACAAAGAATTCTCTTTCATAATGGAAGTATGATTGGATTACCTTTTACAATTTTAGTATGTATCAACACTACCAACTTTTCTAGAATCAGCTTGCAAGGTTTAATAGAGAGATCGTTTCCTTTTATAAGCACTGGAAAAAAAAAATGCTGCCTCTTGGCTTTACCTCCTTTCCCCACTAATCACATGAGAACACATCTCTTTGTGCCTCTTCTCTGGTGTCGTGTAAGAAGGATGGTTCTAATCCAGAAACGTTTGACTAGGTTCATGTGCAAATAGTACCAGCTCTCGTTAGTCAGAAAGACAGTTGCCAAAACATTCTTACCATCCAACAAAAGTACCTACTTAAGGGTCACAGTTGAAGATTTTGCTATTAAAATTAGTTATGATCCATGCATTACAAGCTGCATTGCTATATTCATGAACAGTATTTGCTTTCATTTATCAGTATTGTTCCTATTTCACATTGTGTTCTTAATCACCTTACATAGGATAACAAACCAGAAATTGGAAAGAGAAGTACCCTTTTTATTTTCTCTCCTTATCTATCCCACAAAACAGTGTGTTCCAATAATGAATACTTTCCTGTTGATAAAGTGACAAAGGAAAGTATTGAATTAAGTCTCAAAATAGAGCATATATCCAGTGAAGCTGTGTCTGCCCTGCCAACCTTTGATTTATTATCTGACTGTTCTGGACCCAAGAAAACATGTTTTTGCTGACTCTTCTCTTGTTTCTCTTGATTCTCCAATGCTCAAGACTTCTCTGTTGTTTAAGCCTCTCTAGCATTGGGTGCATGTGACCACAGAATTCTCTCTGGCTCTTTTTGGTTAGTAATCTGTTCCTTCAGTTTGGACACAGCTTTGTTCTTCAGTATTCTATCTATCTGCCTAGAGATCATCACTGTTTGAAGATCACAAGGTTACCTGCAATTCAAATTTTTTATATCTTTTCTACCTCCTAGCCTCTTTAACATCCCTTAAATCTGTTAGACTAGAAATCTTACAGCCATTTTCAGTTTTCCCTCTGTCTCTTGTCTTATTCTCTCCATCATACGTTCTTTTTTTACCCCCTTAGTTTCTCTGATATGTAAACTTCTATTCATTTATGATCACTATCAATTCTATGCCCCCAAAATAAGCAATTACTTGAATTCTTCATCTAACGCTTTAAACTTACATAATTTTGAAACTATATCCACTTAAGTTCTCCAAGATGCAGGACTATTCTTATATCATTGAGTTCTCTCTAATGTGAAGTCATTAGCTTTAATGGTCACATAATTAAATTGTTTTTTTTCTTTTACATTTATATATTTTTGATAGAGAGAGACAGAGCACAAGCGGGGGAGGGGCAGAGAGAGAAGAAGACACAGAACCTGAAGCAGGCTCCAGGCTCTGAGCTATCAGCATAGAACCCAACGCAGGGCTCGAACTCACAAACCACAAGATCATGACCTGAGCCAAAGTGGGATGCTTAACCGACTGAGGCCCCCAGGTGCCCTTAAATACTGTTTTTTTAAATCACCTGTTGATATTTTTTTAAATCTTACAGATATTTTTGATATAACACATATTTTATAGGGGTGCCTGGGTGGTTCAGTAGGTTATGCATTCAACCTCGGCTCAGGTCATGATCTCACAGCTCTTGAGATCGAGCCCCTTGTCGGACTCTGTGTTGACAGCTCAGAGCCTGCAGCCTGCAGGCTGCTTCTGTGTCTCCCTCTTTCTCTGTCCCTCCCCCTGCTCACGCTCTATCTCTCTCTGTCTCTCAAAAATAAATAAACTGTTTAAAAATGCATGTGTATTTTATCCTGCTCACTGGTCATTTAATGTCCTATTACTCTAATTAGTTAATATTATTTTACTTCAAATCTGAGTGGCTTTGGTCAGCCTGACCCTAAACTGATTTTGAAGTTGACAGCAAATAACATTTTTCCCCTATAATCTGGGGAAACATAAAGTATGGTCCATCTAGGGGCTAACTTGACATGGGTTCTCTGATCCATAGTCTCCTCATTACTTGATACCCCACTTTGCAATAGGCTGTTTAACGATGATCCCAAGGGGATTCTATAGCATTTTTTTAAGTATGATATCAGGAAATTTTCTGAAAATATTACCGAAAAATTATTTTTTAATAATAAACACATATTTATTAGGCAGATTGTAGAAATAACATTCTACTGTACTTGTTATTCTATTCAATCGGTTCATACTAATTTTCAATGACTTATGACTAAATAGCAGAAATAAATTTACTTCCCCTTACTCTAACATGCCTATCATTAACGAGAGTTCAGTATTTATCATGAATTTTTTGTCTTTAATGTAAAATTTACATAAAATGAAATGCATGCATTTTGAGTGTACATTAATTGTGTTTTGACAAATGCATAAAATGCACAGAAACTTTTCAATCTGAAATGAAACAGAATGGAGAAAAACAG
Organism: Panthera uncia; assembly: GCF_023721935.1. Taxonomy (NCBI): domain Eukaryota; kingdom Metazoa; phylum Chordata; class Mammalia; order Carnivora; family Felidae; genus Panthera; species Panthera uncia. The sequence goes on from NW_026057577.1 coordinate 142,695,087, forward strand.
AATGGAGAAAAAATTAAAAACAGAATTGTCAAGAATTGCAGGACAATTTGAAAAAGTATAACATATGCATAACTGGAACAGGAGAACTAGGGGGGAAGAAAAAGATAATAGAGTAGAAGAAATAGTTGAACTAATAATGGTTAAGAAATTTCTAAACTTGGGGCACCTGGGTGGCTCAGTAGGTCGAGCATCGGACTTCAGCTCAGGTCAGGATCTCGCGGTCTGTGAGTTCGAGCCCTGCAACCGGCTCTGTGATGACAGCTCGGAGCCTGGAGCCTGCTTCAGATTCTGTGTCTCCTCCTCTCTCTGCCCCTCCCCCGCTCATGCTCTGTCTCTCAATAATAAATAAACGTTTTAAAAAAGTTTAAAACAGGTTCCGGAAGATGGCGGCGTAGGAGGACGCGGGGCTCACAACGCGTCCTGCTGATCACTTAGATTCCACCTACACCTGCCTAAAGAACCCAGAAAACCGCCAGAGGATTAGCAGAACGGAGTCTCCGGAGCCAAGCGCAGACGAGAGGCCCACGGAAGAGGGTAGGAAGGGCGGCGAGGCGGTGCGTGCTCCACGGACCGGCGGGAGGGAGCCGGGGCGGAGGGGCGGCTCGCCGGCCAAGCGGAGCCCCCGAGTCTGGCTGGCAAAAGCGGAGGGGCCGGACGGACTGTGTTCCGACAGCAAGCGCGACTTAGCGTCTGGGAGGTCAGAAGTGAACAGCTCTGCTCGGAAAGCGGGAAGGCTGGAGGACAAAGGGAGGGAGAGCTGCCGAGCCCCCGGACGGCAGAGCTCAGCTTGGCGGGGAACAAAGGCGCCAGCGCCATCTCCCCCGCCCATCCCCCAGCCAAAATCCCAAAGGGAACCAGTTCCTGCCGGGGAACTTGCTCGCTCCCCGCAAACACCCAACTCTGTGCTTCTGCGGAGCCAAACCTCCGGCAGCGGATCTGACTCCCTCCCGCTGCCACAGGGCTCCTCCTGGAGTGGATCACCTAAGGAGAAGCGAGCTAATCCAGCCCCCGTGCACCTTGCCTACCCACCCCAGCTAATACGCCAGATCCCCAGCAACACAAGCCTGGCAGTGTGCAAGTAGCCCAGACGGGCCACGCCACCCCATGGTGAATCCCGCCCCTAGGAGAGGGGAAGAGAAGGCACACACCAGTCTGACTGTGGCCCCAGCAGTGGGCTGGGGGCAGACATCGGGTCGGACTGCGGCCCCGCCCACTAACTCCAGTTATACACCACAGCACAGGGGAAGTGCCCTGCAGGTCCTCACCACGCCAGGGACTCTCCAAAATGACCAAACGGAAGAATTCCCCTCAGAAGAATCTCCAGGAAATAACAACAGCTAATGAACTGATCAAAAAGGATTTAAATAATATAACAGAAAGTGAATTTAGAATAATAGTCATAAAATTAATCGCTGGGCTTGAAAACAGTATACAGGACAGCAGAGAATCTCTTGCCACAAAGATCGAGGGACTAAGGAACAGTCACGAGGAGTTGAAAAACGCTTTAAACGAAATGCAAAACAAAATGGAATCCACGATGGCTCGGCTTGAAGAGGCAGAGGAGAGAATAGGTGAACTAGAAGATAAAGTTATGGAGAAAGAGGAAGCTGAAAGAAAGAGAGATAAAAAAATCCAGGAGTATGAGGGGAAAATTAGAGAACTAAGTGATACACTAAAAAAAAATAATATACACATAATTGGTATCCCAGAGGAGGAAGAGAGAGGGAAAGGTGCTGAAGGGGTACTTGAACAAATTATAGCTGAGAACTTCCCTGAACTGGGGAAGGAAAAAGGCATTGAAATCCAAGAGGCACAGAGAACTCCCTTCAGACGTAACTTGAATCGATCTTCTGCACGACATATCATAGTGAAACTGGCAAAATACAAGGATAAAGAGAAAATTCTGAAAGCAGCAAGGGATAAACGTGCCCTCACTTATAAAGGGAGACCTATAAGACTCGTGACTGATCTCTCCTTTGAAACTTGGCAGGCCAGAAAGGCTTGGCACGATATCTACAGTGTGCTAAACAGAAAAAATATGCAGCCGAGAATCCTTTATCCAGCAAGTCTGTCATTTAGAATAGAAGGAGAGATAAAGGTCTTCCCAAACAAACAAAAACTGAAGGAATTTGTCACCACGAAACCAGCCCTACAAGAGATCCTAAGGGGGATCCTGCGAGACAAAGTACCAGAGACATCACTACAAGCATAAAACATACAGACATCACAATGACTCTAAACCCATATCTTTCTATAATAACACTGAATGTAAATGGATTAAATGCGCCAACTAAAAGACATAGGGTATCAGAATGGATAAAAAAACAAGACCCATCTATTTGCTGTCTACAAGAGACTCATTTTAGATCTGAGGACACCTTTAGATTGAGAGTGAGGGGATGGAGAACTATTTATCATGCTCCTGGAAGCCAAAAGAAAGCTGGAGTAGCCATACTTATATCAGACAAACTAGACTTTAAATTAAAGGCTGTAACAAGAGATGAAGAAGGGCATTATATAATAATCACAGGGTCTATCCACCAGGAAGAGCTAACTATTATAAATGTCTATGCGCCAAATACCCGAGCCCCCAGATATATAAAACAATTACTCATAAACATAAGCAACCTTATTGATAAGAATGTGGTCATTGCAGGGGACTTTAACACCCCACTTACAGAAATGGATAGATCATCTAGACACACAGTCAATAAAGAAACAAGGGCCCTGAATGATACATTGGATCAGATGGACTTGACAGATATATTTAGAACTCTGCATCCCAAAGCAACAGAATATACTTTCTTCTCGAGTGCACATGGAACATTCTCCAAGATAGATCATATACTGGGTCACAAAACAGCCCTTCATAAGTTTACAAGAATTGAAATTATACCATGCATACTTTCAGACCACAATGCTATGAAGCTTGAAATCAACCACAGGAAAAAGTCTGGAAAACCTCCAAAAGCATGGAGGTTAAAGAACACCCTACTAACGAATGAGTGGGTCAACCAGGCAATTAGAGAAGAAATTAAAATATACATGGAAACAAACGAAAATGAAAATACAACAATCCAAACGCTTTGGGATGCAGCGAAGGCAGTCCTGAGAGGAGAATACATTGCAATCCAGGCCTATCTCAAGAAACAAGAAAAATCCCAAATACAAAATCTAACAGCACACCTAAAGGAAATAGAAGCAGAACAGCAAAGGCAGCCTAAACCCAGCAGAAGATGAGAAATAATAAAGATCAGAGCAGAAATAAACAATATAGAATCTAAAAAAACTGTAGAGCAGATCAACGAAACCAAGAGTTGGTTTTTTGAAAAAATAAACAAAATTGACAAACCTCTAGCCAGGCTTCTCAAAAAGAAAAGGGAGATGACCCAAATAGATAAAATCATGAATGAAAATGGAATGATTACAACCAATCCCTCAGAGATACAAACAATTATCAGGGAATACTATGAAAAATTATATGCCAGAAAATTGGACAACCTGGAAGAAATGGACAAATTTCTAAACACCCACACTCTTCCAAAACTCAATCAGGAGGAAATAGAAAGCTTGAACAGACCCATAACCAGCGAAGAAATTGAATCGGTTATCAAAAATCTCCCAACAAATAAGAGTCCAGGACCAGATGGCTTCCCAGGGGAGTTCTACCAGACATTTAAAGCAGAGATAATACCTATCCTTCTCAAGCTATTCCAAGAAATAGAAAGGGAAGGAAAACTTCCAGACTCATTCTATGAAGCCAGTATTACTTTGATTCCTAAACCAGACAGAGACCCAGTAAAAAAAGAGAACTACAGGCCAATATCCCTGATGAATATGGATGCAAAAATTCTTAATAAGATACTAGCAAATCGAATTCAACAGCATATAAAAAGAATTATTCACCATGATCAAGTGGGATTCATTCCTGGGATGCAGGGCTGGTTCAACATTCGCAAATCGATCAACGTGATACATCACATTAACAAAAAAAAAGAGAAGAACCATATGATCCTGTCAATCGATGCAGAAAAGGCCTTTGACAAAATCCAGCACCCTTTCTTAATAAAAACCCTTGAGAAAGTCGGGATAGAAGGAACATACTTAAAGATCATAAAGGCCATTTATGAAAAGCCCACAGCTAACATCATCCTCAACGGGGAAAAACTGAGAGCTTTTTCCCTGAGATCAGGAACACGACAGGGATGCCCACTGTCACCGCTGTTGTTTAATATAGTGCTGGAAGTTCTAGCATCAGCAATCAGACAACAAAAGGAAATCAAAGGCATCAAAATTGGCAAAGACGAAGTCAAGCTTTCGCTTTTTGCAGATGACATGATATTATACATGGAAAATCCGATAGACTCCACCAAAAGTCTGCTAGAACTGATACATGAATTCAGCAAAGTTGCAGGATACAAAATCAATGTGCAGAAATCAGTTGCATTCTTATACACTAACAATGAAGCAACAGAAAGACAAATGAAGAAACTGATCCCATTCACAATTGCACCAAGAAGCATAAAATACCTAGGAATAAATCTAACCAAAGATGTAAAAGATCTGTATGCTGAAAACTATAGAAAGCTTATGCAGGTAATTGAAGAAGATATAAAGAAATGGAAAGACATTCCCTGCTCATGGATTGGAAAAATAAATATTGTCAAAATGTCAATACTACCCAAAGCTATCTACACATTCAATGCAATCCCAATCAAAATTGCACCAGCATTCTTCTCGAAACTAGAACAAGCAATCCTAAAATTCATATGGAACCACAAAAGGCCCCGAATAGCCAAAGTAATTTTGAAGAAGAAGACCAAAGCAGGAGGCATCACAATCCCAGACTTTAGCCTCTACTACAAAGCTGTCATCATCAAGTCAGCATGGTATTGGCATAAAAACAGACACATAGACCAATGGAATAGAATAGAAACCCCAGAACTAGACCCACAAACGTATGGCCAACTCATCTTTGACAAAGCAGGAAAGAACATCCAATGGAAAAAAGACAGTCTCTTTAACAAATGGTGCTGGGAGAACTGGACAGCAACATGCAGAAGGTTGAAACTAGACCACTTTCTCACACCATTCACAAAAATAAACTCAAAATGGATAAAGGACCTGAATGTGAGACAGGAAACCATCAAAACCTTAGAGGAGAAAGCAGGAAAAGACCTCTCTGACCTCAGCCGTAGCAATCTCTTACTCGGCACATCCCCAAAGGCAAGGGAATTAAAAGCAAAAGTGAATTACTGGGACCTTATGAAGATAAAAAGCTTCTGCACAGCAAAGGAAACAACCAACAAAACTAAAAGGCAACCAACGGAATGGGAAAAGATATTTGCAAATGACACATCGGACAAAGGGCTAGTATCCAAAATCTATAAAGAGCTCATCAAACTCCACACCCGAAAAACAAATAACCCAGTGAAGAAATGGGCAGAAAACATGAATAGACACTTCTCTAAAGAAGACATCCGGATGGCCAACAGGCACATGAAAAGATGTTCAACGTCGCTCCTTATCAGGGAAATACAAATCAAAACCACACTCAGATATCACCTCACGCCAGTCAGAGTGGCCAAAATGAACAAATCAGGAGACTATAGATGCTGGAGAGGATGTGGAGAAACGGGAACCCTCTTGCACTGTTGGTGGGAATGCAAATTGGTGCAGCCGCTCTGGAAAGCAGTGTGGAGGTTCCTCAGAAAATTAAAAATAGACCTACCCTATGACCCAGCAATAGCACTGCTAGGAATTTATCCAAGGGATACAGGAGTACTGATGCATAGGGGCACCTGTACCCCAATGTTTATAGCGGCACTCTCAACAATAGCCAAATTATGGAAAGAGCCTAAATGTCCATCAACTGATGAATGGATAAAGAAATTGTGGTTTATATACACAATGGAATACTACGTGGCAATGAGAAAAAATGAAATATGGCCTTTTGTAGCAACATGGATGGAACTGGAGAGTGTGATGCTAAGTGAAATAAGCCATACAGAGAAAGACAGATACCATATGGTTTCACTCTTATGTGGATCCTGAGAAACATAACAGAAACCCATGGGGGAGGGGAAGGAAAAAAAAAAAAAAAAAAAAGAGGTTAGAGTGGGAGAGAGCCAAAGCATAAGAGACTGTTAAAAACTGAGAACAAATTGAGGGTTGATGGGGGGGGTGAGGGAGGGCAGGGTGGGTGATGGGTATTGAGGAGGGCACCTTTTGGGATGAGCACTGGGTGTTGTATGGAAACCAATTTGACAGTAAATTTCATATATTAAAAAATAAAAAATAAAAAAAATTAAAAAAATAAAAATAAAAAAATAAAAACGTAAAAAAAAAATTATGATAAAAAATAGTGCAGAGGTATAGATATGTAGATAACTTTTAGATCACTTGTGAATAATTTTATGCCAATAAATTGTAAAATATTTTGAAATGGACATATTTCTAGAAAATATAAATTATAAATGATCCAAGAGGAAATAAAAATCTGAATAAATCAATAAAAAAAAAAAAAGTTTAAAAAAGTCAGGTAATATTGGGGCACCTGGGTGGCTCAGTTGGTTAAGCGTCCCAATTTGGTTCAGGTCATGATCTCACAGTTTCTGGGTTTGAGCCCCGCGTGGGGCTCTGTGCTGCCAGCTTCCGGTTCTGTGTCCCCTTCTCTCTGCCCCTCCCCACTCACACTCTGTCTCTCTCTCCTTCAAAAATAAATAAACATTAAAAAAAATTTAAAGAAATTTCCAAAATTAATGACAGACACCAAAGTATGGATTCAGGAAGTTCAATGTCAAGCAGTGCAGGGGGTGGACCAGAGAATGGGGGAGGGGGACTATGTGTAAGCACATCATGTTCAAACTGTAGAAGAAGAGAGAAGAGTCTTGAGATAATGTAAAGGAAGGAGACAGGAAGACCTCTTATAAAGGAATAAGCATAAGAAATATAGCGAATCTCTTGTCAGAAACCACGAACACAAGACCTTTGCTAAAAGTAGATTTCAGGTGCTTTCACCACACACACACACACACACACACACACAAAACGGGGAACTTTCTGAGGAGATGAATATGGTAATTAGCTTGACCTTAGTCACCCACTTCACAACCTATATGTATATCAATGCATATGTATATATGTATATGTATTATGCTGTTTACTTAACATATACACCGTATACAGTTGTTATTAAAAGTAAAGAAAGAAGTTTTTAATAATTTTTAATGTTTATTTATTTTTGAGAAACAGAGAGAGCTAGAGCATGAGTGGGGAAGAGCAGAGAAAAGAGACACAGGATCTGAAGCAGGTTCCAGGCTCTGAGCTCGAACTCACGTGGTGGCTCGAACTCACAGACTGCAGGATCACGTACTGAGCCGAAGTTGGACGCTTAATCAACTGAGCCACCCAGGTGCCCGAAATAATAAGTTTTTAAAAAGAAAGTATAGTGAAATATTGCACATGCTAAAGGGAAAAAAAAGGCCCCACTAACCTTTAACTTATGTCCATGAAGCTATGTTTTAAAAATTAAGAAGAAATAAATACTTTCTAGATGAAAAAAAAATTGAAGGACCCCCCCCCCCCAACTCCAGCAGATCTGGCCTGCAAGAAATGTTAAAAGGACATTTTAAGAAAGAGAAGAAACTTTAGAAAGTCGCCAGGGTGGCTTTAAGTTTCCATCACCTTTGCTAAATTCAAATAGATATCTTTCTGAGGGTGGGCTTCTGACCTCCCTTTCTTACAGCATTTATTTTAGAAAAGTTGCTGTTGTAAATTCTCTGTCTCTTTCAGACGTAAATTTTCTACAAAAGAAGAAGGTCCTTCTTGAAGACCTGGGAGCAAGTCTGTTTTGAAATGTAATCAGAAAGAAAGACAGCCACTGTATGGCAGACTCTGTGGGAGACAAGGAACCTAATTTTGAGAAGCACCAAGTAACAAACACAGATGGCCTAATTACACTGACCAACCTCCCCTTCAATGTCCATTATCTCAGGCCTGCAGCTAAAAATCCGCCCTTTTGCAAGAACGTGGATGGAACTGGAGGGTACTATGTTAAGTGAAGTAAGTCAGGCAGAGAAAGACGAATATCATATGTTTCACTCACATGTTGAATTTGAAAAACTTAACAGAGGACCAAGGGGGAAGGGAAATGGAAAATATAGTTTCAAATAGAGGGAGGCAAACCATAATAGACTCTTAAATACAGAGAACGAACCAAGGGTTGATGGTGGGGTTGGGTAGGGGGAGGGAAAAATGGGTGATGGACATTGAGGAGGGCACTTGTTGGGACGAGCACTGGGTATTGTATGTAAGTGATGAAACATTGGAATCTACCCTTGAAGCCAAGTATACTGTATATTAGCTAACTTGATAATAAATTATATTTTAAAAAGTAATAATAATAAATAAAAATCTGTCCCTTTATGCAAACTGATGCAGCCACTCTGGAAAACAGTATGAAGTTCCCTCAAAAAGTTAAAAATAGAACTGCTCTACAACACAGCAATTGCACTACTAAGTATTTAAACTAAGGATACAAAAATATAGATTTGAGGGGCACATGCTTCCCAGTGTTTATAGCAGCACTATCAACAATAGCCAAATTATGGAAATAGCCTAAATGTCGATCGATTGATGAATGGATAAAGAAAATGGATTATATATACACACAATGGAATACTACTTGGCAATGAAAAAGAATGAAATCTTGCCATTTGCAATGGCATGGATGGAACTAGAGTGTATTATGCTAAGCAAAATAAGTCAGAGAAAGACAAATAACATGATTTCATCATATGTGGAATTTAAGAAACGAAACAGATGAACATAGGGGAAAGGAAGGACAAATAAAATAAGATAAAAACAGAGAGGGAGACAAACCTAAGAAACTGTTAACTATAGAGAACAAATGAGGGTTGCTGGAGGGGAGGTGGGTGGGGGATGGGCTAAATGGGTAATGGGATTAAGAAGGGCACTTTTTGGGATGAGCACTGAGTGTTATACATAAGTGATGAATCACTGAATTCTACTTCTAAAACCAAAATTTCACTATTTGTTAACTAACTTAAATTTAAATAAAATCTTGCAAGAAAAATAAAGTAAGAAACAAAAATAATATTCTCCGTTTTTAACTTCATAGAGTTCAATCTCTCTCTTCTATTGCCATAGTCTTGAATAAAGGTATTCCCTAATTTTAACACGTGTCCAGTTGCAATATTCCTTTTACAAAAATTCAAAACTATAGAAAGTGTTGTAGAACAAATAAATGAAAGTGAAATGAAACCTTTACTTTTCTTCAAAATAAGTTTATTTGAAGTGACACATTTAGATGAATATTGCATATGAATAAGTAAAATGAATGACAAGAGTACTATATGAGGCAAGAGAAAGAAAATGTGGGTACTCTGTCCTAAGGTACCTGCATTACACGTGAGGCAACATAGCGTTCTTTAAAGATGGATTTCTTTACTTAAAAATGTATACTGGATATTCTAGGACAAGTGCTAAAAATGTTGAAACAAGAAGTATGATTAACATGCTTAGAGAGGAAATAAAATGGAATTATATAAAATGCTCAGGTGAAACCGGAGGCAAAAAAAAGGGCAGAAAAAGATGAAGAATAGGGATGCCTGGGTGGCTCAGTCAGTTAAGCGTCCCACTTCGGCTCAGGTCATGATCTCACAGTTCGTGAGATCACAGAGTTTGAGCCCTGTATCAGGCTTTGTGCTGACAGCAACCAGCCTGGAGCCTGTTTTCAGATTCTGTGTCTCCCTCTCTCTCTGCCCCTACCCCTCTTGCACTCTGTCTCCCTCTCAAAAATAATAAATAAACGTTAAAAATTATTTTAAAAGACAAATAAATGGAAACAAAAAGAAAATGGAAAGAATAGAACATGCTTACAAACATGGCATATAATAACCCAATTGTACCAGTAATCATTTTACATGAAAATATTCTAAATGCACCAATTAAAGGGCAGCCATTGTCAGAGTGGATTAAAAAATGTCTATAAGAAACCCACTTTAAGTATAAAGACTTACACTAAATAAAGGGTTAGAGAAAGATATATCATGCAAGTACTAATCAATGAAAAGCACATTAACCTTATAACTTACTTTTTACTCATTGGTTCTTAAGCTGTGTGCTAATTTCCAAATAGTTGGGGTCATACAAGAATTCATATTTTTATTGATTTCTAATTAAATTCTACTTTGATAAGAGTACATATCCTGTAATTTTTTAATCTTCTTCAATTATTCGATAATATTTTGTTATACCACATATATTCTACACTGGTGAATATACCACACATGTCTGGGGGGAAAGGTATATTCTGTGTATCAGACTGTGTGATTCCGCCAATTTTTCTCTTGTGTTTAAAATTGTTTTACTTATTCAAGCTATTTTTCCTTTCCATGTAGACTTAGAATTAACCATATGCACAAAAATTCTGCTGGGATTTTGACAGGAAATGAATTAAACCTAGCATTACACAGTATTCCATATACTTGGTCTGCTTTGATTTTCTTTGTCAGTGTTTGCAGCTTTCCACATATGAGATCTTGCACATGTTTTGTTAGATTTATTAAAAAGACTATAAATCATATAAAGTTGATTCTAGTTTAAAATGTTTAAAGACAACATATAAATATAGGAGTTACTATTGTATGTTGACCTTCCAACCCACAACCTTGCACAAATCGCTTATTAGTTCTAGTAGATTCTGTAGACTCCTTGGGGTTTTTGATGTAAAACATCCTGGGGTGTGTGTGTGTGTGTGTGTGTGTGTGTGTGTGTGTGTAGATAGAGGATAGATAGATAGATAGATAGATAGATAGGTAGATAGATGATAGTTTTCTGTCTTCCTTTCCACTATGCGTGCATTTTATTTCCTTATCTTGTCTTATTTCACTGGCCAACGCTACGTGGAACAGGAGTGGTGAGAATGTGAGTCCCTATTTGTTCCCAATTTTAGAAGGGTGGCCTTCTCCATTTCATCCATCATTAAGTATAATATTAGCTATAGGGTCTTTCACACCTGCTTTTAAGTTGAAGAAGTTCGACAATACCACTTTCTTCAGATTTTTCATCAAGGTGAGTGTTGGATTTTGTCAAATATATTTTATGCATAAATTACTATAATCATGTGGTTTTTCTTCCTGTGACTGCTAATATGGTATATTACATGAATTGATCTCTAAACCTCCAACTAACTTTCCATTCTAGAATACATCTCACTATCTTCATCTTCAAATCTCTTTCAGATATAATATTTTGTCTTTAATAATCCTCTAAAATGAAAAAAAAATCATTTCCTTAATTAATACAGGTTTTTCGTTAATTTCTTAAAATGTGAACCAAGATGCTAATTCTGCCTAAAATGTAGTTTAGACTCTTATTCCCTTATCAATATTTCACAGGCAATTATTTCTTGTAATTTTATCTCCTAGGGTTCCATTAGCTGTAACTTGTGTTGCTTAAAAGCATTTAATAAACACATCTGACACTGGTGTAAAATATTCTTTCACTTTCTTTACCATATAACATGTATAATAACATAGATCTCATTTTTTTAAGTTTTTATTTTATTTATTTTGAGAGAGAGAGACAGTAAGAGCAGCGGAGGGGTAGAGAGAGAGGGAGAGGGAGAGAGAATCCCAATCAAACTCACAAACCACGAGATCATGATCTGAGCTGAAACCAAGAGTCAGACACTTAACCAACTGAGCCACCCAGGTGCCCCAACACCAACCTCTTTAATCAGGCATGCTATGCTTTTGTTTTCTTCTCAATATACTAAGTCACTGTGGTTCATTTAGAAAAAAAGAACTGCTTGGGGGCACCTGCGTGGCTCAGTTGGTTAAGTGTCCAACTCTTGGTTTCAGCTCAGGTTATGATCTCACAGTTTGTGGGCTCGAGCCCCTGGTCAGGTTCTTTGGTGACAGCGCAGAGCCAACTTGGAACTCTTTCTCTCTCCCTCTCTCTCTGCCCCTGTCTGCTCATCGCACTGTCTCTCTCAAAATAAATAAATTAATTTAAAAAAAGAATAAAAGAACTGTCTGATGCTCCAAACTACATGTTGCCATCAGAACTAATATACATAAATAATATAGCTTGACATATACACAGCTTGCAATAATTGACTTAATCCATACACAACAATTTATTAGGGCATAAATAAATTTCAAAATAAGCACATATGAATGCAGTTAATTGGATAATAGGAAGTTCAACAAATTAATTTTTGTGAAATTTTAAACAACACAAATGCAATATTACTGTTAATTAACTGTACAATAACCTCAACACAGGAAAAATTCATTTAAGCTATTATTTACACATTAAGGATTTCTTCTAAGTTCTCATAGGAGAAAATGATCAATTTTACAGAATTAATTTGAAATTATTTGTTTATTGTTGAATTTGATCCCTTTTGCAATGCGCAGTTTATGTTTTGTTTGTTACTTATATTGTTCAAATACTAATTTAAAATACTAATTTAAACAATAATTATTTTGTTATTATTAGTAGTAGTATTATAAATAATACTACCTTTTTTTTCTCTACTTTTTGGCAAGATCAATGCTTTAAATAATCAAGATTACTCTTTTTGCCAAATTATGTAGTAAGGGATTGGTAAATCTTTGTTGAGTATTTAGTGCTAAGAAAATTGACTGGAACAGACACACAGTGGTCAGATTTAGCTAATGTGGTAGACACAAAAGCTTTCCATTTAGGAAAACTGTGATACAGTCCAATGACTGCCAATTGAGGGAAGGAGCTGAAACAAGAAGAAAAGCATCCTAAGGAAATTATTAGAATCAGTCAGAGAATTTTTAACACATGTCTTCTGACCTAGGCAGGATTATGTTCTGTGCTCTATAATATCAGTTAAAAGAATCATAATAAATATAACACAAATGTAAAACAAAAACACATCTAGCCATTTGATCCCAGTAATGAGCCACTGTGATTGATTGTACTAATTGTCTGGTTTAAAAAAAATGGCTGGACATGGACAAAGTCCTGATTAAAAGCTTTCAATAACTGATTCTTAGTTATCTTCTTTCTCAGAGTTTCCTTCTCTGTGAAATAAGGACTAGAATAAATAGCCATGAGACAGCTCTTCCAAGATTAATAATATTTTACTGCGATACTTTTTTGATTTCCTTATTGAACACATATAGCTTAAAAGTTCAAAAGGAATGTTGAAAATCTTATTTTAAACTATTAATAACGTGATCATTAAGTCTGACCAGGGTACAATATTTATACTTATTATTATTTCAGTAACACTGCTGGTGCCCAGAAAGATGTATGTCTGGCATTGGATGAACTGCTGGTAAATAGCAAAAAGAATTCTACTGGTGATTGTGATGGTTAATTTTATGTGCTTTTTCTAGGCCGTGGTACCCAGATATTGGTCAAACACCACTCTAGATATCTCTATGAATGCATGTTTTAGATGAAATTAACACTTATAGCAGTTGATTTGGAGTAAAGCAGATTACCTCCCATGAAGGGGGTGGGCCTCATCTACTCAGCTGAAGACCTTTAGAGAAAAAGACTGAGGTCCCCAGGGGAGGAAGGAATTATGCCTTGAGACTGTCCTTGGACTCAAGCTGACACATCAACTCTTTCCTGGGTCTCCAGAGGGTGGGAATATCCTCTGGTTTGCTGTAGCATGCAGTTAGAACAATTCTCGCCCATAGTGACATGGGGTAGAGTATAGGTACAAAAGGGCATGCTGGTTTTTGCAGTATCTCCATAAAGACAATGTAATTATAAGACTGTCTTATGGCTTTGTTGCTGTTATGTGTCTGTAAAGTGCTAATGGAAGAAAGTAATTGTGTTGGTCAAACAACTATAAAGTAGGGCCATTATATAAAATCCAGAAAACCTGTATGTTACTTTCCCAAGGATGAGTTCCAAAGTGTCACAAACTGGAGGGCTTAAAACAATAGAAATTAATTACTTCACTGTTTTAGGTGCCTTACATCCAAAATCAAGATGTCATTAGGGCCATACTCTGAAAACTTTAGAGCAAAGAGCTTGTCTTGCCTCTTCCTAGTTTCTCTTGTTTTCTCTCCATATAAGGATACAAGTCATTGGATTAGAACTCACTTTAATCCAGAATGACCTCATTGTAACTAATTACATCTAAAAAGACCCTTTTCCCAAGTTAGGTCACATTCTGAGGATCCAGGTTCATATGCATTTTGAGGAGTAACTATTCAACCCAGCACAGTTCCTATGGACAGTAGTAAAGAGGACCCATCTCATATCTAGAAGGGTGACTGTGGTAGAAATAAATTCCAAGACTGCATTTGGAGAGAAGAAAATTAAAAAGAAGGCTAAATTCACAGCCCAGGCCAGTTTCCTTGTGGTAGACAGAATTCTGAGATGCTCTTCAAGATTCCCACTCCTGATGTGCACACACCTCCTCACGGTTACTCAATCAAACACTAATCTAATCCACAGATGTGTTTAATATTCTAAACAAGTTGACCTGAAAAAGGAGATTATTCTTGGTGAGTCTGATCTAATCAGACAATCACTTAATGAGACTGAATTCTTCCTAGCAAAAGAGATTCAGACTATAAGAGGTATTCGACACAAGGGAAGTTCTTCACTGCTGTCTTTGAAGATAGAAGTCCATATAACAAGGAATGCCATGTCTTTGAGCTGAGCTTTTCCACCAGCCATCAACCGCAAAGAAAGCAATATCTCAGGCCTACAATGGGAAAGAAATGAGTTCTACCACAACCACATGAACTTGGAAGAGGAAGCTGATCTTCAGATGATAACACAGCCTCATCAACACCTTAATTTTAAGCATGTTAGAACCTGAGCAGAGAATACAGCCAGGGCCTTGCCCAAATTTCTGAACTACAGAGTTAACAAACGGGTATTGTTTTAAACTGAGAAGGCCTTGGTATCTTGATTGCGGCAGTAGAAAATACACTCTTACACTACAGTTAAAGCTTTGCCAGGAAGTAGTGTGCCCTAGAACCCTGCAGCAGGGACATCCTATCGGGTGTGCTTCAACCCCAGACACACTTGAAACCTCAGAGCCCCTCACTTCTGAAATTGTCTTCTCCACTTTGCTGGTAGATTATCAGCCCTTTATTCTGTGAAGATCATGCAAAGACCTAATCTTAAGCAGGTGCTTTGAAAGATAATAAACCATGATATTCCTAAGAATGAGATTAGATGGGCAGACAACATGGATGTTGTTTGGCTCATATTACCCAAAGAATATCCATATTACCCAAAGAATATCCATATTACCCAAAGAATATCCATATTACCCTGGATGGAGCCGCAGCATCTCAGCTTCAAGCCGCCAGAGCTCTGACCTGTGTCTGGCCAGAAAGATTAGCACCAGCAAACAGAAAAGAAAATAAAAAAACAAGAAAGAGAAGAGAAAGAAAGGATCTCAAAACATGGTAGAAGTAATGATTGAGATTTAGACTAAGAGGAAAGAGACAAAGAAACAACGGAAGTCCCAAGGACATTCATGAGCAAAATCAAGATGTCCCATGCCTTGAACAAAGGACACAGCAAGATGAATAAATATGTTGACATTTTTGGAAACCAGATTCTCATGTATTGGAAGACAAAAATACGGAAAATAGAAAGTAAGAAAGTACCTTACATGTTGGATTTGAATTGGAGATATGAATATGAACTCAACATACCTACCTTCATAGTAGAAATAAGCACATCTAGTCTCCAGATCGTGGTTTTTAAATAACATTTCATACTAAAAGGAACTAGAAGTCCTTAAGGAATGGCTGATCCCAGGGCTAGGCAGATAAAATACAAGTTGATCCTGGAATAGCTTGTTATGGCAGAAAACAAAAAGAAAAAAAATATGCTTAAATACAATGGGGACCTATCAAAAGTACACAGGAGTCAGCTTGAGGAGTTTCATGCTGGCCAAATTTGGTATATCTAAGCAGAAAACAGAATAATAATACTAATGCGGTAGAGCACATTAGATAAGAATGTACATCATAGTGAAATTAAGAAACAACAGGCACAAAAATGACTGTACTTGGAAGAAAGATCCTCATTTCAGTAGTATGTCTGCTAATAAATGTAGAAGGAATTACTGAAAAAAAAAGTAATGGTATACACTTTTCTAATGGCAATTTTGTAACGCTACGTCCCCATAGATAGAATATATGAGTGTGGGGACCAAGGTGTGAAAGTAGAAATGCTTTCTCTCACCATTAATTCTAATGACCCCCAGGGGAGTTTGTGCTTCTGGTCCCTACAATTTTAGGCTCTTAGGAAATTCTGTCCCTAGGTGAGAGATGCTTCCACAAGGAGACTGAGCAATGATTCTTCTCAATTTAAAGCTACGATTACTGCCTGCTAATTTTTTGGTTCTTCACGCACCCAAAGAAAGAATTAACTGTTCTTCCAGGGGTAACAGACTGATTATCCTAAGGTGATAGACGTGCTACTGGTAATGAGGCCAAGGAGGAGTATAAGTGGAACTCAAGGATTTCTGGGATACTGAGTTTCTGCTAATAATTGTAAATGAGGAATTTCAACAGCTGCAACCTTACAAGGGCAATGTAAACAGAATCCAGATGAAGATCGGGCTAATCCCACCTGGCATGGTGAAAATCTAAAATGGGTGTTAGAGGAAGAAGATGATAAATCGCGATTGTGGCTGTAGGAAAAACTGTGGCATGGAGGACGGGGGCTTGTTCCCTTGCTCTTCTTATAGTCTTTTTAGTTTTACTCATTATAAACGTGACCAGCCATCACTTGAAGAAACTTGCCAGGAAATGACAAGTAACATGGCACGTGAGGATCTAAACATTGCAAGAGATATCTGGTAGCAGCTATCCTTACTATCTAAGGTGTCCTTACTATCTATGAATAAGAATAAAACTCATAGAACATTGTAAGAAACTTCACTGCATAGAAAAACAATCCAAGATTAATAACATCAATACTGAAGAAAACTGGAATAATTAAGGGAACAAAAACGAATTTTCAAAATGGTTTAATTTCTATTCTCAGGGATAGATGAAAAGATATTATATCCTTAAGAATAAATAAGAGGCTAAAGTTTCTGCTCAGCGAAAGAAACTATCAAGAAATGAAAAGGAAACCTATGGAATGGGTGACAATATTTGTAAACCATATACTTGACAAGGGATTAATACCCAAAATATATAAAGAATCCATCCAATTCATCCACAGGAAGAAAACAATCCAATTAAAACATGGGTAGAGGAGCCTTTCTAAAAAGGCCCAAAGATGGCCAGCAGGCACATGGAAAGATATTCAGCATCACTAGTCATCAAAGAAATGCAAATCAAAACCATGAGATATCACCTCACACCTGTTAGAATGGTGGGGATGTAGAGAAAAGGAATCCTTGCACACTGTTGGTAAGAATGACAATTGGTGCAGCTACTAGGAAAACAGTATGGATATTCCTCCAAAAGTTAAAAATAGACCTACTATATGATCCAGCAATCCCACTTCTGGGTACATTTTCAAAGTGCTATCCGTACTCTTATGTTTACTGCAACATTATTCAAGATATGGAAACAACCTATGTGTCCATCAACAGATGTATGGATAAAGAAGGCATGATACATACACATACACATACACACAAACACTATTCAGCCATGAAAAGGAAGGAAATCGTGCCATTTGCAAAAACATGGATGGAACTTGAGGGCATTATGCTAAATGAGATAAGTCAGACAGTGAAAGACAAATACTGTATAATATCATCCATATGTGAATTCTAAAATAGATAAACTCATAGAAACAGAGAGTAGAATGCTTGGGGTTGGAGGAATTAGGGAGATGTTGGTGGAAGTATATAAACTTACAGTTAGAAGATGAATAAGTTCTGGGGGTCTATTGGACAACATTGTGACTATAGTTAACAATATTGTATTATAGGGGCTTCTGGGTGGATCAGTGGATTAAGTGTCAGACTTTGGCTCAGGTTATGATCTCACAGTTCATGAGTTCAAGCCCTGCATTGGGCTCTCTGCTGTCAGCACAGAGCTCACTTCAGATCCCCTGTCTTCCTCTCTCTCTGTCCCACCCCTGTGTGTTCTCACTCTCTCTCTTGAAAATAAACATTTAAAAAAATATATTATATGCATCAAAGTCGCCGAGACACTAGATATTAAATGTTCTCACCACAAAAAGAGAAATTGTAATTATGGGATATGATAGATGTGTTAGCTAACAATATGGTGTTAATCATATTGCGATAAAAAATGTATGAAATCAACACCATGTACACCTTAAACTTACATAATGTTATATGTCAATTATATCTCAAAAAATACTTGGCACTTAATAAACTGTCAATTAGATATTTAAAAAAATAATAAGGTCATATAAATAAGTCACTTGAAAGTAAGGGCAAATGCTTTAAGAACCTTGAAATGAAAAAAAAAAAAATACCATTAAAAGAATTTCCTATAATGCAGAGCAAAACAAAAGACAAAAATTAAAATATGTATAAAATGTTAAGGAGGATATGGGACTAAATCAGGATGACAAAATCTTTTTATTAGAAAGAAGGAACAGAAAACATAAAGAATGAAACCAAAGAATTAATGAAAAAATTCCCCAAAGCTTAAAATCTAGATAAAAGCATTCGTAATTAAAGGCCCTGCCAGATAATAAACAGTAGAGATAAAAAAGACTATCACCTTGGAACATCATGTTGAAATTTCAAAGAATGAAAGTTAAAAAGAAGATACGAAGAGCTTTCAAAAGAAGGATTAAGTTATTGGGAAAGAAATAAAACCTAGATTGTCAGCAACACTGGGTTCAAAGCTCAATAAAGTGATATCTTTAAAGTTCAAAAGAAAAATGATTTTGAATATTGAATTTTTTAACCCAAATTATGATTTAGGTCTATAAAAATTAAACATATTTGATCTTGCCAAGGCATCTACATTTACTTTCACATACCCATTTTGAAAATGAATTTGCTTGAGCATGTCTTTTAGCAAACCTGAAAAAAAAAGAAAGAAAAATAGAAGAACCCTTGGACTCAAAGAACCAATGTTCTTAATTAAATGCAGAAGATAGTATAAGAAATCCCTAGATGACAGCTCCATAGCAGCAGGAAAAACAATCACTTTAATTTAAAACAAGAAGTCAAAAACCCTTTTGAAAATTATTTATTTAAAAATGTAGATAATCAATAACAAGGATGATGCAATGGTACCTTTTCTTATTTATAAATCATATAAAACAAAGTCCTCGGAAAACAGGTTTTTTTAACTCGTTTGTTAGCATAGTCTGTATTGATGAGAAGCAACATATTATAATCTGTGTGATAATTTTTGTACATATTCATGTTTTATTTAAGAGATACTAAAATGTTTGAGTATGGAGTTTTACCTTCAACTCTATTCCTTCTGTTATAAAATTTATAATACCAGCCTGTTTTCCCCTATCTAACACCTGGAAGATATCTGAATTCCAAGTAACACCTTGCCCCAAGGTTTTCAGATGAGGGATTGAAGAACTATAATTATAACAGTAGCTCAGAAGACTGCACTCAGATTTGCAGATTTATACTTTAGAAACCAACTCTAATAGTTATAAATTTCGGAAGGCTGGCTTGTAAAGGTCACCTCTTCATTAGCACCACGGTGTTACTCAGGAATGACTGATTTGCTTCATCACCCACTGGAGCACACACTTCATCAATATAGGGATTATTGTTTTCTACACCACCAAGATAACACAATGCGTAGGCCTATCAAATCAGACTAACATATTGGGGGCTATGCCTAGAATCAAAGAAAACTCATCATTTCAGAGACACAAGAACCAAGAAACACAGACAAAGTATACAGACATCTGACAGGTGTAAAGTCACAGAACATGACCCTCCAGGTTTTTTCTGTTGGACATGTGCTCTCTGTCCCTGGATGTAGTCACCTTACACATTCGGCAGCATTTTAGGATTTAAACACCTCCATTTTGCACCTACGTAGTTAGAACTTACAGGAAATGTCTCAGGGACCCATACCCCATAGTATCATGTGTTTGCAATAGCAGTGCTAAAACAGAAACAAGTTATCAAAAATATTTTTACATAAAGATGCTCCTGCTAGCAAATACTGTTGTCTATTAACTAGAAGACTAATTATCAGCATGTTTATAATGACATTACAATGCCAGCTGCCTTCTCTCTGAGCATCCTCATGGCAAAGAGAAATAAATAGATTGCAGGCCAGCTGCTTGACTCCGTCTTTTCCACCTGTTACTTCCCTTGTGCCTATAGCAGTGTCTGGCACATAGGAATCTTCAAATAATCATTGCCTTAGTGACAAAATTAAATGAATCTTACCAATAGCTATTGAGAGTGTAAAACACTGTGTTCAGAAGGAATCTGGGGACAATATCTGGACTCCAATGAAATGGTACAACATGAATTGGTAGCAACAGGTACACGTGGGACCATAGGAGAATTGTGACAGCCCAGTGTCCAAACGTGTGTCTTTACTGCCTTTCCAAATAGACTACAGTCTACACAACCAACATAATTTAGTGTGCTAATGTTAACATCTAGAATTTACAAATTTTGAAAGTGAAAAAAATATATAATGGCTTTTGATGTTCATTCACGAAGAGGCTCTAAATTCTTTAGTTTCATTCACATTTCCCTTTCTTCATTTATAAGAGTACTTCACTATTCCTATTCTTTGGTTTATTATTAATTATCTTCAGTGAATTAATGGAACTGATGATTGTTTCCAATGGGCTTAGATGAACCTCATTCACATGCTATTGTAACCCAAAACTAGTTATGTACAATCATCTGAGTTATTAAGGGGGCCATAGTGAAATACCATGAACTAGGTGGTTTAAACAACAGAATTCACTTTCTTACAATTCTGGGATGCTAACAGTCTAAGATCAAAGTGTAGGCATAGTTTAATCTGAGGTCTCTCTCCATGGCTTGTAGATGGCCATCTTTTGCCCCTGTCTTCAGACGCTCATTTCTTTGTATGTGGGTGCCCTAATCACTTCTTACAAGGAGACAAGTCCTATTGGATTAGGACCCACCTTAATGACCTCATACAACCTTAATTACATTTTCAAAGGCTTGAACTCCAGATACAGTCACATTGTGAGGTATTAGAGGCTAGTACTTCAAGATATGAATTGAAGGGAACACAATTTGGTCCATAATATCACCCAGAGAGTTGTCAAACCATTTATTACCCAGTAGACTTAGTTTTTCAGCACTATTTTATTCTACTTAGCTTTAAAGAAATTAGTTTCTTTTTTCTCATGGAAAAGGATTACATTTCCTTCTCTAATAAGATTCTTTCCTGCATACATGTGATCTGCTCTTTTTACTAAAGTAATCTCTCTATTGGCAGGGGTACATTATTGACAGTACTGAATTCTATTAATAAAATTACAGAGGCCAAGAATTTACCACTTGAAATTATAAATCTCTGAAAAGGGAGTTGTTGGGGGGAAATTCACTCAAGAAATGCTTTCTGGTTAGAAAATCTAAATCTATGTGAATAAAATGTAGTAGTTTCTGCAATCATGAATAATTTGATGATAATCAAAATATGCAAAATAGTACAGTGAAAATTAGGGAGTTGTCAATGGCTTTTGAGAAATTGCCAAAGTCTGTAAGGAAAATATTGTTTAGAAAAATGCCGATTAGTGCTAAAAAAAAATAATAAGTTCTCTGTGTGTCATCAACAACCTAATTTTTTCATCAAAAATCTCAACTTTGCTACAATTTCTGCTTTATAACTTTGTATTTAAGAATTCACGTCTATAGGGGCATCTGGGTGGCTCAGTCAGTTAAGCGTCCCACTTCGGCTCAAGTCATGATCTCATGGTTTGAGCCCTGCGTCAGGCTCTGTGCTGACAGCTCGGAGCCTGGAGCCTGCTTCGGATTCTGTGTCTCCCTCTTTCTGCCATTCCCCTGCTCGAAATCTGTCTCTCTGTCTCTGTCTCTCTCTCAAAAATAAATACATATTTTAAAAAAAGAATTCATGTCTGTGAAGATTTATATCTATCTTCTATTATTCAAAATATTATAAGACTCCAAAATGTTCAATAATTTGGAAGGCAAAAAGAGAAAAAACACACAAATAAATTATCTAAGACCTTCAGTATATGTTATATGTAATTTGTTGCTGAGCAAGTGTCTCTTAATTTCTTTAATCTATTTTTTTCCCTAAACCATATGAAGAAATGGATCATGTCTGTGTTTTGAATTATAGTAAATAATATATCAAGTTGCCTAGCAAGTGAGATTATAAATTAAGTAATAAAAGTATCTTTCAGACTTCCAGTTACAGCTCAAATATGTAGAGATAGGAAGAAAACAATTATTCCAACCATTTAAGAAGAAAAAGAGGGACAAACTGAAAATCAATGACTTGTCATGAATCCTGAGGTCTTAGGACAAACCACCAGTAACTCAGGCACCTCCAGGGAGAGATACAGGATCCAACAATTTGCTTTCCTAGGCAGAAGCCACTGGACCCACATAAGCCAAAAGGAAGATTAAACTAGAAATTAGGACAAATTTCTGGGGCCTAATTATGGGCTATCATAAAAATGAGAAGCAACTGGAGACAATAGCCACAAAGACGTCATCACACTTGTATATCTTTCCTACAGGAACCCCAGAGACCTCAAAGCTGTGGATCTACATAACGTCCCCACTGTCCATGGCATAGAAAGTGCCCATAGCCCATGGAGAGGATGGGTAAAATACACAGAAATCCTTTTCCTTATAGAACAGAATCTCAATCTACAAAGGGAAGAAAATCAACAGAGCCTGCTTGTTAAAATTCCATTACAGCTGGGGGAAATGAATTCAGTACAGCCCCAGCCTCTTAGTCTCATTGAAGGACACAAAAAGCCATAATCTGCAGGAAGGGTGGCCTAAAGGATATGGACTAGGAATACTGGAGGTATTCCTAGGAAAGGGATTAGGGCAGCAGAGGGAAAAATCTCTAGCCCTGAGGAAAAACAGGAACACTTGCGAAAATGGTATCCCCATACCACAGGTACACCATGTATTCCAAAGACTGAGACTTAGAAGATTTGAGAATGCCCTTCCTGCATCCTGTCACCATGATAGTAAATCTTCATCAATAACTATAGATTATAACCAGGAGAGATAAAAGAGGTAGACCTTCTTTGAGAAAACAGAAGCCCCAAAGCCAGAAGGAGATTAGAAACAAGGTCACTAGAGGAATTTGAAGGCTGTGGTTCCCATACTAACAACAGACTTCAAACACAGCTCAAGTTCTGGGTAAATTAACAAAAACTCCCACAGTAAAGTCTTGTCTACCAAAGTATCTATTTCCAAAAAATTGCCAGCATTCTAAAGGACAAGAAAGGCACAACATGTGAAGACAAATTAATGGCCAAAACCATACTCAGATATGACATATGCATTGAAATTATCAGACAGGAAATTCAAAACAATTAAAAGGAAACAACTTGCAAGACAAGATGAATAACATCATCAGAGAAATGCAAACTATCAGAAATAATCAAAAGGAAATAGTAGAGACCAAACAATGGCAAAAATTAAAAATACCTTCAACACACTCATGTGTAGACTCAATGCAGTCAAGGAAAGAATCAGTGAAATTGAAAACTGGCCAATAGAAATTATTCACATTGAAATTCCAGGAGAAAAAAATAACAAGGCAAACACATAGAATAAAACACCCAAGAACTTTGGGATAATAAACAATGAACAATGTAACATTCACAGCTTCATAATTGCCAATGGAAAAGAGAGATTGGAGCAGGAAACCTATTTAAAGAAATAATTACCAAAACTTCACACATTTTTTACAGCCAACAAACTACAGATCCAAGTAGCACAGACCATATAAAACAGAATATAAAGACAAATCAAAACAAACAAAAAAACAAAATTCACATCCAGTATATTATATTCAAACCACAGAAAACAAAGATACATAAATTAGCCAGAGATGGGGCAGGTGGGGAAGACCTTAAGATGAACAAGAACAAACATTACACCAGACATCTCATTAGAAATAATTCAAGGAAGAAGATACTGGAGTGAAATCTCAAGGTATTGGGGGAACAAACTGACAACTAGATTTTATATCTAGAGAAAATATCCTTTAGGAAAATAACAACTTTCTCAGATAAACAAAAGTTGAGGGAATTTATTACCAACAGACCTGCCCTATAAAGAAATGTTAAAAGAAGTTCTTCAGCCAGAAGGGACATGAAATAGGTCAGACAACTGAATCTACGCCAATTAAAGAATGTCAGAAAAGGAATATGTTAAGATATAATATAATTTGATATTTTTCTCATTGTTCAAAATGTTAAGAGAATATACAATATGTAAAATTCAGAGAAATGTGTCTATATTTGAATGATGCAGATTTTTCAGCAGAAACCATGATATTTTCAACATAAGTGTTGGGATAACTGCTTAACCATGTGCAAAAAAAGACCCTCAACACAATCTATATAAACTCACATTCTCTCTCCCTCTATCTATCTATATAGAATCTATATAGAATCTATATAGATAGATAGAGATAGAGATGATATAGATGAGAGAGAGAGAGAGAGAGAGAGAGAGACGTAGATATAGATGTATAGATATAGATACATAGATATATAGATATAGATATATATCTCAAATCAGGTCATAGATCCAAACGTAAAAACCTAAAACTATAAAACTTTTAAAAGGAAATAAGATAAAGGAGAACATCTTTCTGACTTGTGATTAGACAAAAAGTTCTTAGACCTGACCCTAAGAGCATAATCCATAAAGAGAAAGATTGATAAAATGGATTTCACGAAGATTTTTCATTTCTCTGCAAAAGACACTGTCAACAGACTTGGATAAATGTCTGTGAATCACATATCTCTAAAGCACTTATATCCACAATATATAAAGAACACTCAAAATTCAAATAAAAGGAAACTAATCGTTCAATTCAAAAATGGACAAAATATCTGAAGAGACACTCTATCAAATAGGATATACACATAACAAATAGTGATACGAAAAGATGAACAACATCATTTAGGGAACTGCAAATTAAAATTTCAGTGGGCTGTCACTACAGACTGATTAGAATGGCTAAAATAAAAATTCTGATAGCATAGAGCTGATGAGGCTGTAGAGAAAATGAAAACCTCACACGACGCTGGTAGAAATGCAAAATGGTACAGCCCTTTTAGAAAACACTATCAATTTTTTGTAATATTCTATATATACTTACTATATAGTAAAGCAAGCCACTTCCAGGTGTTTACCCTAGGAAAAGAAAGTTACATTCAAAAAACACCTATACATGAATGTATATGGTAGGTCTACTCATTGTAGCCCATATTTGAAAACAACCAAATATTATTCAGTTGGTACATGGATACATAATGGAACATGAATCAGTACTAAAGTGGACCAACTACTGATAGACCCAATAGGTTACATGGATCTCAAAGGCATTATCTTGAGTGCAAGAATCCAGTCTCAGTGTGTTTCTAGTGTTTGCCAGAGGCTCATGGTTGGGTGTATATGTGGCTAGATGATTGTGTAGCTGTGAAGAAGTCTTGTGGAGATGTAAAAATATCCTGTTCCCTAATTGGCAGTAGTTACACAAACCTGTACGTGTAGTAAAATTCACAGAACTATACAGCAAAACAAATGAATTGTAATGTGTTATTTATGTATTTATCATTTATTTTCAAAAACAAGAATAAATAAGTAAGGAAACTGTGAATGGAGGCAAAGTTGGCAGGTAGGTTTGGTTTATCACATACTATTTCCCAGAATCCCCTCCCCTTTAAGTTTTAAGGCCGGGGTGGATTAAAAGAGGATTTGCAGGAGATTTAGAATGAGAATATGAAACAGTGATCGTCACCATCTAAATGCCATTGAAGTTGCGAGGGGGGACGCCTGGGTGGCTCAGTGTGTTGAGCTTACGGTAGGATTAAGCCCTTATGGTTTGTGGTTTGTTATGCAGCATTACTGAGGCAAAATATAACTAATGCACTTATTAACAGTCTGTATTGTCATTAACAGTACTTGCTACCCTCTGTTGAGGACCACCTATCTATGCACCAGGCACTATGCTAGGTACTACATATGGTTTATTCTACATCCTGGCGTTAAAAAGAGTGGATTTTAGAGAATCTGAGTTGTCTTAGATTACCTAAATATTAAATGCTACACCTGAAATCCAAACTCAAAACTCCAGCGTCTACTTTCTTTCTTCTGCATTCTTCTATCTCCTCACAGCTAGAAAATAATTTAGAGCCTGGGATAAAATTTTAATGGGAACATGCTATCCCTTCTCCTGAAATGGAAAATACGTTATCTCTGCTCCTGATTATACTTAGCTCTGCTTAAAAACACCTACCCACACACCCTTTTTAGTGACAAGACATTAATAGACACTTAAGGAAGAAAATAAGTCCAAATGATGTGGTTTTGTCAGAAAATCCCCCAAGGAAACTAACAGAACCTATACATAAACTAGCTTAAACGAGCTGACAATGCTTCATTTTCAAAGAAGATAAGCAACACCCAAAAACTAAGAAAGACAATACACACTGTTAATAAGTATACTGGTTAGATTTTGCCCCAATAATGCTTCATAACAAACCACAAACCATAAAGGCTTAAAATTCTCATGCTTTTTCTACTCTACCTTACTAACTTCCATTTAAATTAATATATTTTTAAATTTTTCATTTGCTCTTTTCCTTGTTACTTGAAGCTCTATGCAGTATAACACTTTTATAAATATATTTTAAAAAGTAAAAATGTCTGTACCATAGCAAACAACCTTTGGCAATTCTCTTTTTTTTTTTTTTTTTTTTGTATATAATTTCTTTTGCTTACCTTGAGAACTTGGGTAGGCAATTAAGAAATAAAACATCTCTTGTGCTCTTTTTCATAGTTTTACAAAGGCAGAGGAAACTATCTGGCTTTCTCTAGCTTAGGGATCATTAAAAAGTTGCCACTTTGATGTGTGTGCAGAAAAAAAAAAAAAAACAAAAAGTTTCTCTAGGAATTGCTCACAGGTTCCTGGATATGTCAAAAGAGAACAAACAGAAAGAAATGAAGATGCTAGAAATCTCAAGTGGCTGGTGAGAGGTTTAGAAAATAAAAATCCTCAATAATGCATAGCTCACGATTCTTTTCATCAAGCACGATGACATTGTAATATTTTCCTCATTGTTTCAATAATAAAATCACTAGAAAAGACACAACTTCTTTTCCCAAATAAGTGAAGGTCATGAGGATATGAGCAAAGAATGGATTACTTGCTGATGTACATAAAATAAAGGTATAAATAATTTGTTACAGCTCCTCACATAAATTTTGTATTTTGAGCTAAAATCCTAGTTTCTATTTATTTCCTTTTGCTCTTCCCATATCGTATCCCAGGAAACATAGACCTTGCTTTCATTTTTTTTTATTATAATAAGAACTGTACTTTCTTTTTCAGATTTCACTAGGGATTGCAGTACAAAGAACATTTACCTCTCTCACTGTTTAAAATGTCCTTAGCCGCTATCACCCTGGCACAAAAGCTAGTTAAATTTAGACTGTGTTCAATTCTCCCAGTTAATTTTGGACCCTTACCTTTTTAAATATACTGCTTAGGATATGAATGCAGGCCAAACACTGCAACTCCCCCATTCTCTTGATAGAAATGAGGATGAGCCATTATTTTTTTCTGTATTTTAGCAAACGGTGAATCTTTTTATGAAATAAAATGCACACATCATTACAACTTCTCATTAAATATGTACTAGGGAGATAATGCTACTGCTGAATAGCTAGAGTTATTACTCTTTCAACAATTTAACAGCTCTCTTCTTGTCATTGTAAGACTTCTTTTTTTTTTTTTTTTTTTTTTTGCCTTCTCTGATTATATGAGTTATTGTTAATTTCAACAAAAATGCTAGGGCTTTCTTCCCTGCAAGCAAGGATTGGCAAACTGGTTACAGTGCAGTTGAATATATTTCGCAAATATTATCAGAATAAAAAATGGTTTTGGGGGCACCTGTGTGGCTCAGTTGGTTAAACGTCAGAGTCTTGATTTCAGTTCAGGTCATGATCTTACTCAAGGTCACGAGATTGAGCCCTGCATCCAGCTCTGTGCTGAGTGTGGAGCCTGCTTGGGATTCTCTCTCTTTTTCCCCTTACTCCCCCACTTTCTCTCTCTCAAAAAAATGGCTTTGATAATATAGTTATTTCATAATAATATATAATATATTAATAATATATTAATAAATAATATTATTATTTATATATTAATTATTAATATATATTATATACAATTATTAATATATTATATAATATATAATTATTAATATATAATAATATATATTAATAATATAATATATAATAATATAGTTATTTCATAATAATATAGTTTTATTTCATGTAAACACTATAATATACTCCTTCATGATAAAATTTTTAAAACTTTCCTGTAGTAGAAAAGTCAACAAGAATTTAGCTGGGAATGTACTGATAGAACTTAGTGATTTATCAAGCAAAGACTGAGAAAAATGTCATAGCTTTATATCTTAATATTACACACACAGACGACATTTTAATGCATGTAATGGTTATGGTAATTATTTCATTTTCCTTAAACATCATAAATAGCTAATTCATGATGGAAACAAACGTAAAACTACCATTTTATGTTACCTGAAATAATGGGAATAGTGGGAAAGTGCTAACAGAACTGAGAGACTCAGAAAATAACTTCTGAAAAGAAAACTATCGAGATTTATAGGCAATATTTAACATATATTATTGTTTCAAATTCTCATTCATGCTTGATACAACTTTTTCAAGTTTAATTTTATATAAGTACACTAGATTGACCATAATGGACCAACTTAATCTAAAAGTTTTTTAAAAATTACTTCTAGTTTTTGAAGTTACATGAACAAAAATGGCATTTCAGTCATTATATCTATGAATTCAGAGCCTGCTTCATTATTTCCAAAGTCTAAAATATATTTGTAAAGATGGTCCAATGCACTCAGATGGTTATAGAGGCTGTTGTGATATAGCACAATAAACCCTTTTGAGAACTGGAAGAAAGAGTTTTATTCTATGTTCATCTGCTAGCAACCTGTGTTACCTTGGGCAAACGAATGGGACTCACTCCGTAGCTTTTTCTTTTGCAGTAAGAGAGGAAATTTGACTAACATGTATCTCTAAGGCCTATTTAAATGTAAAAGCTGAAACTCCATCACTGATGACTCTTTACTACTCATGAAAATGAAATACACATTTCGCCACATGCCAGATTTTAAGCCATCTAAGAAGCAAAGGTAATTTGACTCTTGCTACCTGCTAAATCCCCATGCCGGGCTTAATGCCTAATGTGGCATAGGTGAGTCACTCAATACATGTGCTGAGTAAATGAACAAGTGAATGAATGAATGAACGAATGAATGAATGAATGTTTTCTCCAAATGGTTATATTTTTCTTGTCATGCAACTATCTGGACTGATTATTTCTTTTCATATTTTAACTTTGCTCTCATTTTTGTCATTATTATCAGGATACTTACTGTGCAAGTCTAACGAATGAAATGTTCAATAGTAGCTTAGTTTCCTTTGCTGATTTGATGTGGGTAACCTTGACTTGCCAGGCCCTTATTCACAAGCTTTAAAGTTCCAAGAAAAATGTATTCTCCCCAGGAACTAAAAAATTATTTAAAATTATAGAAAATGTGGAACATTTGCTCCAAGTAGAGTGAACAAGAAAATTCAGAACATCCCTCCTGCTAAGCACCAGAGGCAAAGTGTAAACAGCACTGGGACTTTAGAGGGCTACGAAGTATTACCAGACCAAGATCTGGCCAGGGATGGAAATCCAGAGAGAATTGTTCTTCAATTCTGAAATAGGTACCTGAGACTCTATAAGTACGAACCGCATGTTTGGTGGTCTTATAGCATCAGGAGGATAAAAGTTGATATTCAGAGCCATGCAAAGTGGGGCTCTGTTAAACAATTTTCTATTTACATGGGGGCCCTGAAAAACTGAACCCCAGAAATAAGGATGAACTTAATGTCCTTCCAAACTCAAATCTCAGTCCCTGAAACTGGGATTAGATGACCACACACCGCTAGTTTCCCTGAGAGATGCATGACAGAAGCAAATGAAAATTGCCTCAAGACATTAAAGTTATTTTAATTCCAAATAATTTCTCAAGTTTATTTATTTATTTATTTAGAGAGAGAGAGAGAGAGAGACAGCATGAGCAAAGGAGGGGCAGTGAGAGGGAGAGAGAGAATCCCAAGCAAGCTCCACATAGTCAGAGTCAGCACAGATCAAGCAGGGCTTGATCCCACGAACCACTAGGTCATAAGCTGAGCCGAAATCAAGAGTCAGACACTGACCCAACTGAGCCCTCCAGGCACGCCCCCCGCAATGATCCATAAAACAATTTTATCAAATATAATCCTTGGCACACAATAACAACAACCAAGCTAGCCATAATTTTGTGTTTATTTTTACAGGCAAGGTCACTCTTTATCCTTCTAACAGCACATTCTACTTTCATGTAAATTCCTCACTGAGTATAAATTTCAAAGTCTTGATTTGTTTCCTATTCCCTCATATGTATTTTAATCAGGACATGAAAGAATCATAAATTCTCAGCTTGGCAACTGGAAAATTTTCAAGAAACATGTTGCAGTATTCCTTTAGTATACAGAAGTACTGGGCATTTTCTGATATGACAGCATTTTTGTTACTGCCAAAGTAAAATAACATTGTCCAGGGAATTTTTTTTTTTACTCTAATGAGTATTGACATAATTAAAATATAGTTGGAGACATTCTGATCTATAGTTGCCATTTATTTCTACTGACAGCGTTTTGAAATTATGTATTGATGTTGGAAAAGGGAGAGCCTATGAACTCCAAAAGAATATATGTGTTCCTAATATTTTTATGTGTCCCTAATATTTTACTTGGGAAACTATGGTGTAGTTAGTAGTCATATGCATTATGGTCAATACACTCCTTCTCCTTCTCCTTCTCCTTCTCCTTCTTCTTCTTCTTCTTTTTTAATGTTTATATACTTTTGAGAGAGAGAGAGAGAGAGGCGCAAAGGGGTAGAGAGAGAGGGAGACACAGAATCTGAAGCAGGCTCCAGGCTCTGAGCTGTCAGCACAGAGCCTGATGTGGGGCTCAAACTCACAGTGTGAGATCATGACCTGAGGCAAACTCAGGCGCCTACCCACGTGAGCCACCCAGCTGCCCTGCCAATATGGTCTTCTTAAGCAAAAATATATACAGCAGCAGATAACAAAACATGTCTTTTCTTGTTTTTTAAAAGAATTTCTAAACTATTAAATGACCAAACATTTTTTCCAGATATGGTGGATGTTACAGAATATGGTGACGTTACAGAATATGGTGGGCCTTACAGAATAAGGTGACGGTACAGAATATGGTGATGTTACAGAAGATGTTGAAGATCCTTTAGCTTAGTATCCAACCAATCTCTTGAATTCTAATTACTATGTCCAATGTTTGGTCATGAGATTGATGAGCTGAATCAGGAGGGAAATGAAGGCAGAAAAGAGAAGATGAGGAGATGGAAAGGGAAGGGAGAAAAGGGTGAATTTGGGGGCGCAGGAATGGATGAGGACAAGAGGCCTTGCCTTCCAAGGACATCAAGAAGGGAGAAGAATTAGCCCAGGAAAAAGGCTAAGGGTGATAAAAAACAAACAAACAACCTTTGCTATTTGAGTAGGAAAGAGGCATCATTATTTGTTGGTAAGTCAAAAATACTGAAAACCTCCTTCACCTAGGAGTGAGTGTTGCACAAAAGTTATAAACACCTAAGTAACTAAGAGCTGGCACTTACTCTGTGCTGCACGCTGTTCAAAGCCCAAGGCCAGCTGGCGAGGTTGTACAGGTTGGACCCAGCAGAAAATGGTCACAGTCATGGAGTAGTGACTGGTCACTGTGTCCCAGCTACCTCTCTGCTAGTCACATCATGCACCTAGTGGTGCAACTAAAACCAAGACTTTCCTCTAGTTCACCTGAGATGGGCATCTCCCACTCAGAGGTGACTCTTCCTAAGCATTGGATACCTGTGAACTAATTTTATCCTTCCAACACAAAGGATATGGACAACAACATCACTTTTACTAATAACATTTGCATAGCATTTCCTAATTTATGCAATGAAATTTTACAACTATGCAATATTAATTAAGTATTGATAGTCCCATTTACAGGTACACAGAAATTAAGTTACTAAGTCAAGGTCATAAAGAAGGTAGTAACCAGACTGGTGTATGAGGTGAGGAGATGTAGTCCCTGGATCCCTGCTCCTAGCAGTGGTTCCTAGCAACGGTTCCTCTTACTCCCTCCCAGCTGTTTTTCTTTCCCTTTTCCCTGTCTTCTCCACTCTCTTTCTTTCTCTCTTTCTCTTCTTTATCCCTCTATACTTTCGCTATCCCACGTTGTCTCTCTTTTCCCAAACCAAGCTTAAAGGAGGCTAACATGTTAATTGGAAGTTTCTGGATAACCGGTTCTTGATTCATAAACAGATGATTACTCCTCTTGAGAATCACAAATATATAGATTTTAATCTATTAATTTCCATGTACTGTTTCTTGTTCTGTTATCGCTAGCAAATACTTATGCACACACACACAAGTAAATTAGTTTACTAACACAAAATTTAAAAAAAATTAACCAAGGGTTTTGTTAATTTTCTTCCAAAAAATTGAAGAACCAGGAGCATTCTATAAGTATAACCTCTCAATAAGAACCCACACCATCTGGTTTACATGACTTTCTGCATGTTACTCTCATAAAAATGAATATAAATTTTATCTTTAAAGTGATTGTTTTACATTTTATTTTGTCAGAGCAACTTACTTACGAAAAAGAAACGTGATAGGAAAATGTCAAGTGTTTAATATTTCTTCGAAATACATGTAGACCCGTTCACTTTTTCTGTTCCACCAGCAGCTAATTTGGGGGTAATATGTTAGCAAACAAATAATGTTGCAAAGATCTACTTTTTTGCAGTAAAGATTTAGAGAGGTGCTCAGACTTGATGCTGCATGACATGGTTGAAGCAGTTCTTGGGTATCATCTCCCGTGAGGGCAAGAGGTTAATAAATGGTCTAACATTAGTGCTAATTCAGTTGCCCACTTGATTCGCTTCCAAGTGATTCATCTTCCAAGATGAAGACACTGATACTTCAAGATAAAACATGGTTGGGGCACCTGGGTGGCACAGCCGGTTAAGCG
This sequence comes from Panthera uncia, assembly GCF_023721935.1. Classification (NCBI taxonomy): domain Eukaryota; kingdom Metazoa; phylum Chordata; class Mammalia; order Carnivora; family Felidae; genus Panthera; species Panthera uncia. The sequence continues at coordinate 142,728,430 of NW_026057577.1, forward strand.
TCTGACTTCAGCTCAGGTCGGATTCTCATGGTTCATGGATTCCAGCCCTGCATCGGGCTCTGTGCTGGCAGTTCGGAGCCTGGGGCCTGCTTCGGATTCTGTGTCTCCCTCTCTCTCTGCCCCTCCCCTGCTTGTGCTCTGTCTCTCTCTCTCTCAAAAATAAATAAACATTTAAAAAAATGTAAAAATTAAAAAAAAGATAAAACATGGTTATCGAATGTATAATTTTTTAATGTAGAAAATAATTTTAAGTGCCTTGTCTCAAAATGTATGATGCACAGGTCTTTTCGAAGTAAACCCACCCAAATGGCTACTTACAGTTTGTGTAAGGCCTTCTAGCAGTACTTTATCGTAAAGAGAACACTTTTCACTTTGTAACATACTGACATCATATCAAATTGATCCATATGAAAGGCTGGAAAGGCAGCAATAGAGTCCGCCTTAAGCTATGCATTAATGCTTTTAAAAAGAAGGAAAACACCTTGTAAATAAAAAGTTTAATCCTCAGAATTAATCAGGAGGAGAAAGCCTTGCAGTTGGTGCACAGATTGCAAGAAGATACCCACGGTGTAAGAGATAGCTGGAACAGATCACAGCTCCAAGGCCATGACCATGTGAGTGAAATGGCCAAATAGACCCACGCAACCATGCACATATGATCTGAATGAATAGAATTAAAACAACAACCAAAGTATACAACCCCAAAGATGTTTTCTATAGTCGACATTTTCACACACACACACACACACACACACACACACACACACACACACACACTTACATGTTGTCCGATAAAAACATACTGAAATCTTCAGTATGTCAGATAAAAACATACTGAAAGTTAGAGTGCACATACAGATATTGTTTGAATATTCAAAACTTTAGATTGCTATAATGCCATGCATTTTCAATATCATATCATAAATGTAAAGCAGAGGGCCTGTATTCCCGGTGTCCCTCTCGTCCCTCCCAGCTCCCAAGTGTGCGTCACCTCACCACCCACTGACAGGAGGGAGTAGCCCTGGTGATTCTACAACGTGCTGCTAGAAACATGTTCAGCCTTCAAACATCTCGAGTCTGAATTTTCTAAAAACAAAATGACATTTTGTCTGGATGACTTTATTAAGTTTTAGAAACACAGTGCCAGGTGTTTTACATGGAATTGGTTTCCCTGGTACAGATTCGACATATATTAAAGACACAGGGAGAGGGAAAGAAATACTCACACCCACCTCGCCACACCCCTCCCTCAAACACCAGTGAGAGCATTTCGTAGTTTTAATTACTTTGTCTTTTAAAAGTTAATTTCCTCGGAAAAAAGTACAGTTTGGACAAAAATATGTATTTAGACAAACTTAGGTATTTAAAAATTTATGTGCTTGGGGTGCCTGGCTCAGTTGGTTAAGCATCCAACTTCAGCTTACGTCAAGATCTCGCTGTTCTTAGGTTCGAGTCCTGCATCGGGCTCTGTGCTGACCGCTCAGAGCCTGGAGCCTGCTTCGGATTCTGTGTCTCCTTCTCTTTCTGCCCCTCTGGGGCTCATGCTCTATCTCTCTCTCTCTCTCAAAAATAAACAAATGTTAAAAAGTATAAATAAAAATTTATGTACTTAAAATTCTGAGCTAAAATATCTATGTAGAAATATATATTTAATAACGAATTTTCCAGATCAGTTCATACTTTAAGTGAATAAATGAAAGCATATATTTTTAATGTTTATTTATTTTTGAATTTTTGAATTTTTAAAAAGTAAGAACTTAAATGGTTTGAAAGACTGTGAGTACAGCAGTACAATACAATATTAAATTTCAAGAGAATTTGATTGTGGTTTTCTTTTTTTCTGGTTCTTATCAAATTTGAGACACTCAGCCTCTTTAAAAATTCCCTTATTCTATATTGCTCTTGTGTAGAAAATTAAACACAAATTTCAAAATTAATTGAAATTAATTCCTTACAGGTTTATACCAGAGGAGATGAAATATTTAGTAAATCATAGTGTAAAACAAAAAAGATTAATCAGTCAACTTTATTCCCTAAATTTATTAATTATAGTTGATATAATTGCTTATAGGTTTGATTTCTTAAATTATGGTCTTAACAACACTTTAATCCCACAGGTACTCAGAATTCCTAATTGAAAGTTCATATAACTAAGTTAGTGGTAAAAATTTTGCCTCTGAAATACTGTGTTCTCTGATTTGAAAATATGCTTATTATAAATTAGTTTATAATAGTGATATTTCAAATATATTAAATTAAATTTTTAAAGTGTAATCAATCATATTTTATCAACTAAATCCAAAATTTTCATTCTTCTGTATTCCCTTGCCCCTTAAATAATTTGAATAATTGAAAATTATTATTTTAGATCTTTTTCTCCTAGTATTTTCAAATAGCAAACAGCTTAGTTTTCCAACAAAAGGTGGGATATTCATTAGTTACCATAACAAAGTTCCAGACTCCATACACAAAATAGATTTTTATCCCAGCTCTTAAGAGGGGAATATCCACTTGCCCCCACCCCCTCCCCCCAATCCCCAGCTCTGGAACATTTGCTGCTGTGTAAAATTCAGTACAGTGTTTGTTTTCTTATCATAAGATTCACAGATATCACTGGGAGAGAAGAACAAAGAATCAACCATCTTCTACTGACCCTCATAAGACTCCCAGGTGAGACCTTCTGGTAAGACTGCCTACAGCTCAGGGCGCCTGAGTGGCTCAGTTGGTTAAGGGCCTCCCTTCCACTCAGGTCATGATCTCACAAGTTCGTGGGCTTGAGTCCCACATCAGGCTCTGTGCTGACAGCTCTGAGCCTGGAGCCTGCTTCGGATTCCGTGTCTCCCTCTCTCTCTGCCCCTCCCCTGCTTGTGCTCTGTCTCTATCTCTCAAAAATAAATAAATGTTAAAAAAAAAAAAAAAGACTGCCTACAGCTCGTCCTCTCCAGCTGGTGGCCAAACCCAACCTGTCCAACAGAGTCTGACAAACTGTGGTTCCACTCTTTCTGCTTATTTCAGCTATCCTGTGTCTCTAGCAGCCAAAGCTTCTCCAGACTTTACAAGAATTTGAACAGTAAAACAGTTCTCAAGAAAAAACTAAACATTAAATGTCTTCCTCAATCTGTCCTATAAAATTTTTATACCTTTCCTCCATAGAACTTCTATGTTAAAGCTGTATTCATTTTGCAATGTTCTCATGAAGGCCTGAACTAATGGTTTTAGGTGGATTTTTCACTTTCAACATTTTTAATACTATATTCTTTGATTTAGTACTATTATCCTTTTATTAATATTATACACATTAAATTTTACAGCTCTAGCTAGTCAATATTCCTTAAAAAATGGAAATACCAATGAGACTGTATCAATTAAATTTCTGAAACAAACTACTGTAAAAGGAAATTAACCAGGCCACATTGCTAATTTATCTGGAAGCAACAGCTTTGTTGCTCTGGTTTTTCTTTAGAATCTAAAAGTTAATGAAGAAGGCTCTAAAACAACAATAAGATAAACAAAAAGAGATAAATTTAATAACCTAATAGACAATTCTACGGTTCACTATACCCCACATTACAGGATGCATGAGTTTCTTTACATATATGTGCAAATTATATTATTATCTTTGGTTGAAAAAAGAAAACTATCTGAAAAATGCAGGTTAATATTATATGTTAATAAATGCATGAATGTATATATAATAAATATTATATTTAATATACCATTTGTATATGTGATAAACATATTTTTGTTTATGTATATAAAATAGAAATATAATAATATGTAAAATGTATGTAATATAATGTATAGCATAAATATTATATGTTATAAGATTTTGTATATGATATTATCTTATATATAATATAGAACATATATTATAGAAAATATTCTATACAGTACATTTATATGCTATACAGTGTTTTATATGACCCTGTATTTTTTGGTTATTATATATAATATATATCTTATCTGTTCTGTCTTATGTATATACATATGATACACAATTATATAAACTATAAATCTCTTTATAGGATGGTATAACTGTAAATAAAATCAGGGAAATAATCAAAGATAAAGAAGGAAAGAAAGAAAGAGAGGGAGGAAGAAAGAGCAAGATGGGGCGCCTGGGTGGCGCAGTCGGTTAAGCCTCCGACTTCAGCCAGGTCAGGATCTCGCGGTCCGTGAGTTCGGGCCCGCGTCGGGCTCTGGGCTGATGGCTCAGAGCCTGGAGCCTGTTTCCGATTCTGTGTCTCCCTCTCTCTCTGCCCCTCCCCCGTTCATGCTCTGTCTCTCTCTGTCCCAAAAATAAATAAAAAACATTGAAAAAAAAAAAAAAAGAAAGAAAGAGCAAGAGAGTATGAATCAAGAAAAAAAAAGGAAATGGGGCACTTCTGTGGCTCAATCAGTCGGGCAGCTGACTTTGGCTCAGGTCATGATCTTGCAGCTCGTGAGTTCAAGCCCCATGTTGGGCTCTGTGCTGACAGCTCAGAGCCTGAAGCCTGCTTCAGATTCTGTGTCTCCCTCTCTTTCTGCCCCTCCCTTCCTTAAGCTCTCTCTCTCTCTCTCAAAAATAAATAAACATTTAAAAAAGAAAAAAGAAAAAAAAGAAAAACGAAACAACATAAGCTGACCGTTGCCCTGGAAAAATTTGCTACATCTGTTCTTTTTAATCATGTCAAAGATCAAAGACACTTCCAAAACATTCTCAATCAGAGATACCAGATCAAAATCTCCTTATTGTGCCAGAACCCAGCACTCAGTTATAGGTGAAATATATGTATCCCAATATTTCCACATACACAATCCCTATCTCAGAATACACAGTAACACAACAGACACTCAAAACCCATAGGACATTCTGTTTTATATGGCCTTAGTATGGAATGGAAGAGGCATCTCTTCTGAGTATTGATAACCACAAGCCAACATTCATGCAGATTTGGACCCTAATGATCCACTAAGCATAAAATTTGAAACAAAAACAGAAAGCTAAGAATGTTTTTAATGCAATTCAGCTATAATATACTGGAGAGGCTCACCCCTTGAATCATTTAAATATAAAGTTCAAATGATCACTCTGTATAAAATTACAACACATAGAAATAAAGCACATTACCAAGAGTCCATGAAAAAATGTGCAAAAGTACAATTAGAAAGTGAGAATTTTACTGGGACTATTAAGCACAGAATATAAAATAAATAAGCATCTGTAACACATTTAAGAACATAAATGGAAACTGAAAGTATAGGATGGAATGAGATAGTATAAACACAAACAAACATATTTGAATAAAAAGAATTCGTGTAAAAATATAGGCAGGTAATTTAAAATACCTTAACTTTTAAAATTCAGCAGATGAGATGTGGTTTATTAGAAAAAGTTAGGCATAAATTTACTAAGTCAGAGAAGGAACTAAATAAAATATCCAGAAAGTAACACAAAGTGTGAAAGACATGGAAAATACGTAATTGAGTTTAAGAATGATAGAGAACTTCCATTGAAAGTGCAAGATGATAGACAAACTTTGAAAGAATACCTGAGAAATTTCTAGATCTAGATAATTTGGAGTCCACAGATTTTGGAAGTACAATCAAACTGTAAAAATTAGTTAATTAATTAAATTTAAATAAAATGGCACCTAAATAAATTTAGTTGATGCTTCAAAAAGGTAAAAATATAGAGGAAACCTGAAACTTGATAGTTTGAAAATACAAATCAAAATCAAAAAGGAATTTCAGGGGTGCCTAGGTGGCTCAGTCGATTAAGTGTCCTGTCTTGATTTCAGCTCAAGTCATGATCTCACAGTTCTGAAATTGAGACCACATTGGACGGAGCCTGCTTGAGATTATCCCTCTCCCTCTGTTTGCAAGCTCTCTCTCTCTCTCTCTCAAAGAAAAAAAAAAAGTTCAATTAAACATTGAGTTCTAAATGGTAACACTGGTGTTTGGAAAAGAATTGAATATTATCACCAAACTTCTGAGAAGATATTATTGTCTATCAAGAACTATATTTTTGAAAACATAGTAACATAATTTTTAGAAGAATGTTGAAAGAAATAGAGGGCAAAGTTGACTTTTCCAATTTAAAATTTCATGCTAAAACTTAGGGCAATACTAAAAGAAGAATTACATATTTCAAATTTTCAAATCTGTTAAAAAGAAAGTAAAAGAATCCCTCAATCAAATCGTGTGTTTACTTACATAAATCACTGACTTTCACTTTTTATAATTTTTTCACTTCTCAATGCAAATCTCAAAGTACAGTATATCCTCCTACGTTTTAGTGTAATTTATATTAAGCCATTTATACAGTTTTATGTTGTTACAAAATTTTATTTTGTTAATAAGAGTTTTTGCTCATCAAAAGGAACCATAAAGAAAATAAAAAGCCATATCTGGAGGAAAGTCTATGTTACAGATACCATCAGGAAAAAAAAAACATGTAAGACACTAGCAAACCGATGAGTGAATAACAAACACTGAAACAGGAACAAATGAGTAACATACATGAGCAGGTCCTCTACAGAAGATTAAGTAATGGCTAATAAAACATGAAATGATACTCAATTACACTGATAATCAAGAAAATAGAAATTAAGAGCACATAAGATACTATGGACTCACTGATTTGCAAAACTTTAAAAGTTGGTCAATACTATTATGAGCAACAGGAGTTCTCAAATACTTGGTAATGGTAGTGAAAATCAGTGCAATTACTTTGAACACAGTAAAAAAGAAGATTAACAATTTCACTTACACATGCTCTAGATTTTAGAGCCTAGAGAATTCTCTGTAAAGGCTTCAGATGACAGGCACAAGAATATTCAGAGCAAAATCATTTTTAATAACAAAATAACAATAGCAAAAGCTAGAAACTATTCAAATATTAATCAGGAAAAATCGTGGATAAATTGTGGCATATTCTCACAAAGAAATACTGTACAGCATTGAAAATTAAGGAACTGTACTAAATTTTTCAGAAAATCATAATATTGTGTGGAAAAAAATCAAGTGGCAGAGAACATGAAAAATTGACACTATTTATTTTTTTGACACCATTTATAAAAAAAGTTCCTATGGTTTAAGAACTTAGACTTTTTTTTTTAGGACTATAAAGAAAGCAAGAAAATGATTAATCACAAAATTCAGAAAGATGATTACCACTGGTTACCATGGCATGGGGGAAATTGTAAATGGATTAGAGAAAAGGACAAGAGAAACATTACTATTATTGATACTAGTTTGAAACACAAATCAAAATCCAAAAGGAATCTCAGGGTGCCTACGTGGCAAATATTCCCATCCCCTGAGGATATAATCAAACACTAACCCAGGTACTGTTGTAAAGTATTTTGCAGATACAACTGGAGTCTAAGTCAGTTGAGAAACAAATTATCTGGCTCAATCAGATAACCCTTGAAAGTAGAGATACTTCTTCAGCTGCCCATACAAGACACAGAAAGACAGAAATTCAGAGGATTTTGAAATGTGAGGACTACACTCCATGGCTTCTTTGCAGATGGATCAGAGGCTGAGGGACACCTGAATTGGAGCACAGACAGCCTTAGGGGGCTGGGCGGGGACCCTGGCTGATAGCCATCAAGAGGATTATACTTTTAAACTCATTGGGTTATTGGATCAAAACTGAAAACCTTAGAAATACAAGGAGGGCATTGCAGTTAATCAAAGAATAGATAGATATGCTATAATAGGGATATAGCTAAGAAAGTAACTTCTGAGGCTTTTATAAGGTTTCCTTATTTGGGTATAATTATCTGATATATTTACTAATTTATATTAATCATATTTTCATAGAACATATGCAGCCAAGTATACACACACATACGTATGAACATGTTTAACCAGTCAGTGGAAAAGATTCTTTTAAAGAACTACCTAGCAAGGAAAAGCAAATTTCTATTTGATCACATTCAAGACAAAAGCTAGCCCTGATCCAGGTCAGAATGAGAATAATTATTCTCAGGTCTTGGACAGGTCTTGTCCATTGGCACCAATACCCTAGAGCAAAAGTAGAAAAAGGCTGTTGACAATTAAATTAACACCACTTGCCTAAAGGTACCATTTGAATAAATTAGCACAAGCAAAAAAATAGAATGTTTGGAATTATAAATATCTTCTCATAGCATTTGACTTAGGTTTTAAATCTTACTGAAAGCTCTAATTTAGCTTTAAAAATAGAGCATTGAAAGACAAACATCAACAAAATAAAACGTAACCAATTAATTCTTCAATTTTTCTGCCCAGCCCACACAAAAGAACTAAACTTGACTTTGACATCTAGATTATCCTGGAGAATTAATTGAAGTTTTTCCGTTAGTATTCTCTCGACTCAAAATGTTTTTATCCTAGAATATAATCAGTCAATCACCAGTAATGCAATCATGAAAACAACTTTGAAATATCAGCTTCCCAGGAAGAGAGAGATTTTTTTTGTCCAATCCAGATAGACTTCTTGTAGCTCCAATATATAATGTTGTGTAGAGAATCATAACAGCCCCTTTCATTAGGGACATTATCCTATTACCTTGGTAGTGATGAACCTGACTGGTCACCATACTTAGGTAACTTTCAGCAGTAAAGTATTTACATGCATGTTAATGCCTGGCTCTTGCATGACACCTGGCAAGTCAAGGCTTTTATTTTGGGGGCTCCTAATCTGGACACGTCTCCTGGAAGCCAAGGTAACATGTCCTAAAAAAGCTTAGTTAACTTTACAAAGAAAACACATAAATCTTTTCTTGCATATAGTATTTATAGATTTTACTTCTATTTATGGTTGCAACCAGATCTGATAATTAAGCTGTGAGTTTAATTAGTGAAAATCTAGTTTGTGTAAATAAATGAGACATAATTTGTCTTTAACTGAGACAGGTACTCATCAATTATAACTAGGAGGAAATAAATGCATAATACCCACCTTAAAATTAACATCCAACAATAAAATACAATATAATAATAATGCATTGAGTGGTTTTCAATATGGTTATTTCCAAAGTCTGAATGTAATGTTTATTTTTACGGGAAGTAGTTGAGGAACCTCATGATAAATCACTTGTATGATTTTTTTTCCCTAAATTCTACCTGTTTTGTCACTACTAACATTAATAGTTGCTTTACCAATAGTGAGTTATTTTGTAAAATTTCAATTGTTTGCTTTGTTCTGTTTTATGCATTCATGACTGAAATTATTTTGGTTTAACCACTAATAAATTGCATTAGAATGATCAATGTTATTGGAACTAATTAAGGTTCAGAAAGATGGGTAAGATGTCCAAGGGAAAGGAAAGTGCTGGGCAGCACTGAGGTTTTAGATGATCTCAGATATAAAACTTCATGGCCTCTAATAATGAGGAAACATTTATTTTAAAAAACATGACCTACTGGTGAGTCCACAGTTTTAAACATGACCTTGAACCTCTTTAAGATACACTGTCTGTGTTCAATGCTATGGGATTCTTAATGGCACATAGACTGAATTAGCAAAACTACCTCCTCTCACATCTGAAAGATTCTCCCAGCTGTTTCTGACATGACATTGTCCCACAGGCATTAAGCTGAGTGGCCAGTCTTCTGGAAAGCTGGAATGTTGGCTACGAACACTTTAGCATCCTGGCAAATTGGCTTAGTTTAGCTTCCTGACATCACTTTAAATTGAGCTCTCTTTTTATGTTGTTCAAGTGGGCAGCTAAGAATCCTGAGAGCCTCTCCAATGATCAGGGGTGGCCACAGGCCTGAACTTGAGGGACAGGAAGCTCCTCCCTGTTAGAGTTTCCGGACTCTCAAAGAGTCTGCCCTGGAACTTCCTGCTTGTCAATCAGCTAGCTAGGACCCCTGCTGTCAAACCTGAGGCTACTTCTAATCTCCGGTTGCCCTTCTGAACACACAACACAAATAAAACAACAAAAAGTATAATTTACATAATGCTATTCAGAAAGTAATTATAGAGAACACCAAGAGCGAACCGTAATGTAAACTGTGGACTTTGGGTGATCATGACATGTCACTGTAGGTTCATCAGTTGTGACACATATACCACTCTGGTGTTTGTTGATAATAGTGTGACCATCACATGTGTTAATAATCACATGAGTGTGATGGGGTAGGGGATAGTACAGGAAATCTCCATACCTTCTCCTCAATTTTGCTGTGAACCTAAAACTTCTCTTAAACCATAAAATCTTTTTTAAATGGGGCTAGTTTTAAAAAGGAATTATAATACCTTGGACTACATCCTGGACTTCACACATTCTGTCTCTAAGGTTCTGACTGAAACATTTTTTAAATGATTACTATTTTTTTTATTTGAGAGAGAGTGAGAGAGAGCATGAGGATGTGTGAGGAAGGGAGAGGAGTAGGGAGACAGAGAGAGAGAGAGAGAGAGAGAGAGAGAGAGAGAGAATCTTAAACAGGTTCCACACTCAGCACCGAGCCCAAGGTTAGGCTCAGTCTCACAATGGTAAGATCATGACCTGGGCTGAAATCAAGATTTGGACGCTCAACCAGCTGAGCCACTCAGGCACCTCCCACCTGGAACATTTTTAAGAAAGACTTCCTATCTTTCCTACTGTCCATCTGGAATATCAGGAAAAGGGTTCACAGGGTCTTGTGTAAGAAATCCTTAGGTTCTGAGTCTTAGCAACAATACTAGAAGTGGAACAGGAAATTCACTATTTCATAATACTGACTGAACTGAGAGGGAGACTTCATTGCTACACAATTTAGGGAGAATTTGTCAGACACCAATAAAGAAATCTCTAAAGTGAGTCAATAAGGTACAGATTTTGGGGCACCTCGGTGGCTCAGTTGGTTAAACATTCAACTTTGCTTCAGGTCATGATCTTGCTGTTTGTGAGTTTGTGCTGACAGCTCAGAGCCTGGATCCTGTTTCAGATTCTGTGCCTTTCTCTCTGTCTGCTTCTCCCCCACGTGAGCCCTGTCTCTCTCTCAAAAAATTAAAATAAACATCGAAAGAATAAGGTCTAGATTTTACTTCAGACAGACAAGTAGTGTTAAATTGCATTATGTCACGACTCAATGAACTACTAAGATTCGCAACTTATCCGCATATACATGGGGAGAAATGTGCATGCCGGCTTCGTCAGGTTAGCTGGAGAGGTTTATACCTTTAAAAGGGCTAGAATTGGGTTTTTGAAAGACACAGAAATGTGAGTGAGTGTGTGTGTGTGTGTGTGTGTGTGTGTGTGTGTGTGTTTTCTACATAGATCACTTAGTGAAATAAACTGATCTTTGGTGTTTTGTTTTGTTTTGTTTTGTTTTGTTTTGAAGAGTGAAAGTAATTGACAACTAGAACACCTGCTAGATTTGGCAGCTATCACAACCACTTTGTTGGGGAACGGAAGTCATAACCTCCGATATTTTCTTAAAACTACTCAAAAATAAAAACGAACACAAGAACATTTGATAGCAGATGATACTGTTTGAAAGATATATGTAAAATAAATTATTGGACTCTGAACACAGAGCATTACAAATTATCTTTAATTCAATTTATACTTCTCATAAATTAAAGCTAACGTGGCAAATATATCCTGAAGAAGCTTTAAAGATTATAATAGTCTTGCTAAGTAAAGGTTAGAAGTCTCTTGTTGTTGTTGTTGTTGTTGTTGTTTTTTAATTCCCTTTGGTCATATGTGGAACTCATACCATTATTTTCTTCTTTTTTAAAAATTTTTTAATATTTATTTTTGAGAGAGAGAAAGAGAGAAAGCAGGGGAGGGACAGAGAGGGGAAAGATACAGAATCTGAAGTAGGCTCCAGACTCCGAGCTGTCAGCACAGAGCCTGACACGGGGCTTGAACTCATGGACAGTGAGATCATGACCCGAGCCGAAGTCAGACACTTAACCAACTGAGCCACCCAGGCGCCCCATTATTTTCAATAAATAACAAATGCTACAAGATCCACCGCTTCTGGTGGGAGGTAGAAACAAAACTTTTCTGTCGGGGAGTAAAGGTATGAATCTTCCTGGGCACAGTATCCTGATCTCATGTAGAACAGTGAAGAAGAGGCAGAAAACTCTCTCTGTCTTGAGTTCTTGTATGCCATACAGGTTGAGAAGGGGATGCTGAGAAAAACCCACTCTTGAGACTCAGGTACAAAGTTCCGCTGGTCCACACAGTGGAAATGGATCCCACATCACCACTCAATGATCTATCCCAGAGTGCTGTCAAGAGCAGCCTTCTGCTGGGGAAGCAGCAAGAACATGGCCAAGACATCTACTTTGGGATAAGTGTTCAGGGACGAATAAAAATTGGGGATGAAGCTGGGACTCGGAAAAATAACAAAAAATAACAAAAAACAAAAAAACATCTAAGCATCTCAGACCTTCCAGTAAGCCCAAAGTAATAGCAGCTCATCCCAGGGGGAATTAGAAGGCTGTGTAGTCACTGTAGATAACTGTGACAAAAACAAAACCGGCCCCCAGTTCAACGGACAAGATCCACTCAGTTCCTCACACTGACTGGTGGACAGATGAAAAGGTAGGCCCACTTCTGGGTACAATTGCCATTTCCCTCAGTAGTCCACAAACAGTGTCTAGCTTTCAATAAAAAAATCATAGAACATGCAAAAAAGCAAGAGGAAAACAACCTGTTTCCAAAGGAGAAAATAAGCAGCATAGCCAGACCCAGAGATGTAATTATCAGTTAGGATCATTAAAACAGCTGTGATTTATATATACGTTCAATATTTGCACATTCATTGTATGTCATTCTTACATAAAATCTATACTCATATATGGACATCCAGTTAATATGCATATGAAAACATTCAGGATATTCAGGGTACCAAAGTATCTCTTGATGTCTGTAATATACTTTGAATTCTTTCAAAAATAAAATATTTAATGGATAAAGAGATCAATAAATTAATATCGTCTGACAAATAATTTCCTAACATATTCCTTGTAGAATAAGTGGTATGTAAATTCCTTTAAGTTTTTTTTTTTTAATTTGAAAATGTTTACAATATGGGAAAGCATGAATTTGATGACACGTTTAAAAAAAGCCAGATTGGACACGATACAAAAAAAATAAACTCAAGACTTACCGAAGGATGAAAAGTAGGAGGGTAAACTTTAAAACTACTGGAGAAAATAAGAAAATGTCCTTATAAACTCAGAATCAGGAAGGACTTGGTAAACAGTGCAGAACCTAGACTTGAAACTATAATAAATGAGATGTTAATGTGATAGACACATATGAATTACCGCCCATAATCTACAGTTACATAAAATGCCATAGTAAAGTATACTGCATTGTCAAAAAAGTGAAATATGAATGAAAGCATTAATGAACCTTAGGTTTTACATCCCTGTGTGATTTCTAAATTATTTTATGATTATTTTATAAATTATTACTATAGATCATTTTATAATTAATTTTTTCATGTTTGTTTATTTATTCTAAAAGAGAGACACAGACAGAGCAAGAGCAGGGAGGGGCAGAGAGAGAGGGCGAGAATCCCAAGCAGGATCTGTGCCACCAGCAGAGAGCCCCATGTGGGGTTCAAACCCACCAACAGTGAGATCGTGACTTGAGCCAAAACCAAGAGTCGGATGCTTAACCAACTGAACCCCCAAGGAACCCCGAATTTTATAATTGTAGAAAATATCATTATAAAAGACAAAGCTGTCTAGAATAGATTTCTGTCATTAAAGCGATTTTCACGTCTTATTAAATACCTATCTAAAATGTGGCTATGTACACAATATGTATTAATCTATGACATATGCAGGGAGATAATGTGAGGTATATGAGGAACTTAGACATACTTCATACCATCCCGACATCTATGTAAACATACTGCGGCTGAGACCGTTTCCTACATACACAATTTTCTTTCATTTTGTCTTGTTGAAACCATCTCTTCTTAGTCACATTGTACTTGCATCTCGTTAACAGAGTAATTATAAAAAAAGCACAGAATGATATATGCCTTCTTATTTTTTTATCACATAGGAAAGTTCTACTGTTTATTTTATTCTAAGGACTTGGGAAAACATAGGCAAATTGTCCCCTTGTTCTAACCAATAATAAACATCTCCATTTAGACTGAAATAAATGTAATTAAAGAAATTATTTTTGGTTTCATGCTTCAAAGAAACTCCTAATGTAGAATATTGTCTTAAAAGAAAATTGTTTTCAGACTGCAATTAATTTTAATTATAATTATCTATAGCAGAAGCACTGTGATAGAGAGTTAAAGACAATCCATGCCAAAACCATACAGCTGTTTCTTGAAATAAACACAGTAATAGAAATTATTATGGCAGTGGTGTACCCCATTTAGCAATCCAAGAAAGGTATGCACTGGCCAGAGTGTGTCCAAAATCTTGTCTACATTCACATGGGCCCATAAAACGAATTTTAAAAACACAGAAAATATATCCAGAATATACAGACAAGGTTGAGGTTGGTGAAGGCGTTTCCTGAAAACGATCAGATCACCAGTAGGAATGATCAAATTAGGTAGAAAAAGCTAACTACCATTTTATGGTATAAAATTTTTTTTCCAGTATTGGAAGAGCTGATATAATAAGCTTTTTTAAAAAAGTAAATAATTACCAAAAAAAATCAGTTTACTCTATTTATATGTAGAGAATTTTGAGAATTTCTTTTTTGATTCAATCTTTGATCCGATCAAATATTATAGATCTCTGAAGATCCCAGTATGGCTATTACCATTGAATTTAAAGGAATTATATAAAAGTTACTTTTACCTTGGCGTTAGTTCAAGAAAATCATTGCATGCTTTTTAATTAGCTTTAACTATAGAGTTAGAAGGAGATAGACTATGACTTCAAACAAACAAACAAACACCCTCAAACCAACAATATGAGCTACATGAGATAAGAATGTTTTAACTAAAACCAAAAGGATACAAAGAACAGGGAGGGAAAGCAAGTTGTGAGTATTATTTACAGGATCTGGACATTTCCACTAATGAACCACAAGATGTTCTAAAGGTTACTTTGCTAATCACGAACGAAGTGAACCATGCTTCCTGATTCAAGTTTTCTTTTCTTTTTCTTTTCTTCTCTCCCTTTCTCTCTCTCCCTTTCTCTCTCTCTCTTTCTTTCTCTCTCTCTCTCTCTCTCTCTCTCTCTCTCAAGAATGCCTTTTTTAACCTGCTGGGATTAACACTGACCTTAATAAAAACCAGCAAAAGCCTATACTGTTAGAGATACAGTACTGTGTATTCACAACCACATACTTTCCTTTTAAAGTAGTAAAATAAAAACCTTGTTGACTTCAGCCAGGGACTCTGTGCCCAAGCTGTCTGCAACTCTGTCTAGAGTGACATCCACCAGGGAAACACAGACTTTGCTTCTGGCATTTCAGGCAACAAAGAAAATACAAAATCCAATAGAAGCCTCTTTATAGTGTAATCAATCTTCATTCTCTCTTCAAATGCCATTATCAATGAAATCCCCAATTTTTCTTTCCCCTTTTCTCCCACTCCTCAGGTGTTTTTTTTTTCCCCCTGAAAGTTCAAAGAAACCTCATGACTGAAAATATTCATTATTTATTCTAGCTTCCCAGGAGAAAGTTGGCAGTCAAGCAAAAAGAACTCTTGTCTCTGATGGCAGACACTGGAGGATCAACTAATAATTTTTTAACCTTAATGCTTTAATGCACATATTTGGATTTTGAAAGATGGGCTTACCATATCTTAGTGAGAGAATAGTTTATTAGAAAGGTGTGGGACAGCAGCATGGGGAATGACAAAAAGATTCTTATTAATTTACCCAGTGGCCTCATCAGGAAGTTGGCATCTGAACAAAGACTTGAAGTAGTTAAAAACATTACCCCACATTATAACCTGGAGGACAGAATTTTCAGGCAGAGAAAATAATCAGTGTCAAATTCTAAAGCAGAGGCGTACCTGGTTTCTCCCCAGAAATAGCAAGGAAACCAGTATGGTTTCAGCATATTTAGGAAAAAGAATAGTTGGTAGAAAATTAGTCCAAAGAGAAAATGGGGTGAGGGGGAAAGAAGATTATGCAGAGTTCTATAGGCATGCCTTTGTGGACTTTATTGCAGTGGAATGGAGAACCATCGCGGGGCTGCAAAGAGAAGAGCAGTGTGACGTAATTTGTGTTCAAAAAGGATTCATCTTATTTCTGTGTTGAGAACTCACTGCGGTGAGCAAGAGAAGGAGCAAAGAGTACAGCTGAGAGGCCATTTGAGGACCCAGGGATAAAGGTACGTATCCTCTACAGGAGAGGAGAGGTCAGCTTAAGACAGAAGACCAGACTTCTTGCAGGGAAGCACTGTCTACCAGTATTATAACAGAAGCATTATAGGGACTTTTTAATTTTCTAATAGACACGTTTCAAAAAAAAGTAAAAAGAAGCAGAGGCAATTCATTTTAATAATATGTTATTTAACCAAATATATTCAAAATATTATTTTGACGTTTAACCAATCTAAAAAACTCATTGAGATAGTTTTCTTTCAGTTTTTCATACTGTCTTTGAAATCCAGTGTGACTTTTACAGTTTCGGGACAGCTCAATTTGGACTAGCCTCATTTCCTTTCTTTTTCTTAACATTTATTCATATTTTGTGAGACAGAGCATGAGATGGGGAGGGGCAGAGAGAGAGGGAGACATAGAGTCCAGAGCAGTCTCCAGGCTCTGAGCTGTCAGCACAGAGCCTGTCTCAGGGTAGGAACTCAGGAACCGCAAGATCATGATGTGAGCCAAAGTCAGACGCTTAACCGACGCCCCTGGACTACCCTCATTTCATACACTCTATAGCCACAGGCAGCTGATAGCTACCATACCAGCCAGCCCAGATTTGGGGTATCAAGAAGGGAGGTATTAAATGTGGACGCAGATACTGTTGGAGGGGGATCATGGGAGACTATGGACTTTACTTTCTGATAAGTTCAGTTTACCTGGTGAAGAAGGAACGGTAGAGGGCCAGCAAAATGTGAGGATGGGGACAAAGATGTTGGAAGTTTGTGAAAAGAAGGTATGAAACAGTCCTAGAGTATGGAAACATCAAGAGGTGCTGTTTAGCATGAGGGGTTCACCTGAGGTTCAAGATTATGACCTTAAACAGTCCAAGTAGCATCGCTAAGCTCATTCCTGTGTAAATTGCAGTATGTCCCTTTTACCTTTCTTTCCTCATCTGCCATTGCTTTATTTGAACAGACGTAACCACTCTGTTACCTACTAAATATTTTGGGGAAATAGGCTTGTCAATTCTATTATGTGTGTGTGAGTGTGAGAGCATGTGTGCGTGTCTGTGTGTGTGTGTGTGTGTGTGTGTGTGTACTCTCCCCACGCTAGAATGTAAGCTTCCTAAGCTTCATTTAGGCAGGTAATTTTATCTGTATCTTCTGTGTCTGGAATATATAATAGGTGTTCACTAAATATCTATTAAATGAAGTCATCAAACAATATCGTTCTAAGAATAAAGTGTTTCTAGTGTTTTAATGATGCTATTAAGGATTTAAAAAATACAAATGGAAAACCTAGTTTTGTATAAATTGAGTAGCTTCTAAAATTGCCATATGTACTCACTGGAGTGAATTTGTTCTTCCTTATTACCAATCCTGATACAGTAATTAAATTGGATTTTTATTAAACCAAACCATTCTTTACTGCATAGTTAACTGGAGCTTTATAAATTATTCTTATTGTATTCCAGAGAATCTCTCCAAGGGTGATACTGTATTAGATACACAGGTACTTATTACTGATAAATAACCCAAATAAACCATTTTATTGTTTAAATGACAAAATGGAAATAGGTATATTTTAGCCTTAATACAATCATCAATTTGTTCATTTTGTCTCTTTTCAGTTTTATACAATATGTATTGGGTCACATGCAGAAGTAGTCACAGATTATATTCACATGCAGCGTGGATATCTGTGTCCCATCCATGTGATTCTTCCTCTAGCCTAACATTCTCCTTATGACAATTCTCACAGAGATGTTCAGCTTGCTCAGCTCTAGATCAGAAAGAGCAGACATTTCTACTAGCACAGGGTCTCCAGACACATGAACTCCTGCAGTGGATATGAGACTCTCACTTTCTAGAAGACTGCAATGCAAGCTGGCAGGGATTCTGATTTAACGTCACTCCTACGTGCTGGAATAGTGCCTTTTTCTGTGCTCCTGCCCTCAGCTCATTTCCAGGCACTTCCTATATTCTGTGAGGACAACCACCTTGGAAAGTCAGGCCAAGTATCTCCGTGCCTCATCCAATAGTCCTCCCCGGATCAGTTCTACCCCTACTCCTAAGGCTGCTCCCAATGTCAGCTCTGGACTTCATTCCTTGCAGCAAAAGCCCTTTTGCAAATCAGTGCACAGGGTTCCTCCCTTATCTGTGGGGGATACATTCTAAGACCCTCAGTAGATGCCTGAAACTGCACATGGTGTACAAAACCCTACATATACCATGATTTTCCTATACACACAGACCTACGACAACGTTGAATTTATAAATTAGGCACAGTAAGAGATTAACAGAGCTCATAGTAAAATAGAACAGTTATAATAATATCCCATAATAAAAGTTATGTGAATGTGGTCTCTCTCTTAAAATATCTTATTGTACTGTACTTAACCTTGTGATGATGTGAGACGATAACCCGCTTACCTTTTGAGAGGAAGTGTGAAGGATGTGGACGTTGTGATGTCGTGTTAGGCTACCACTTACTTTTAGACAATTCATTTGAAGGAGAGTCATCGGTCTCTGGACCACGGTTGACCATGGGTAGCTGACACTGAGGAAGGCAAAACTGCAGGTAAGTGGGGGCTCCTTTACACTAGAGTCCCAATCTTTAACAATGGAAAAAACAAAGTTCTCATCACAACGTGTAGTTTTTAACTGAAAATCTTCACAAATTTTACCTAAGGTGTATTTACAGAAATGTACTTTTATTTCACATGAAACAGAATGATTTCGTTTAACAGAATTTTAAGTGATAGTATTTGTGAAATGCCCAGATAGATACGAAAGTAGATTTTTTTTTCTTTCTCACAGACATTATATGCAAAAATTTGTTGCGTTGTTTGGGAAACTCGTTCCAGTCTCTGAATGTAGGAGAATGCAGCCTCTGCTCTTATCATTAATGTGAAAGAAAATAGTCTGGCCCGAGTAGGCAGACCAATGTGGAGAATAGTATAGATAAAATATTGTATAACTTATCAATTCTCTCAGCCTTATCACAATTCCAGACGTACAGCTTCGCTACAGCTTGTCTTCATAAGCGAGTTCTTCTTATGTCATTGAGATAAGTGAGCCAGTGTATTTCAAACTAAACTTTCAAAAGAGAAGTTGAAAAGGAGGCAAAACACATACATACATGTGCACATGTGTACACACACACACACACACACACACACACAATCACACAGAGTGACACCTGTTGGAAGGCATTAGTCAGCTTGCAAGTCACAAAGGATCTGAAATAAGAGAGGGGTCCAGCAAGGTAAGGCCAGTATTTGATAGCAATTTTTCCCTTCAACTTTTTACTGTCTCTCGGGGATAGAGAGATACCTTTGGAACTGTGAGCTGGTACACATCTTTGGGAAGAGCAAAGGGCTATATACTGAGAGTAAATAGAAAGTAAAAATAAATTAGTCCTCCTGCACCTGCTCGACCTCTGATTAGTCCTCTGTGGATTAGGGGATCTACCTCTAAGTAATTGCTTACCCAAAGCAAAAGTAAATCCTCTCTGCAAAATGAAAACGTCATATAGAGCATCATATCACTTCTCAAATTTTTCATCAAAATGGCCAGTACACAGGGAGGATATAAAAGGCATACAAAAGACTAGGTAGGTTGAAAAATGAGAGAAAAAAAAAGAGGTAATGAAACAGACTATGAGGAAGCCCAGATACCAAAGTTGTCAGAAAAGGACTTTAAAATAACAGAGCTAATATTCGCAAGAAATTAAATGATGAGAAGAATTTCAGTAGAAAATGTGATGCTATACAGAATAAAATAGGAACTCTGGAAATACAGTGACTGATATTAGGAACTGAAATAATAGATAGGTTTAAAAGTAGAGTAGAAAAACTGAGGGGAATAAGTAATCCAGAAAGCAAGGGAGAAGAAAATTTCAGTCAACATCTTACAGAGTAAAAGGAATGCCTCACACAAAGAAGAGTGTAAGAGTTGTATGAAACAGGGTGAAAATAGGCTGCTTGTTCACTGTTGATCAATGCAAAGTTCCATTTCTAATATGTTTATACATCCTAATGCTTTATAATTTCTTACCCCTCTTGCCGTGGTAAAACAATAAAAGTACAACTCTTAAGTCTTTGGAATATCATTCTATTTTATTACCCTGAAGGGTTACTCAAAGTTAGTATCTCACTTCATTAGCACGTTGGAGGAAAATTTCAATCATTCTTTGAATAGATAACTTTAATTGCCATACACACACACATTATTTTGATATAATTGAAACGTGTCTCAGTTCTCAATAAATAAACCCAAAGACAAAGCTAGCTCTTGCTCAGATAAGTGACTGGAAGGAAGACACTCAAACATTGAGTCCTATAACCAGAGTAGGACACATACCCATATATCTTCTCTCTTATCTGTTTTCATTATTAAATATAGGTTATCATGCTGGTTTCTGATGGGACACTGTTGTCAGTGGGACATCTGTTTCTAGAAGAAACTGAAAGTTTTACCCCACTCCTATTCTTTTCTCCAAAGGTGAAAGCAAGACCAGTCTTTCTCAAGGTCAGGAATGTAATTTGGTCACATTATGGAAAGGCACAGTCTGACGTTTTATGCCTGCACTGAATCAACCCTGCCCCCCACTACGTTTTTTATTCATTGTTCTTTATATTTGTATCATCTCCCCCTTTTAGATTGCTAGGATCGTGCCAAGATTGCGTAGCGAGCAGAGGGAAGGAGTTACAGGCAAAGCACAGTTCTTCCTGAGCTAGATGATCCACAACTGTTTGGAGGAACAGAACCATTCATTGTGCTTTGTAAAAGTAAGACGTACTTCTTTTACAAAGGAGTTACTTACTGCCTTCAAGTGAGAGTGTGGATAATGAATTTAGTACCTAAAATCTGACTTAAGCAGGAAAGAGAAAGTTAAGACAAAGAAGTAAAACAGAAAACTAATAATGCAAAGAAATGTTTGGTACTAAAGGCAGAGGACGTGCATCTCAATATCCAGGCATCAGTAAAAATTGAGTTACATTTCATGTGAAATATTGCGATCTCAATGGATTTCTCTTATTAACCTGTTGCCATTAGAAAATACAAATCTCAGGGGAAAATAATGTAACAGATGTTTCCATAAACTTCTTTGTTCAAAAAACGGAAATCGTATTATAATTCTAAGGGACAACAAATCCTAACAATCTCATCACTTCTTATTCTGTTATATGGCAGGTAATAAAAGGATATGGACTACCAAGAAAATTAAATGAAATTTAAAATATTTCCAGAACTAAATAGAATGATAAAAGGCTGCTTTCTGTATTTCAAATTATGGCAGTGTTTTTTCTTATAGTTCAAACATCGTATGGAAATATAGCAACAAAATATCAAAAAGAAAAAAGGAGATAAAGCACATGAGTGACTAAGATGACAATCTGTCCAAGACAAGTTGTATTGACATGTCAGTGTGAGATATTATCTATCATAGCTAATAATACGAATGTCTACATATGAAAACTAAATATATAGATATGTAGATCAAATATAGATATTGATATAGATACACATATAAAATATAAAGATACCCGTTTAGAAAATAAAAATATATATTAAAATATCTTAAAATTTAAGAAATCTTATTAACAGCATAAACTAATGGTCATTATTAGACTATTATTTAGTCTTTTAAAGTATATTTCTTTGCAGAATTGCAGAAGCACTTTATTAATTATTAAAAGTACAAAAAAGGTACATACACACACATGCAATCAGAAATGAACACAATTCCACCAAAAATGGCTCCTACTGTGCATAATTATTAGATTATGTTATAAAATAACACAAAAGACGTAAGATTGTGAATCAGGACTTGCCTACAGAAGTCATTCCATAATTGATGTTGGAATTCTTACAGGTCTGGAAGAAATCTTTTTAAATAGACTGAGAAAATATTAGTATTAAAGCATTCATATAGAATATTTTGAAGAAATTAAAAAATATATTTTTCTATATATTTGCAGTTACTTGTCAAACATTCTGAGATGTTGGATTATTTCTTTGTTTGTTCGCTCTTATGAGTGTGGGTATATGGTCCATAGGTTTTAATGGACTGTAGATATTGCATGAGAAAATAAGTACCAAACACAGTACCAAAAACGGATCGATAATCTTTGGCAAATTCGTTAAAAGTGAAGTATCAAAATGTCATCATTTTGCTCTGATTTTATGATGTATTAGTTTCAATAATAGAGCATTGCTGATAATTGGGTATTTACACCTGCAGAAAGGAAACATTGTACAGTTCAATCTCATGTTTTGTGCTCTATCAATTTAAGACTAAAATACCTAAAACCAATATAAATATAAACAACTTAATCGCATGTCAGGAGTATACACATTATGAATTAAAACTGAAGGTGGAGATGATTTTCATCCATGAATCTAAAGTTAGAAACAAGATTTGTGGTAACTAATGCTTGTAGCCCAATTATTTTCGCATTGGTGACTTTTAAAAACCTATTAAATGCATTTGAGAAGAGTGTCAAAATCTAAATTTACCACGTCCTTGTCATTAATAGCACACTGGATCTTACTATATTAGTTAAGAAATGTAACAAATTCTAAGCATATATGATACTATCCCTTATGTTCAATTTTAAAGAACAGTGTCTCTTACTTGTCCTTATATGTCATTGCAAGAGAAATGCTCATTATGCTGACTAGGATGAATGTAAATTTCTATCTTATATGTACAACTGAGAACTGAAGTTAGACCAGTAAGTCTCTTACATATATAAAGAGATCTTTGGGCTTTCACAGTGCTGACACCTATCATTTTAGAGCTCTACAAAATTTTGCCTTCACGAAAATTATACTTCTGCTGACCCATTATGCTAGCACTTACATCTAAAGCTCTGTGTTTCAAAATATTTTTATACGTAAACTGATTTTATTGAAAATATTAACCATATAATAGATAAAATGTCAAGGATGTTGATATGCTCCTTCCTGTCTCCCAGTACTTTCTCATTTTGTCTGTATTATTGCCATTAACCATAAAAAGTGAAACTCTAATTTCATAATCAGCTTATTTTATGCAGATTTAAAGTAAGAGTAGTGTGTTTAAAAATTTAAGTGTGGCATACTTAGACTTTAAACCCTTTAAATGTTTCTGTCATTACAATGTTTTATTTGATTATTCTGACACAGAGCACAATATGTAAACCTGAAAACAAAATAATACTAAAGAACAATGTATTATGATTTTCAAAAGTATCTAATTAAACCAGTGCTTAATTCCAACTGAACACATTGTGGTGTGTGTGTGTGTGTGTGTGTGTGTGTGTGTGTGTGTTGAGTTAAAGATAGAACAGAGAGATAAAATGAAGCATAGGAAAATCAGTATAATCGTTAGGTCCTACAAGCCTTGATTAATTTAAAGTGTGTCATTTATTAATCCAGTTCACTTTCACACCACATTAAAATAGTGTCTTAATAGCAGAAATAAGATGCTCTGGTACATAGGAAATAACCAATTTATTATGACTCTAATGGCTTCAGGTATCTAATAAGAGGAACAATTTATTTATAGGTGGTCCCTGACTTACCACAGTTACACATATGATTTTTCAACTTTATGATGGTGCAGATTTGTTACGCATTCAGTAGAAACCATACTTGGAATTTTGAATTTGGATCTTTTCCAGAGCCAGCGATATATAGCTTGATGTTCCACATGGCCTGACCACTGGGTCCCAATCAATGATACAATCACAGGGTAAACAACACGTACAACAACCATTCATTCTACTCTTCACTTTCAGTAGAGAAGTCAATAAATTATATGAAATAGTCAACACTTTATTATAAAGTATTAGATGACCTTGTCCAACTGTAGACTCATGGAAGTGTTTAAGGTAGATAAGGCTAAGGTAAGTGTTGTTTGGTTAGTTACGTGTGATAAATACATTTTTTTCTTAATAATATTTTCAAACTCTGATGGGTTTATCAGGATGAAACCCCATATTAAGTTGAGGAAAATCTGTACCTCTATTATTCCTTAACACTTGCTGGACAAATTGAAAGCAAAATTGTTTCAAATACAAAGAAGTATTAAGCTTTTTTGATACTTTTGAATTGAGATTGTGAATTCAATTAGTTTTTGTTTTTTTTTTTTTTTGAGTGTGTTATTTTTTTTTATTTATTTTTTAATATTTGAAATTTACTGTCAAATTGGTTTCCATACAACACCCAGTGCTCATCCTAAAAGGTGCCCTCCTCAATACCCATCACCCACCCTGCCCTCCCTCCCACCCCCCATCAACCCTCAGTTTGTTCTCAGTTTTTAACAGTCTCTTATGCTTTTTATTTCAGGTATTCTGTGATATGCAAGATCCTGACCCACCATAGAAAACAGTAAAATAAAAAGTTAGAATACCCTTTTATATTATGTTTTTAATGTCCCAAATAAAACTGGAAATGAAAATACTTAGCACAATTTTGTTTTATGGTCTCAGACACGTGTTTTGTAAAACGTAGCTATTTCTCTCCATTAGTGTTGTTTTTCTCCAGCAACTGTTCACACACACTCTTCCGCTCTCCAAAAACAGACTTATTCTATTGCAACACCTTCCTCAACATCATTATTACTCTAAATTACAATTTTTAGAGTTAATTTATGATTTTTTTTAATTTAATTTGAAAACTAAGCACTTGTTTCTGGGTGACGATGTGAAGACAATGTCCTCTGTTCCCTTTTGGACTGTAAAATTTTCCCTCTTCATAGTTCATAAAGAAAAAAGAAATGACCCTCGAGTTGTACGTGGAAAGGGGACACAGAGACACCTAACGCTCAAAACGATTAAAATATGTAGACAAGAAAGTTATGTTGTTTCTGAGGTTAAATACATATTTTAGTTTTTCTTATTAAGTTTTTTATTTCTATATACACTTATTTTATTTATTTATTTATTTATTTATTTATTTATTTATTTGTTAAGTAGTTAGTTTAATTGTCACGACAATTAGGGCATCTATCTTAAGTCAAATTTATCAAATAAGAGTGTCTTTTTTTTTTTTTTTTTTGCTATTTAAATTTCATTGATTTGTCTTTGCTATGTATCCGTGGAAGATTTATCTCTATATTTTACTTGCAGGATTTAAGGTTTATATCAGGAATGACCCAAAGGGACGGAACTTCAAAGACAGTAGTAAGGAGTAAAGAGTAGAAGATAACTCAGTTCAGGGCGAGCAATCTGTGCCCAGAAAGTCAAAGGTGTGAGGGTCCACTGGAGCAGCACCCCTCGCCAGGGTGAAACTCTCAGTGGTGTGAAAGTGTTTCTCTCTGTCCTCTCTGCTGTGAGACCCCTCGAGGCCAGAGGCTTGTGGAGTGCTGGCCCGTTGGGGAAGAAGACAGACAAGCTACAATTATTTCACTATGGTTTTGTGATCTGTCCAACGACAGAGGAAAATAACATACATGCTACATTGTGCTCTTCTATAGACACATTGTGAAAAAAACAGGTATTAGAAAACAAAGAAAGAAAACTGTTTTTTAATTCTCATTTAATCCCTTAAATGAAAATTCTTTAATTCAGGAAGCTACAAAATAAAAACAACTAAATTACCTTAACAAAGTTTGTTGGTTTCAAGTATAAAGGAAACATTTACTATAGATATGTGAAAGGTATACAAAGGAAAAAATTACAATAAAATATAACTTTGCTGTTCTCGAAATAACAAATATTAATAATTCCAGGTGCCTCTCTTTCAGTTTTGAAAAATAACATACAGAGACTATTTTGAATGATAACATATTTTTGGTTTGCATTGTTGAAATTAGTAGTAAACATCAGTTTAACACCTGTATAATGTGTCTTTAATTTTACAGGAAGTAATTCAACTGATAATTTCCCAATTCTGCATATACAGCATGTTTTGCTTTGTTTTCTCTATTACTTCATTTTTTGGCATAATTTGGGGGGACTGGTTTGTTTTTGCTATAATAAAAAATCTTCCATAAATATATGTGAACATAATTACAAGCCTTTTTTTATCTCATTTCCTTATTTTATTATAGAATTACATTATTGTTATTGTGGGATCTTTTTATATATATTGCTAATTGATTTTCAGAGAAGAAAAAACCTGACCTATTTATCCATGAATGACTAGTGTTTTGAGTATGGCTTTTAAACCACATCCATTCCAATATTATATTGACTATAGTACTTATCAAAAGGAATCTTATTTTTCTTAATTTTAAAAAATATATTCAGACAGATCTACAGCTATACCTGTATCTATATTTCTGTATGTTAGAAATATGCCTTGGAAAATATACATGTTAATGTCTATATCATACTAATGCTTATTTTTATATTTTCATGACTAAAATGAAACGCTTTTCATTGGCTAAATATTAGGTGGTCATTTTTCACTCAAAAACAAGAACATGACTTGGGTAGCAGTATAGTAAGAAATGTAAGTGTCACGTAGAAATGAATAAAGAAATGAATAAATGTAACGTAGAAATGACTGTCATTCTTACATCCACTACATGGTCCACATAAATGGACCACATACTCAGGTCCTAATGTGTTCTCTGCATGGATACCTAACTTCCTACAGTGGGAAGAGGCCCTAAAGGAAGCAGCATTGGGGGTTGGTCACCGGATTAAATCCAATTTGAAAAAGTGAAATAATCTTCAGAGCCTTAACAATATGGATGGAAACTAATTTTTCTGAGAGTCAAGACGAAACTAGAGAATGCCAAAAATGAAATGATCACTCAGATTTGAATGGTTTCATAATACATAGCTTTGTATGTATTTTTTTAAGTGCCACACTTAAGAGTACAGTCTTGGAGGATATTGCCCAAAGCCGAATAGTGTTATCTCCAGAACAGGGAAAACTTCTAGATTAACTAGACAACAAGTGTAGCTCTACCCTAGCAGATTTTGTTGATGGTGATGATGTGGGTAATAAAAATGAGTTGAATGAGGGCACCTGGGTGGCTCGTTTGGTTAAGCACCCGACCTATGCTCAGGTCATGATCTCACAATTCGTGGATTCAAGTCCCATATCGGGCTCTGCATTGACAACTCAGAGCCAGGAGCCTGCTCTGGAATCTGTGACTCCCTCTCTCTCTGACCCTCCCCCACTCACTCGAGCCCTGTCTCTCTCTCTCTCTCTCTCTCTCTCTCTCTCTCTCTCTCTCTCTCTCTCTCAAAAATGAATAAACATTTTTAAAAAATTTAATGAGTTTATGGGATGTGTCACATGTGGCAGATCACCTTCTGGAGATCTCTGTACAATCTATCTTTGCAGGAAACCAAGGATCTGGGACTGAAGGGAGCACCAGGGCAGGACTACAAGCAAGAGTTTTGACTTCTCTCCCCGCTGTCAGTGCTTGTAAACAATTCTCACACTTCAAGGATTGGAAGACAAATCCCTTTTTAGTAAGTTGTTTTTTGTAACCACTGACACTAGAATAAGTCAGGTACGCAGAAAAGGTGATGTTCAAAGGGAAATTTTCAAAACTGAAAATATGTTGAAATTTCTAGTAAATCTAACAAGTCTTCTGGTCTCTACTTAAGAGGTTTTACCAAGTTGCATAATTTAAAAGATACTGGTGGAAGGGGGTGTCTGGGTGGCTCAGTTGGTTAAGCATACGACTCTTGATTTCCACTCAGATCATGATTTCACAGTTCATGAGTTAGACCCCTGCATTGGGCTCTGCACTTACAGTGGGTAGCCTGCTTGGGAGTCTGTGTCTCTCCCTCTCTCTCTGGCCCTCCCCCCCTCGAAATAAATAAATAAACTTTAAAAAATAAAATATACTGGTGGATGGAAATACAGTTAATCATGCTATGCATTAGCACAAAAATATTTAGGAAAAGAAGTACCATCAGACCATTGAGTCTAAAATCTAAGTGAAAAGACTAGACATTCAGAGTAATTATGTGTTTTGCCTTGTACTCTCTGCTTTAACAAAGGGATACAAGAAAAAAAAATGCAGAAAAGAATCAGTCTATTTTTATGAAAAAATGAAAGTGAATAGAGATAGTAATTCAGGGCTTTAAAGTGTTAGAAAAATTGATTGCCTCTATACTTCAAAAGTATGGGATAAGACACAAGCAGCTTGGAGTGATAAAGTCTTATTAATATTCACATTTGACATATATATGAGTATGCCCTTCTCACCTAATGCCATTATTTCTAATAGCCTCAAGGTAGCTGCCATTAAGTTGAGAAAAAAAAAACTATTGGGCCAGGGAATACAAGAAATAAAACTTTTTAGTTCAATTACATTGCCCCTGGTTTAATATCCTATACTGGGTTTATATGGATAAAGGTGGGGGAAGGCATATAATTTAACTCTTTAGTTTATGGGTCACTGGACTTGGAAGCTCCCTATCTAGGACTGATGGAAAAGACTAGCATCCTTTAAAATCTTTCATTTGTGATTGGATGCAGGAATTAGGGATAGCCCCTGGGAGTGGGAAGAAGGATAAAATGGCATTTGTTTCCAGAATGTGACTATTACTGACATCTAATCAACCAAACCTATTTATCCTTCCTGGACATGGACCCAGACTACAATTACCAGTCCCCTTTGCAGTTATAATTAGGTAAGTATTTGATTTCAGACCAATAAACAAAGGTAGACATTACGTGAGCTACTGGCCAGCTTATCACATGAAAATCTCTCATGTGTAATTCTCCATGTTTGCCATTCTTGGGGGTGGATATGACTTCCAGGGTTACCTTAATAGATGCAATTGTATTGATAATTGACCTACCAAGATCGAAATTTCATGTGGTTAAATCACATAATATGGAGAAATACAAAAATAGAAGAGACTCAATTTCAAACCAACATTTGGAAGACATGACTCAACCAAAAGGCCATTGGACAATTTTAAGACCAAAATTAAAAAAAAAAAAAAAAAAACAACTTTGTGAAGACACTGAGATTTGAGAACTCATTGTCTCCAATTCCCCACCTAACGCGTCTAAAATATGTACTGAGTTTTCTTTACCCTGATTCTACTACATATTTAAAGCAAAAAATTTTTAAGCTCTATGTTATAGCCTTAATTTTCAGTCTGAGAAGATTTTTCCAAGGTTAAAAGTGCAAGAGATGTGTTACAGGACAGAGTATGAGCAGATGAGGAGAGCCTTCAGACTGTAATGCGAGTTAGTATCTGTGAGAAAAGAAAGGGAAGGAGGTAGACATGGGTGGGAGGAGCGTATGAGTGTAGAACAATGCCAAGAAAGGTCTAGCCAGCTTAATGCAGACATCCTGAGCTAAGGTTGTCCAAAAGGGAAGTCTGCACCTCGCCCTAACGGGCATGCTTTAGAACCGCTACAATGCTCAGCCATTGCCTGGCAGAAGTCCATCACAACTGTGGCCTCAGCCTGAATACAGTGGTTGATTCAGAGAAGCAGCATGTGGGAATATCAGCACATCATGGTTGTCCCAGTAGGAAATTCAAGCAACTTATTTTCATGGCTGCTACAGTCCAACCCTGGGGCTCATTAGAAGTTTGGCTGCTTAGCCTAGGACAATAGGACAAGTATTGTAACACCTGTTAAGAAAGAACGGAAACAGCGAAAACAACATACATTTCCACCCCTCCTGCAGTCTACATGCTAGCCTTACATTTACTCATAAACAAAAATAGAAGTTCTTGCATTTCTTCTGCAGATTATCCTAGCTCCTAGGAAGGAACATCGGCCTTCTAGGGGCGATTTCCCTGAGACAGACAAACTACTACAGGAAACAATAAATGAGACATTGACTAATAGTTGGCTCTTACAGGCCCAAAGTATTAGGATTACAATGCCAATTACAGTTTCCTGCTGGAAAATAAGAAATTGAGTTAATGTATCTAGATACCTTTTAACAAATACTTCTTTAAAAAAAAACTCATGGGGCGCCTGGGTGGCTCAGTCGGTTGAGCGTCCGACTTCGGCTCAGGTCACGATCTCACGGTCCATGAGTTCGAGCCCCGCGTCGGGCTCTGGGCTGATGGCTCAGAGCCTGGAGCCTGCTTCCGATTCTGTGTCTCCCTCTCTCTCTGCCCCTCCCCCATTCATGCTCTGTCTCTCTCTGTCTCAAAAATAAATAAAACGTTAAAAAAAAAATTAAAAATAAATAAATAAATAAATAACTCATAAAAACCATTTCTTAGTTGAGCCTGTATTAAAGGAAGGGTATATCCCAAGGCCCAACCAAAAAGCAATGGAAATGCGATTGCTGAATAAAGGGATCCCCAAAGCTGAAAAAGAAACAGTAATGATGACCTTCCTACCTGGTACTGAGTTTTGGGTTGGCTAAATGAATGTTCCTTCATTCTAGTTACAGCCCCCAAGGGTGCTTACCTGTCCACCCATGATTCATTTGTTGCAGAACTAAGGCCATTCTGAAGGCCGAACTTTCTCTTCCGCCTTGAATTATTTGAAAGTAAGATAATCTATACATAAGAAAGCCTGACCTATAGCACAGAGCAAATGATGTTACTACTCCCGCCTGTAACTCTCAAACACAATCTAAAGCTTAATTTGTAACCAAGATAATACTCAATATTATGTAAAGCTCTACAGGAAACATAAAGGATGCAACTGAGGCCAAACCAAAAGCAGGTGACAGTCAAATGACCACAGGGTCTTGCTCAAGACACAAAAGACAATCACGACTAGAGTCTAGAAGTTCCCCTGAAGAGTTATAATTAATTTTTGATTTTTTCTGCTTAACATTTGAGACTTATTTCCCCCTTCCATTCCCCTTTAAAATCCCCTGCCTGCACTGAGATTGTAAGAAGTTTATTTGGGACATTGGTCCACCATCTTCTCAGCTAGCTGGCTTTCTCGAAAAAAGTCATATTCTTGGCTTCAACAACTTGTCACTCGACTTACCGGACTGTCATGCAGTGAGCAGATCAAACTTTGGTTGGGTAACACCTTCACCCCTCTACCTTGACATGAGCCTTCTTAAGGAGAAAGACGATTAGAGGTAGGACAGAAGTTTCTGTGTCCCAAATGAGGACTATAGGCTACATGTGTCTGTATTGCATGCTGAAGAAATCTTTCTGAGGATTAAATCCATATAGTTCAAGCTCTCCTTTTGTTCTTGTTTATAGAACATAGGCTTCAAATACATGATTTTACACCACAACAAAATATTTTTAGCTCAGTATATTTCACATAAATGTATCATTATGTATCTTGTGTCTGTGTCTTTCTCTTTTACACCCCACCTAAAAGTTACCCAGCATAAATTACTTTCTTGAAATTTTACCGAGTTTCCATTTTTCCTTCTTACCATACATCTTATAGTGTTCAAAACTGACAGACACAAAAAGAAAGTCCTAACCTGTAATTAAGATTAAATTAGTTGTCTTATGTCACCCAGCTAATTAGTGAAATAGTCAAGATCATTTGGGTATCAAAAGGTAAAATACCTAAAATATCTTATATAGGATCACAAATATCATCATCTTAACCATCACACAGAGAGTACATGTGTGTTTTATATATATATGACACTTGGAATCATAAAGCAATTGAAAAATGAAACAAACTATGGTATTTTCCATCTTTCTAACGTCCTCTGCAATATTCTGCATACTTGAACTTAGGTAAGAATCCTGACACTAATGTTATTTGACTTTTTTCAAGAGGAATTATCTGCCTCAAACACTAAAAATCAGGAGGACAAACTCAAAGCTTTTTTTAAAAATAAACCATTCCTGGGGCGCCTGAGTGGCTCAGTCTGTTGAGCGTCTGGCTTCAGCTCAGGTCATGATCTCACAGTTCGTGGGTTCGAGCCCCTCATCAGGCTCTGTGCTGACCTCTTGCTCAGAGCCTGGAGCCTGCTTCAGATTCCGTGTCTGTCTCTCTCTCTGCCCCTCCCCTGCTCACTCTTTGTCTCACTCTGTTTCTCGAAAATAAATAAATGTAAAAAAAATTTGTTTTTTACATAAATAAAGCATTCCTGGGGCATGTGGGTGGCTCAGTCGGTTAAGTGTCTGACTTCCACTCAGGTCATGATCTCACAATTCATGAGTTCGAGCCCCGCGTCAGGCTCTGTGCTGACAGCTCAGAGCCTGGAACCTGCTTCAGATTCTGTGCCTCCTTCTGTCTCTGCTCCCGCACCCCTACTCACGCTCTCTCTCTCTCTCTCTCTCTCTCTCAAAAATAAACATTAAAAAAATAATAAAATAAATTAAATTAAATTAAATTAAAATAAACCATCCCTTGTGAGAGTCAAAAGCACCCTACTAAATAATTATTGAAGTGGGAGTATTTCCTGAAGATCAGTTTGGCTTATTCACTTTTTGTGAAAAATTCTATATTAAATACTTTGGCATGAAAAACCCCATCAACTGATGGCCATTTTCAGGTGCTGGAGCACTGTTTTATTATCATTAAAATCTACCAAAACAACTCTTTGTGGTTATACCAAATTTTATGCTACAACTAATGTTTCTATTTTCCACAGGATGATACGTCAATCATATGAGGAAAAAAATATACCACACAAAAGTGTGACTCAAAAATTAATTTTCAGAATTGCTTTATCATTTTTATATTTTTGATAATTCATCATCATCAAAAGAACTTTAAAAGTACAGAAATATATGTGTATACACAACATAGCCATATAAATTATACAGTTATAATTGATTAAGAAATACTACTTTACTAGTGAGATCATATGATATTGTGATTTATAATAAATATATGTTTGATCTTACTCCTGTTTCTGGCAGAGCTCCCAAAACCCTTGGAATTTCCTAAGTGATGAGAGCAGCCAAGGTGTTTTTGTTATGTTAATGAGGTGGCTTAGAAGCCGGTAAGGGAGAGGGACTGGAGTTTGAATCAATCCCCAGTGGGAATCAATCATACCTATGTAATGAAGTCTCCATAAAAACCCAAAAGGATTGGTTTCTGAGAGCTTCCAGGTTGGTGAACATGTAGAGATCTGGAGGAAGCAGCATGCTTTGAACTCTGTGGGTAGGATAGTTCCATTGTGAGCATGGAGACTCCGTGCCCTTTCCTCATACCTTCCCTTAGGCATCCTTCCATCTGGATGTTCATTTGTATCCTCTATCATATCCTTTTATAACCAACCAGTAATTCACAAAGAAAAATGTTTCAGAGTTCTGTGAGCCTCTCAAGCAAATTAATTGAACCCAAGGAGGTCATGGAAACCTCTGATTATAGCCAATGGGTCACAAGAACAGATAACAACCTGTACTTGTGATTGGAACGTGAAGTCCAAGGAGGGCGTCTTTGGACACTCCAATTTATAGTCAGCCAGTTAGGAGCGTGGGTAAACAGCCTGGGCTTGCCAGTGGCGTCTGTCTGAAGGGCTGGGCAGTCTTGTAGAAATGAGCACTTAACCAGTGGAATCAGATACTTTCTCAGAGTAGAGAGGGTCAGAATAGAGTTGAATCATAGGACACCCAGCTAGTGTCTAACAATTGCTTTTTGGTGGTGTGGGCAAGTCCCCCCCCCCAACCCCCACGATGTGTTAGAATTGGGTTCAAGAATTTAAAAGAAATTATAACCAGAAACAAGTGACTTTTTTGTATGGCTTAGAAGTGATATCTTACAAAAATACATTCCTAATATTTCAAGTGGATTTATAAACAAGGCACTTTGACTAATCCCTAGGCTCCCCTAACACAACTCCCCTATCTTCTGGTAAATCTTAACTAGTTTACATCTAATTACAGCAAGAGGATCTCATATTGTTAATTCCTATTCTCCTTCCTTTTCCAATGCCAATCTGTGATGGCAATTTTCTAGGACCCAAAATAGCTGTACTTGACCTTTCTTTTCTGTGAGCCCACCTAAACAAAGTAAGCACTCAGTAAATGTTAAGATCTTTTCTCGCCTGACAAAGCCCCATATATATAACTCGATTTTAGCCTGAGGACCAGCTTTCCATTTCTCATTCTAATACACTGGTGAAATGAAATTTTTCTGTCAAAAAAACTTATCCTCTTCCTCCTTGCTTCTTCTGCCTGAAGACAAAGGTGCTTCCTTGAACTTCAGCCAGTGGCAGGCAGGTGCCTTATGTGTGAGTTCACTTTCAGACATCACCTCCCTGTTGGTTGGGATTCAGAAAATCTACACTCTGTATTTATTTGTGCTCATGTTCTAACACTATGTCACTACTATTAGGGAACATTACATTAACTGTTTTCCTAAACTATGTATATACAGGATATACATATGTATATATATATAATGATGACCATCTTTATATTTATTATTTAAATATTTTTTTTTTTTTTCCAGGCATCCTATCTTAAACTTCCTTTACAGAGTGTGTATTCAGGTTCTCTGTTTGTCACACAACACCCTTGGGGCTCTATATGATTCTAAGATATGGGTAACGTAATCTGATCATATATCTCAATATTTAAATTTATTTCTGGAGAAACTACTTGTTTTTAAAGTGCTATTGAGATATAATTCAGCCATGAAAGGTACAATTAATTTTCTTAATGTTTATTTATTTACTTTGGTGGGGGAGGGGCAGAAAGAGAGGTAGAGAGAGAGAATCCCAAGCAGGCTCTGCACTGTCAGCACAGAGCCCCATGCGGGGCTCGAACTCACAAACTGTGAGATCGTGACCTGAGACAAGATGCTTAACCGTCCGAGCCACCCAGGCACCCCTACAATTAATTTTTTTAAGTATATTCCCAGACGTGTGCAAATATTATCACAGTCAATATTAGAACATTTTCATCACCTCAAGAAGAAACCTTGTATGCTTTAGTTATCAATTACCCAAACCCTCAGATATCCCCCAACCCCTCACAACCACTAATCTACTTTCTAAGGACCATAATTATATGAGACATTACCACTAAGAAAAGCTGGGTGACAGGAAACAGAAAAGCTCTTTACTATCTTTGCCAGTTTTATATAAATCTGAAATTATTCTAAAGTGAAAACAACATAAGAAATACCTCCACACATACGGTACAAAGCAATACATCATACCGTTAAACCAGTACGATGCTTGTGCAAAACCAGACTGTTCCAAGTACTTACGTGTATAAACTTACTGTATCCTCACAACAGTCAGATAGAGTTGAGAGACCCTTACAGGTAAAATTCAGGCCCAGAAATCAGTGAATTTCCCAAGGTGCTCAGCCTAAGAACATGCAGACTTTCTACTCTGGCTTCTGTCTCCACAGTCCACTTTTTGAACCACTGTATTGTTCTACTTCCTCTTCTAAATAATTGACTTGAACCATTCAATGTACGAGGAAGAGAAAATGTTGAAGTATGAGATTAAAAATCTTGAACTTTTTGCCACACGTGAGTTTTAAAGAATTACAATTATTAACTCAGAAGTTATTTTTCTCACTTAAACGTAGCATGCATTAGAAAGGTCTAATGGTGGATGAAAGTAGGTTACATGGAGCCTACATGCCCATTGACGTGAGCGACAAAAGATGGTTGTATTACAAAATGCTGGAATGTGTCTAAAAGGGCCCAGATCTTTAGTCCACTATCAAATGTGTCACGTTGGGACATTTATTGAATCCCTCTATTTGTCAGTGCTTTCACCTACAGATCATAGCACCTACCTCAAACGCTTGCAAGGTTACATAGCAGATAGTAAGTGCTATGAAATCAGTGGAAGGAATGATGGCCAGAGTGTGAGTTGGGGCAGGACAGGGGAGCTAATTCAAAGAGGGTGGCCCAGAAAAGACTATTATTCACAGAAGATGTGAACAGAGACCTGAATAATTTCAGTAAGTGAGTCATGGGGCCTACTTAAGAGAGTATTTTAGGCAGAGGGAAGATGTTCCCTTGAGAGGAGTTTGGACAACGGCAAAACCTAAACAGATTCCTATAACGATGCCTGAAACACTCTTCTCTACCCACAGAGATGTCCTCTTCCTTAAGTTTCATAGCACATACAGTCTGGCTATGCCACACAAATTAATATTGAAATATAAAGGACTCTGTACAGACCCTGCATGAGTATTCATCTTTCACCTGGGACTGGATTGTAAATTGTTTCATGGTAGTTTATCATATAGTATGCGTGTGTGTGCTTGTGTATGTGTGTGCATGAACGTGTGTTTATTTAATTATCTAAAGCATCGAGAAAAGTATAAAGATTACGCTATGTGATTAATAAATTCTAGCAGACACATTGTTTTAAAGCAGAAACTATGGTTTGATTATAGTTCTTTTGTCATGGCTCTTGAATACTTAATATATACTCACTGGAACCAAAATTGTCTTAAATTTGCAATATAGCTTACAGGTTTGAGCAGAATCGTGCACACATTGTCATGTATTGTGATCTACTTTACAGTTATGAGAGATGGTCAAGGTCATTTTAATCTCGTTTCATAAACAGGTCAGCCTTCTCTTTGAGAAACCAAATGGCTTTCCTTATACAGTTAATGAGTAGCAGAGACCAGAATTGAACCAAGGTCATCAGGCCCTTGTTTATTTCCTCTAACTTTGTTATAACCCAAAATGACTCTAAAATATTGCAAAATAAGATTAAGGCTATAAACATTAAAAGAAATATTATTATGGTTCCTAAAAAAGTAAGAACCACAATTCTTTTAATTGAATTGGAGTCATGCCCCTGACAAATAAATGCTCTGGAGCCTGGCAGTAAAGAAGACTACTTTTAAAAGGTTGTATTTCTAAAATATTAGCACAACATAAAATGATAGCTTTCAGGGGAACCAAATTTCTAACAGCAGAAATTGCATGAACTGCTCTTTGGAGAAATGAAAGATTCACTCTGATACTTTGTCCACAAGTGAGTAGAATTCCAATGTGACCCTTCTCAAAACGTAATATTAAATATTAAAATTATTGAATTATTTTCAGGGAGAAAAATCAAGAAAGATGCAAGGCTGAGGTCTGGATGAGAATTTAAGAAGAATTCTTGGCTTTTGTATAAAACTGGAAGATGAATCGCAGTCAGATCCATATATTATATTAATGTACAGATAGAGTAAATCCTCATTTTAATTACTCATAGATGCATTTTCCCTCTTCCCATTATCTGTAGCAAAATTTGAATCCAAGTTTGGATTCTTTCAGCCTCTTAGAACTTTAGTTAGAAAATTTCAAGTGAATAGAGAGGAAATGTAAAATATGTTAAACATTACCAAAACTTATGCGTTAGGCAAATCTGCTGCCAAAAGCCATGGAATGATTTCCAAAGACAAATGACAGTTTGTGTCCTCTCCAGGCACTTACCTTCCCCATCTGATTATTGGAATATTTACAACATAAAGCCTACGTGTGGTGCTCAGGTTCTATTGCCTATCAGAGTTTCAAGCTGGTGAACACACAACCTCAGTTTTGTAGAAACATGTGGCCAGAAGCCATTCAAAATGCCGGAATTGTCAGGGCACCTGGGTGGCTCAGTGGGTTAAGCCTTCAACTTCAGCTCAGGTCATGATCTCACAGCTTGTGAGTTCGAGTCCCGCGTCAGGCTCCATGCTGACAGCTCAGAGCATGGACCCTGCTTCGGATTCTGTGTCTCCCTCTCTCCCTGCCCTGCCCCCGCTCACACACACACACACACACACACTCTCTCTCTCTCTCTCTCTCTGTCTCACTCACTCACTCACAAATAAATAATAAACAATTTCAAAATGCCAGCATTGTCAAGCAGGCATTTAATATCCAACAGATGACACATAATCAAGTCCACACATGCTACATTTCTGTTAAGAACAGCTCGTAAATAGAACCCGAGGCAGGACTGCATTGCTGAATTCTTTACTAATTAAGCTAAATATGATACAACATGTAGAAAAGTATTAAGCATATTGAAAATTACCAGTTTTAACATTTAGATAGGATCTGTATGGCATTATCTTATAGACATTTATAGTTAGGAAAAATACAGAAAATAACTAAGCCCATGCTAAATGAGATGATTTTCAAGGTAGGAAGTGGAAACATAATTTGTAATTTTAAAGCAAATAACAGCTCATTTTGGTGAAAGTGCCAACACTATAGAAGACTAGTTCACTGCATGCAACTTATAAAACCAAAATGGAAGACGTTGAGAGTAGTGCTATTTTTCAAATACTATGTATATGCAAGTCTCATTCCACATGCTTAAAAATGGTAATATTTTTATCTGGTTTTATTTGAGGGAAGGCTTCAAACAAACATTCTTGTATGTTTATATTTTTTAAACCTAACATAAAAACATGAGATCTGGGGACTTCATTTTTATGAATATAAGTAGATATTTTGAGCCATTTTCATCTGGATGTTATTTTTTGTACAATTTGTGAGCAAGATTGTTGAGCAGTATGCTTCCTCTAGCTTCAAAATGACAGAACTTCTGCTGATTCTATTTATCAAAGCATAAAAATGTATGCTAAGTTATTAAGTAATTTTTCTTTTTAGATGAGGAAAATTGTATGGCATTATTCTAGATGAAAAATAAATTTTGCATTGGTGGTCTAAGAGCTAATGACAGATATTAATGGGTTTTCTAGAACCTGTTTTCCACGGAGCATTATTTTTCAGTAAAACTGGGATATTCAGGGTCAGGAAAAGACAGGAGAGAATTTCTCTGAGTGTGTTCAAAGATGTTCCTGTCAGCCTTTTCTTTAACAATTTCCCTCAACCCCAGAATAACCTTTCTATGGACTCTGTCACTATGCCAACATATTGTGTCAAAAATACTTAGCATTTTGCAAAAGGATGAAAAAGTTACTCTCAAAGTCTATGTCCATTCATGCAACCAGACTGACCCCCTTCCCACCTATATAAAAGATGTAACAAGAAGGAAAGAACCTAACGTATTACATCAAACCAATACACTTGGTGAAGATCAAATACTTTTTTTTGCAAGCTTCTAGTAAACACTTAATCAATTATATTTGCTTTTAATATCTTGACCAACTTTACCAGTACAAATTGGAATTCAAATTGATAATTGGCAGGACTAAATTTGATGCTTTTTTATTGCCATATTTTAATTTGTACATATCTTTTTTTTTTATTTCAGGGGTAGAGTGAATCTATAGCGGCGATATAGATGATTGAATGAAAAATAAGAAGCTGTAGGTGTTTTAGACTCTGGGTTTTGAGTTCTCTCTTGTCCAGCAAGAGAGCAGACACAGGATTAAAATTTGAGAGAGACTAATGTCCCGGAGGAGATAAGAGCCCTGAGTAAGGGTCCTTGCTCTGTTTTTATTAAGATCAGAAGGCTTACAAGCGTGATGGAAATGCCCCAAAGACAACGAAACCGTGAACATTAACTTATGGGCATGAGAGAAAGGGGGTTTTGAAGATACGCTGTGGTAGGGGTTTGGGTCAATACAAAAAAAAAAAATCCTGGCTCTGGGTGGAAGGTTGTTTACAGCAGACATGAGGCCTCACCTCTCTTTACCTAAACTTGCTTAGGGGACAAGAAAGACAGCGTATGCTACCTCAGGGTCAACAAGGCACCTGTCTTTTGCTAATTAGCTCCTCGATGGGCAACTTTGCCCTGCTCTGGTCTATAGCCCTGTTTACATATTTTGGTCTTCCAGCATCTCTCCGCTACAGTACTAAATTGGGGGGGGGGGTTGCTTCTGCCCGAATACCTCATCTTGTTTACCCAAACTTGGGTGTGTTCATTGCTATTTCTTTATGCCTTGTTAACCCATCAGTGCAGCTCAGGGAATTCCTAAACGTATTCCCCACATGTAGGCACCTCTAGGATGCACATACACCATGAAGGCTGCTTGCTGTTATCCATTATGTTAGACATTCCTCTTTTTTTGATGCAGTTAGACCAAAGCTTTCATTTGACTAAAAAAAACATTTTTTTACTTTATAATTTTTTATTCTTTTTACAAAGCGTTGTCCTCTACAAAGTGCTCCTTAGCCATCCCCACCTTGGTTTCCCTCTTCTACAATCACCGATATCAGTGATCATTTTTTACACACAGTGCTAATAGACGCCTTGCATCACACATTTCCATTCGAGTACAAATATTTCTCATTCTACAGATTGAGAGTATTAGGTGATGCCTTCCATAACTTATTTCCTTCATGATGAATACAATGGATGCTATAAACATTTCTCAATTAATTCACAGACACACAATGTAAGTCCCTGTAAAAACCAAATGAAACAACAACAAAAAAAACTCTTGTATATAAAACTTGACCCTCCTGAGACCATGTAATATAAACTTAGCCTTCTATATCTTACTGCTATTTCAATTATTATAAAGTAGCTCATTTATAATAGATAATGGCCATATTTACTCAGTATGACTGAGATCCAGTATAGAAAAATATTTTCACTTAAAAGGAAACTTTAAAATCTTATTGCTACCTTTAATTTTTAATTAGGAAAGAAATCCCTTTGGGGCAATAGAAAGCACTATACTGATGATGTATTTCATCATTGTTCCTGGCACAGAGGGCAAGAGCTGGATTCGTTTTCAAAATAGTAAGAAGAAAGAAATACATTCAAGTTTCAAGCACCAATAGTAATTCAGAGGAAAACCAGTTAGAACATAATGGGAAGATAAAAGCTTCTGGAAAACAATAAACCAAGGGTAGAAATTATCATAAGTAACTCATAGCAAACACTGGCTAAATGTGTATTTTCTTGTGAGATGTCAGAAGGTCCATTGTCTGGCAGTTATGAAAGGGTAAGAATGAAGTAACTGGTTCCCCAACCCGTGCCTATTGAAGTCTTAGGGAAAAGGATCTATTTTACAAATCAAACTAACCTAACAATTTCGACTGTATAGGTTTTCCATTAGAAAAGTGAAAACAATTGGGTCACTATATTGAGAACTCACAGAAATGTTGTCAAACCACAAATTCTCTTACTTTAATTAATTAATTAATCCAATGTGTATACTATCACTAAAGCTTAAATTCGTAGTTACCATGTACATGAATTTAAGTACTATAAAGGAAAATTTTATTATTTGGTAAGAAATGTAAGAACAGGAAATGAAAATACTGCATAACCTGATCTTTTGATACATAGAAAGACTGAATTTCAAGGAAATTTAGAGAATTTATGAGCCTGTCTCCAATATACTTTGGGAATTCTTACTTGACTAGTGGTTATTTAGTTTTTGCCTATTTCCAAAAATAGGACACTCAAGGATGTTAATATTCCTATAGGTAATACAAGAGTATGAGTCACGATTGAATAGCTAGTTTTTACATAAACATATTAAACCTATACACTGGTAATTTTTAATGTAGTCTAACTTTAAAAAGTGTTTATGTATATTTTCAGAGAGAGGGAAAGATGGTATGTGCCCAAGTGGGGGAGGGACAGGGAGAGAGGGAGAGAGATAATCCCAAGCAGGTTCCCCACTGTCAGAGCAGAGACCAAGACCCCGCTCTATGTCATGAACCCTGAGATCATGACCTGAGCCAAAATCAAGAGGTACATGCTTAACTGACTGAGTGACGCAGGTTCTCCTAATATATTCTGTCTTAATTTAGTAGTTAGATGAAGCATTTTCAGATGTTTTTGGTGAAATACTGTTCCTTTTCTTTAATCTTTTCTTATCTATCCAGCAACAAACTTTTGTAAAGTAAAACAAATTGTCACGTAATACCAAATTACCATACACTTGCTAAAATCTTTCTCCTAATCTCCTAAAGTCTTACTCCCAATACCTATCTGTTTTTGGCCATTAATAAACATCTTGAGGGCCACAAATAATTCACGGTCTATACTTTGAATAGCATAAGGTAGATACATTACAAGAAAACTGTGTTTTAATTTATCATTAAATTTCACATTTTTGTACCTGTTGATAGGTTCTGGGTTGATTTGTTCATTTTCTCTGCT
This sequence comes from Panthera uncia, assembly GCF_023721935.1. Taxonomy (NCBI): domain Eukaryota; kingdom Metazoa; phylum Chordata; class Mammalia; order Carnivora; family Felidae; genus Panthera; species Panthera uncia. Next base: position 142,770,472 of record NW_026057577.1, read on the forward strand.
TCTTTGCTTTGCTGGGGTTTTATTCGTTTGTTTGTTTTTTAGTAAAGCAATGGTATGAGATCAATGACTTTGTGTTCAGCTGTTTGAGAGAACCCAACCGTTTGTCCTTCCCGGAGTTGACAGTCTTCCACAGGATGGTGTAGAAGCAAAAATGGTAAGGAGAGATCACACACGATTCATAGGTCTCAGGTCTGAGGCCTTTTGTTGGTGATTTTATGAATTTCTTTGATATGAAGCACTGGAAGGAAATTGTTAGGACACATGGAGACATGTAGTGGTTATGGATCATTTTGGAGTCTTAGTCAATTTGGCAGTCTATCCCTGAATGATCATGGGGACAGTGTTCCTAGATGAGCATCCAAAGTTGACCACTACCTTGATAGTAAGTGCCTGGTGCAGAATGAGTGTTTACCAAATACCCAAAGCATGAATTAAGGGATGATAAAGCCTCCACATACAATGGGTCCTTTTTCATTAAAGATGTTAAATGAAATTTGTCAACTTAAATCATCACTTGTTTCAAAACATAAAACACCTAAGCTATCCCATTTTTAAAAATTAGTGTTCAGAGATAAATCCTCTTTGGATGAAACCACCCAGTTGTGGCTGGCATATAGTAAAGGTATAAATATCCTTTAAATTTGTGTATTTTTTCATGTGCACCAAGAGGATACGAAGGACAGTATGTTGCCACATTAACACTTCTATGCCCTCTTTTCCAGTTTTTTATTTCTGTTTATTTTCTAATGAATGTTTCTTCATAAACAAACAGAGTGGCAAACTTACGGTTTAATCTTGTGTAATAGAGGTGAAGGTAGTGACCATGCATTATATCCTACTTTAATGTGAATGTCTCTAAAGTTATTAAGTACTGATGGAGTATAACTTTCAAAATTAAAAAAAATAACTCTCATAAAAGCATAAATGAATATATGTCAAAAAATTTTTCAGTTCATTGGAGAAAACCTACCAAATGGTAAATAGATCAAGGAAGGCTAAAATGAATTTGCAAATGGAGACAAAATGGGTTAAGGTCGTGCATGCAAAACATGAAACCTTTGGGCTTATCTTTTTTATAGATAGTAACCTGCAACTGACCATGTAATTTCACATGGGCTCTAATTAACAAAAATAGCAAAGTCCAATACAGATCTATTCTTCTTGATATTAAAATAACCCTAGGATGAGCCAACGAAATGGAAGGGACTTGTAGCCATTCTCTTGCTTTTTTTCAAAGATTTGGTTAATTTTTATGATATGTCCATAAGGTATATTGTTTGCAGTCAGATTTTGAGAAATACCATTTACCCTTTTAATGAAATTTCATTCTGTTCCTAGTTAACTAAGATTTTTTTTTTAATTCATGAAATGCCCTCTTGTTTTTTTAATGGATCTACAGAAATGATCATTTGTTTTTGCTCCTTTAGTCTGACAATGTCATGCTTATCTAACACTAAAGCATACATGTAAAGCTAATATAAACCAAAATAATCATGAAATTTTGTTTTAAAAATATCCTCTTTGGTTTGCTTATATCTTATTTAGAATTTTTATCTGTGTAAACAAAAATGATGTTACCCTATAATTTTTATTTGAATTGAATTTTAATGATATAGTTTTAATATTGACATTATACTAGTTTTAATAAATGACTTAGAGGGAATTACTGCTTTTTCTAATTTCTAGAAGAGATTTTTTGATGATATGTCTTCCATGTGTTTTTTGAGGTTTCGGTTAAACATGCCTGTAATTTTCTAGATCTTGTGCCTTGAAAGTGATGAGACCTGAGTAGCCTTCAAATTTGTGTATTGCTTAGTGGTGTGATCATGTTCAGTCTTTATTCTGGGTAAAGAGTAATTTTTAATTATAATATTCTAGAAAATTTCCCATTTCTCCAAATCAATTTTTCACATATAGCGATTCTTGGCGTATCTTAACTGCCAATATGTATGTGTGCAAGGGGGTGTGTGTTTGTATCAGTCTTGATATCACTTTTTGTGATAATTTTCTCTCCTTTTTTTTAGCTTTGTTGCATTTTCCTAAATGTTGATATTTTGTATTATTCTTTCAAATGTTTGGAGTTCTTTGATATCTCAATTATTTTATATTAATTCCATTTCTTTTTTAAAATACCAGGTTTTTTTAACTCCTGTATTTCCATTTTTCACAGATGTCAATTCTTGCTGATATTCTCCACCCATAATCTATTTACTTTTGCTTATAATATTTGCTTTGCAACTATGTTAAAAATCGGTATATGATAACTCCAGTGTCCAAATATATATTTATATAACTCCTGAAAGATTCTTTCTGCAGCCCTTATTTATTCTTGGGTAATTTATTTCTGTCAATTTATTTCTGTCTCCTAATATGCCTGATAATTTTTTACTATATGTTAGACTTTTTGTATAAAATGAAAGTGTAGGATAGTTCCACTTCCAGGAAGATTAAAAAGATGTATATTTTTCTATTCATCCAAATACAAACAAAACCTTGGACATTATATACAAAAAAATACAGGAAAATCCTCAAAGGTGTGAGAAGAAAGCAGATTGGCCAGGGACCTCAGCACCCAGGAAGTGGCAGACTAGTTAGTTCCCTGGATTTACTTTTTGCTTTATAAATCCCAGAGTTGGAGCAGAGAGATGCCAATGGACACACACAAAGAGGCCCAACAAAAGAGGCTTGGTTCTAACCAAAGAACCAGGAAAGAAGCCAACTAGCAAGATAGAGAACTTTATTGTTTTTAATGTTTTTCTTTATTTATTTTGAGAGAGAGTATGTGTGTGCATATGCACATGAAAGTGGGGGAAGGGGAAGAGAGGGAGGGAGAGAGGGAGAAAGAGAGAGAGACAGAGAGAATCCCAAGCAAGCACCACGCTCAGTGCTGAGCCCAAAGCGGGGCCCAATCTCACCCTCTCGAGATCACGACCTGAGCAGATATCTAGAGTTGGACACTTTACCTACTGAGCCACCCAGGCACCTGGAGAACTTTTACACATAACAAATCCATCCTAGCAAAACACCACAGAAAACAAGTGTAGTTAACCTAAACCAGCAAATGCCAAAAGTGGATCCTACTTCCCCCTTCTAGAGGCAGGGTGTTATAGAGAAAACCTTACAGGGAGTCAGGAATTTTGTGCTCACCAGGTGGCCACTAGGCCCCAAGTGGTGTTAATGCAAACCACATAGGCAGCTTGGATTCCCATTCCCACCTGACAGTAACAAGCCATCCCTTCCCCTTCTTGTGTACAAGGAGACCTAATAGAAAGTCAAATTTTACTTTAGCCCACCAGTAGCAAAAACTACCCAGTTCTGTGGTGTTAGAGGAAGTTATATTTGGAGCAATAATGAAGTATATCAACCTCTCCAATCTAGGGAGGCATCAGCAGAGACCAAGTGGGGAGCCAGTCCTCTCATGCCAGCCTGGGAGCAATCAGCAATCCCCTCAGGTGTAAACTTGAGCTGAGTGGAGAACGTAGGTGTCTAATTCCACCTTACTCTTTTCCCTGGAGCAGTGTCAGAAGAAGCCAGGTAATCCAGAAGCTTTAATAATATCCAGAATCTCATAACATAATACTCAAAATGTCCATATCTCAACTGAAAACCATTGTCATACTAAGAACCAGGGAGGAAACAAAGTAAAGACAATAAATGCCAACACTGAAACGGCAGAGGTTAGAATTATCAAAGAAAGATTTTAAAGCAGCCATCATACAAATGTTTCAGTGAGCAATTGCAAACACACTTGAAAGAAATAAAATGATTGAAAGCCTCAGCAAAGAAATAGAAAAGCCTTAGCAAATAAATGGAATATTTTAAAGAACTATCAAATGGAAACTTTAGAACTGCAAAATATAAGGAACAAATAAGGAACACCTCAACGAGTGAGTTCAACAACAAAATGGTGGGGACAGAGGAAAGAATCAGTAAACCTGAAGAAAGATCAAAAGAAACTATCCAACCTGAACAGAGGGAGAATAAACTGGGGTAAAAAATGAACAGAGCCACAGGGCACCAGGGGACAAAAGCCAAACAAAACAAATAAGTAAACACTGTCATTGGTGTTCTCAGAGTCATGACAGAAAAGAAAGACAGGGAAGGATGGAAAAAGTACTCAAGTAAATAATGACTGAAAACTTCCCAAGTTTTTAAGGTTTGCAGAAACCATAAAACAACAGACTCAAGAAGTTGAGCATACACCAATCAGAATAAACTAATTTTATACCAAGACAAATCATAGTCAAATAGTTGAAAATTAAAGAGTAAGAAAATATGGAGAAAGCAGCAAGGCGTGCACACACACACACACATCTTCCCCATTGGGAGGAAACAATTCAAATGACAGGAGATATCTCATGAGAAGCCATGGACACCAGAAATATGAATTAGAACATTTTTCGAAGGTCTGATAGAAAAGAACTCTTAACCCAAAACTTATACCCACAGAAAATATCCTTCAAATATGAAGGTGAAATGGCAAGATTTTCTTGTTTCTCATGGCTGAATAATATATATATATATCTTCATTGTCCGTTCATCCACTGATGGACACTAGGTTTTTCTATATATTGTTAATAATGCTGCAATAAACATGGGAGTGCAGATATCTCCTTGATATCCTGTTTTCATTTCCATTGGATATATACCTAGAAGTGTATGAATGGACCTTGATGGCTTACTGTATGATATCATTTATATGTGGAATCTTAAAAAAGCTGAACTCATAAAAACAGAGAGTAGAATAGTGATTACCATGGGATACGGGGTGGTGGACCTGGGGAAGCGTTTTTTAAGGGTACAAACTTGCAACCAATGGATAAATCAGTCCTAGAGATATAATGCCCAGCATAGTGGTCATAAGTAACAATACTGTATTATAAACTTCAAAGTTGCTAAGAAGCTAGATCTTAATTTTCCCACCATAAAAATGATCACTATGAGATATGATAGAGGTGTTAGCTAACGATGCAGTTTTAATCATGCTGCAATATATAAAGGTACCAAATCAGCATGTTGTATACCTTAAACTTATACAATGTCGTATGTCAATTATATCTCAATTAAAAAAAAAAAGAATGAAGGAGAAACAAGACATTCCTAGATGAAAAGAAACAGAATTTGTTGAAAGGACATGTACTCTAAAGAATGGCTAAATAAATTGTATAAACAGAAAGGGATCCATATAAGAATATCTTTTGTGGGGCGCCTGGGTAGCTCAGTCAGTTGAACATCAGATTCTTAATTTTGACTCAGGTCATGATCCCAGGGTAGTGGGATCAAGCCCCATAACAGGCTCCATGCTGAGTGTGCAGCCTGCTTGAGATTCTCTCTCCCTCTCTCTCTCTCTCCCCCCACCCCCATGCCCCTTCTCTCCCTCTTCTCCAATAAAATTTTTAAACATTAGAAAAAAGAAGATAGTTGTAACAGGAAAAAGAAGAGATCATGGTAGCAAAAATATGGGTATATACAATAAACTTTTCCATTCTTGAGGGATTTTTTTAGTTTAAATCTAGTTAACATATAGTGTAATAATGATTTCAGGAGTAGAGTTTAGTGATTCATCACTTACATATGACACCCAGTGCTCATCCCAACAAGTGCCCTCTTCAATGTCCCTCACCCATTTAGCCTATCTCCCCACCCAAGACCCCACCTGCAACCCTCAGTTTGTATTTAAGAGTATGAAATACTCTTTAAGAGTCTCTTATGGTTTGTCTCCCTGTCTTTTTTACCTTATTTTTTCTTCCCTTCCCATATAATTTATCTGGTTTCTTAAATCCCATATATGAGTGAAATCATATGATATTGGTCTTTCTCTGACTTATTTCACTTAGCATAATATACTCTAGTTCCATCCACGTTGTTGCAAATGACAATATTTCATTCTTTTTGATAGCCGAGCAATATTCCAGTGTGTGTGTGTGTGTGTGTGTGTGTGTGTGTGTGTGTGTATCTCACATCTTTATCAACACATCGTTTGGGCTCTTTCCATACTTTGGCTATTGTCGATAGCACTGCTATAAACATTGGGGTGCCTGTGTCCCTTCAAACCAGCATTTTTGTATCCTTTGGATAAATAACTAGTAGTACAATTGCTAGGTCATAGGGTATTTCTATTTTTATTTCTTTGAGGAACCTCCATACTCCTTTCCAGGCTGTACTAGTTTGCATTCCCACCAGCAGTACAAAAGGGTGCTTCTTTCTCCACATCCTCACCAACATCTGTTGTTATCTGAGTTGCTAATTTTAGCCATTCTGACAGGTGTGAGGTAGTATCTCGCTGTTGTTTTGTTTGTATTTCCTTGATTATGAGTGATGTTGAGCATCTTTTCATGTGACTGTTAGCCATCTGGATGTGTTCTCTGGAAAAGCGTCTATGTCTTTTGCTCATTTCTTCACTGAATTATTTGTTTTTTGGATGTTGAGTTTGATAAGTTCTTTATAGATTTTGGATACTAACCCTTTTTTTCAAATGCCATTTGCAAATATCTTCTCCCATTCCATTGGTTGCCTGTTAGTTTTGCTGATTGTTTCCTTCACTGTGTAGAAGCTTTTTATCTTGACGAGGCCCCAATAGTTTATTTTTGCTTTTGTTTCATTGCCTCTAGAGACATGTCAAGTAAGTCGCTGCAGCCGAGGTCAAAGAAATTGTTGCCCATTTTATCCTCTAGAATTTTGATGGCTTCCTTTCTTATGTTTAGGTCTTTCATCCATTTTGAGTTCATTTTTGCGTATTGTGTAAGAAAATGGTCCAGGTTCAATCTTCTACATATCACTGTCCAGTTTTCCCAACACCATTTGCTGAAGAGTGTCTATTTTCCATTGGATATTCTATACTACATTGTCAAAGATTGGGTGGCCATACATCGGTGGGTCCATTTCTGGGTTCTCTGTTCTGTTCCATTGATCTATGTGTCTGTTTTGGTGACAGTACCACACTGTCTTGATGATTACAGCTCTGTAATACAGCTTGAAGTCTGGAATTGTGATGCCTCCAGCTTTTTTATTGTTGTTGTTGTTGTTTTGTTTGTTTTTTTCAACATTACTTTGGCTATTTGGGGGTCTTTTGTGGTTCCATACAAATTTTAGAATTGTTTGCTCTAGCTCTGTGAAGAATGCTGGAGTTATTTTGATAAGGATTGCATTGAATATGTAGATTGCTTTGGATAGTATCAACATTTTAACAATATTTGTTCTTCCAATCCATGAGTATGGAATGTTTTTCCATTTATCGTGTTTTCTTCAATTTCTTCCATAAGCTTTCTATAGTTTTTGTTGTATAGATTTTTCACCTCTTTGGTTAGGTTTATTCCTAACCAATTATAAATGGGATCAATTCCTTGATTTCTCTTTCTGCTGTTTCATTATTGGTGTATAGGAATGCAACCAATTTCTGTATACTGATTTTATGTCCTGTGACTTTGCTGAATTCATGTATTAGTTCTAGCAGTTTTTTGGTGGAACCTTTTGGGTTTTCCACACAGACTATCATGTCATCTGTGAAGAGTGAAAGTTTGACTTCCTCCTGGCCAATTTGGACGCCATATTCTCTTTGTGCTGTCTGATTGCTGAGGCTAGGACTTCCAATCTTATGTTGAATAACAGTGGTGAGAGTTGACATCCCTGTCATGTTCCTCACCTTAGGGGAAAAGATCTCAGTTTTTCCCCATTGAGGATGATTTTAGCGGTGGGTCTTTTATATATGGCCTTTATGATCTCAAGGTATGTTCTTTATATCCCTATTTTCTTGAGGGTTTTTATCAAGAAAGGATGCTGTATTTTGTCAAATGCTTTTCTGCTTCTGTTGAGAGGATCATCTGGTTCTTATCCTTTCTTTTATTAATGTGATGTATCACATTGATTTATTTGCAAATATTGAACCAGTTCTGCCTCAGGAGTGAATCCCACTTGATCATGATGAATAATTCTTTTAACGCATTGTTGGATCTAGTTTGCTAGTATTTTGGTGAGAAAAATCCATGTACATCAGGGAAATTGGTCTGTAGTTCTCTTTAGTGGGATCTTTCTTGAGTTTTCTAAATTGTGTTTTTCAGTTGAAGGAAACACAACTATCTAACGTTATTCTAAATGACTATTATATTATAAACACAGTAGGATAGAAGAATAAAAACGAAGAAGGTAAGGTTTCTACACTTCATCGTTAACTGTGTTAAAAGTTATTACACCAGAAGTACATGATTATATAGACATACTATAAATGGCTCAAAATATTTAGAATAAGAAGAACAAAGTGGAGTGAATCTGTCTACCTAATATCAAGACATCATAAAGTCATTAGATGACTACAATAATCAGGAATGTATGGTATTGGCAGAGGGATAGACACATAGCCCAATGAAACAGAATAGAAAACTCAGAAATAGATCCCCACACTAAAATGTGTAACTTTCCAACAAATATTTAAGTGCAACTCAATGATAGAAAGACAATCGTTTCAATAAATGAACAAACGGACATCCATAGACAATAGCCAATTGGATTGATTGATGGATGGATGGATGGATGGTTAAAATAATTTTGACCTAAGTTTCATACCATACACAAAAATTTAACTCAAAATAGACCACAGATTTTAATGTAAGAAAATATCTTTAAAAAAATAAGAGAAAACCTTTGGGATCTGGTGTTAGGCAAGATTTCTTCCACTTGACATCAAAAGCATGATCTATTGGGGAACCTGGGTGGCTCAGCTGGTTAAGTGTCCAACTTTGGCTCATGTCATGATCTCACGGTTCATGGGTTTGAGCCACGGATCGGGCTCTGTGCTGACAGCTCAGAGCCTGGAGCCTGTTTCAGGTTCTATGTCTCCCTTTCTCTTTGCCCCTCCCCTGCTTGTGCTCTCTCTCTCTCAAAAATAAATAAATTTTAATTTTTTTAAAAAAAACATGATCCATAAGAGAAAAAAAATGTATAAATTGAATTTTGTCAAAACCTCAAACTTTTGGTCTGTGAAATACCTGTTAAGAGAATGAAATGACAATGTAGAGAGTGTGAGAAAATATTTGCAGAAGTATCTAGAATAAAGAACTTTCAAAACAGTAAAAAAAAAGAAAAGAAAAGAAAAAAAGCCAATTTGAAAATCAATAGAAGACACGAAGAGACCTTTCACTGAAGAATATATACAAACAGCAAATAACCACGCGAGAAGAAGCTTAGTAGCATTAGTCACTAGGGAAATGCAAAATAAAACCACAATGAGTACCACACAAATGATAGAATGTCTATAATGAAAAATGGTAACATCAAATGCTGGCAGTGATATGGACAACTGGATCATTCACACATTTCTTTCGGTAATATAAAATGGTACAACCCCATTGGAAAATAGCTTGGTGGTTTCTTAAGTCGACATGCAATTATCATATGATCCAATAATTAGATAAACTCTCAGGCATTTTCCCAGATGATTTAAAATTTATGTTAACACAAAATCCTATACAAGAATGTGGACAGCTGGGTTTTTTTAAGTTTATTTATTTATTTTGGAAGAGAGAGTGTCCGCGTTTCTGCAAGTGGGGAAGGGGCAGAGAAAGAAAACCCCAAGCAGGCTCCATGCTGTCAATGCAGAGTCCAACACAGGGCTCAAACTCACAAACCATGAGATCATGACCTGAGCTGAAATCAAGAACTAGAGTCTTAACAGACTGAGCCACCTAGATGCCCAACAACTGGATAAACTCTTGGGCATTTTACCAGATAATTTAAAACTTAAGTTAACGCAAAATTCTATACATGGATGCGTGCAGCTGTTTTATTCATAACAGCCAAAATCTAGAAACAAACTAGATATTCTTCAATGTGTGAATGGCTGTACAAACAATGATACATCCATAGCCTGGAATAATAACAAGAAACAGGCATGAAAAACTATTGATACATGCAACAATTTGCATGAATCACCAAAGAATTATGCCAAGTGAAAAACAGTCAACCCCAAAAGGTACCTATTGTATGATTTCATTTATATAACATTTTGGGAATAATAAAATTACAGAAATGGAAAACAATACAGTTATTGGGGTTAAGATGCAGGTAGGAACAGGAAGAACATGTGGGTATTACAGGGCACATAAGAGATTCTTGTGATGGAAATGCTGTGGTTGTGATATTGTAGTTTTGCAAGGTGCTGCCTTTGGAAAAACTGACAAAGGAGTCCATGGGATCTCTCTTTTCTTTCTTAACAACAGAATATAAATCTACAAATATCTCCAAATAAAACACAATTTAAGAAGACTAAAGGCATAGGTGATATTATTATTATGTAAAGTGGAATTATTTTTCTTCTGGCAAGCAGTTAGTGCTGTGCTAGGCTACTTTAATTAGATCAGAGATTGAGCTGACTGGTAGCTGGGATTCAGTATTTGTGAACGCTGTTCCATTTTTTGCTTTTCTTTCTTTTATGTGGTAAGCCTACAAAATTCCCCACTGAAAATCTGGCATGTTGGCCAGAGACCTCCTTCCTTGTTTGCCCTGAACCCACTGATTTTTCTTCCCAAACACATGATAGTCTCAAGAACTTGGCTCAGGTTCTGTCTTTCAGTCACTGCTTAAGAATCCATAAATGTCTCAAGTTGCAAAGTGAAACTGAATTTGGGGCTCACCTCTCCATCTATTGCAGGATCATAGCTCCTCAAGCCCTACTTGATTTGGGAGTTCTACAAATCTAAGCGCACTCAGTTTTCTTTCTTATTCTCTTAGAGCTCATTCTGATACAAAATAGTCGATCATAACAGGAAATAGAAGTAGTCAATTTTTCTCACATAACGAGCCAGCATAAGTCAGTAAGAGCAAGTCTTAACAGACTCTAGGAGGAAGGGAACAAGAAAAGCTTCTAACCGCCCCACTAGGCAGCACGCATTCCAATTTCTTAAATCATCCTCTGTCTAAATTTACTTAATCCCTCTTATTTTTTCGTTTTATATTTTAATGTTTCATTGAGTGATTTCTTCATATCAGTCTTTCAATCCACTGATTGTCTATTCCACTGTGTTTATTCTTTATGATTTAGTCCATGTGAAATATATATTTCAAATATTACATTTTCATATCCAAGATTTTTGTATGACTATTTTTCAAGTTTTCCTGCTTTTACCATTCACATTTTGTGTTACAAATAAATGTTTAAACTATTTCAAACTCCTTCCTATATTATTTCTTATTTTGGGGGTCATGAGCTATCCTATGTTTTTGTCTTCTATATCACATGACTATGGACTTAATATCCTTTCTACTGTAAATTTTTTTAAGTTTATCTATTTATTTTTAGAGAGATTGAGAGAGAGAGCAGGGGAGGGGTAGAGAGAGAGAGAGGGAGAGAGGGAGAAAGAATCCCAAGCAGGCTCTGTGCTGTCAGCACAGAGCCCAATTCAGTGCTTAATCTCATGAATCACTGAGACCATGACCTGAGCTGAAATCAAAAGTCAGACACTTGATTGACTGAGCCATCCAGGTGTCCCAATATACTTTATACTTTTATAAATGACTACATATTCAGCAAGAATTACCTTCCACATAATTACATTTACTCATGACTTTGTGTCATTCCTATGGAATGAATTTGCTATGATCTCTCACCAAGTTTACAAGCTTATCAAGACGAATTATTATTTTTTTAATAATTGTTATGTAATGTGTTACCAGGGATTCAATTGTCAGTAATTTCAATAATTTAATAGTAATATTTCAATATACAGTGACTATAGAGTAGACACTTACTTCTTATTTCACATATTATATCTCCACGGCTCCTGGGTGGTTCGGTTGGTTAAGCATTGGACTTTGGCTCAGGTCATGATCTCGTGGTCCATCAGTTCAAGCCCTGCATTGGGCTCTGTACTGACAGGTTGGAGCCTGGAGCCTGCTTCAAATTTTGTATCTCCTTCTCTCTCTGTGCCTCCCTTGCTCACACTCTGTTGTTCTCTCTCTCTCAAAAAAGTAAATAAACATTAAATTTGTTTTTCAAATATTATACCTCTATTTCCAGGATTTCTGTATGATTATTTTTCAAATTTGCCTTCTTTTGCTTTTTAATAATCCCTTCTTATACAAATGGCTTAATTATTTTATATTGCTCTATTATATCTTGTTTCTTGAGTATGAAATTCCCTGTTTTTGTTGCAAAAAAAGGCTACTTAACAACTGCAATTGTATTGCAATAAACTATTCAATGATTTCGTAGTAATATCTCAATAAATATCAATATCAAAAAAACAGTGGCCAGGCAATAAACAGTATCACACATCTACTTATTTTTTAATATGTCTACAGTAAAATATATCCTTTCTAGTGTAAATTTTATAGATATTTACAAATTTATAGTATGTATTCACCATCACAATCAGAATACAGGACAATTTTATCATCCACAAAGTTCCTCCTCCCTCCACTTACATCCCCTGAAAACCATATTTGTTCTCTATCACAATAATTTTGCCTTTTTTAGAACATCATATAATTGACATTTATAATTTATAATGTTAATTCTTGATCAAAAATCAAAGGAAATTCCCCTCCTTCAAGTTGTCAAAACAATTAATAAATTATTTTTTATTATTTAACTTTTTTTAGGTTTATTTATTTTTGGAGAGAGAGACAGAGACAGCAAAAGTAGGAGAAGAGCAGCAAAGAGGGAGAGAATCCCAAGCAGGCTCTGCCCTGCCAGCCTACACCGGGCTCCAACCCAGGAAGCTGTGAGATCATGACCTGAGCAGACACTGAGTTGGAAGCTTAACCAACTGAGCCACCCAGGCGCCCCAATAAATTATTTTTTAAATTAGCAAGTGAAACTCCATAATTCCAAATGACATACCTATTCATAAGAGTAGTTTTAATTTTTCAAACTTTTAAAAAGTTTTTAACATCAGATAGCCTCAAATAATAATTAAACTAAACTCCATCAAAATAGCTTTCTTGGCCATCTGCTGGTGAAATCTCTTCACTGGAATTGTTTGAAAGGTCTGTGTAGAAATGGAGAACACCGCCTTACTGCCCCCTAGTGTTGGAAGTCTATTGAGACCCAAGCAGAGTGAAGAAAACCTGGTAGCTGCTTTTGCCTCTGTGAGGTGTTCTGCCTTCCTGCTTCTTATTTTACATCCAAGATAATTGGCAGTGGTGACATGCATCATATCTCATGACCCACGTCTCAAGAAATATATTATGTATAAATCATTGGAAGAATTCCCAGGGCATGTGGAAATAAGCTCTGCTAATTCCAATTTATTTCCGTAATGGAGAAATCATTATCACTGGGGGAAAAAAAAAAATACAACTAGCTTTGATGACAAGATTGTGTTGTCAAGATTTCCAAGTCTTGGGTATGCAGACATAATAAACTCATAGCTTGAGAAGGGTCATTAACATCAAATCTTTCACCACCAACATCCTGGACCACCAGTACCAATAGACTTTCTGTGTTTGTTTGGATCACCTCAGAAGCAGAATTCAAAATAGGAGTAGATGTGCAAGAAATTTATCAGCAAAATTTGCAAAGTACTTGGAATGGTGCCTGATATGTGTTGTGTTATATAATTATTCCACTGATGAATAGTTAGGTTACTTCTAAAGTTTCTCTGTCATAGAGCTGTCAAATTTAACAAATAAGATTACAGGATGCCAGATAAATTAGAAACTCAGACAAACAAAGAAGAATTCTTTGTATAACTATATCTTAAGCAATTTTTTTTCTGAAATTATAGGAACTTGTGAATGTATTAAGGATGTTACATTTGTCATGCATAAATTCTAATAAGCTCTGGAACAAGATTCTTCTAGAACAGGTTGGGTTCCAAAACATAGAGATGATTGACTGAGCCATCTGTCTCTCTATAGTTTCAACTTTGATGTATATGTATTCCTTTCATACATATCCAGCTAAGAATGCTGTAAGTATTACATACAGACAGGTTATTTTGTATAGAATTCACAATAATATTTATGTGCCAGAGAAACAAAGGAAGATCATTTTTGTCTTTAATAGTTAACATAAGGTTCTAATTTCATTCTTTTCATACTTACATGAAAATTAAAATTCAGTTATCTGTTATAATTTTAATAACTTGCAAAATGTTTTTAAAAGGCTGAAACATTGACAGATGCCTATAATTTCACATGGTAATTTGCCTACAGTTTATCAAGCATTTCATTTTATATGGAAAATCAAAGTGCTATCAAACCGAGTTTTGATATCATTTGAAATTAAGTTTCTAACTTTAGCTTTGAATCTTGAAAGAAACTTGTAGGTCTCAATGCACAAGGAGAGCTAATTAGACATCTTGAGAGGTGAGAACCTTCACAAATGCTTCACTTTTGAAAATCCAGAAATATTTTAAGGAGGGCCATGGGAATTTCTTTCAAAACTTATGTGATAATTAGTCTCCCTAGTGTTGAAAAGAAAAGGTTTACCAGAGGGTGAAATCATATCTATACCCTATTACCTGAACCAGTCATTCCAAGGCAGAGTTCCATTCTAAATATTTGTTTTCATTTGTATATTTGGTTGCGTGATGAGTTTTTAGTAAAATTTAATCTTGACACTAAAGATCCATGCGCTTTCCTTGACTTCTCACCCTCAAATTCAACACAGTAAATATTTTCATTGACTCTGAAAAATTATAGTTGAGTAGATATATACATAGTCCACAAAATCAATAAGAATGTATCTTGTGTGTATAGCATTATACAGAGTCATGTTTCACATGTTCAATAAATTGACAATTGACAATTCTTTTGCTTGATATGCAACAATAGCAGTACATTTAATTGAGGGCCTAATGTACTTAGACAAATTAAGTCTATGTACTTTATGCTTTAAATCTACAAAGACAATGTCTAGGATTGGTTCATCATTGTGACTCCAAGGTTCTGTACATTATCTTACAAGAATTAAAGAAATGGAATATACTCAATGAATGTACAATTATAAATCCCTACATATTTATTTCATGATTTCAATAACCACATGAATGTATTAGAATATATGGTTTAGTACATATTCAATATATAATTTTAATTATGTATATATCATAGGCAAATACAAATATATATTTATAATACTATAAATACAAATTTTTATTTGGCATGTGTCTAAAGTTGTCCAAGATTCTTATTGTTTTGAGAACAATTAAACATTCAAAACTTTTTATAGGGGCACCTGGCTGGTTTAGTCAGTGGAGCATGAGACTTGATCTCAGAGTTGTAAGTTTGAGTCCCACATTGGGTGCAGAGATTACTTAAAAATAAAATCTTTAAAAACTAAATATATTTTTTTATAAAAGGTACTAATTTGTATTTATATATGCATATATGTACATTTTTATAAATATAGACTATATGTACATGTATATTATACACATTTAGATTACAAACATGCATAAGAATCAACTTTTGATTATACATACAGAGATGATACCATTTTTTTCCTGGAACAAAGGATGCACATAGTGACAGCTTTACTTCTTCCTTACTGATTTGGATGCCTTCTATTTCTTTTTCTTGCCTGATTACTGTAGCTAGGACTTCCAGTACTATGTTGAATAAAAATGGTGAGACTGGACATCCGTGTTCTGTTCCTGAGCCTAGGGGAAAAGCTCTCAGTTTTTCACCATTGATTATGATGTCATCTGTTTTTCACATATAGCCTTTATCACTTTGAAGTATGTTCCCTCTAAACCTACTTTGTTGAGGGTTTTTATGATAAATGAATGTTGTACTTTTCTGCTTCTATTGAGATAATCACATGGTTCTTATCCTTTCTCTTGTTGGTGTGATGTATGACGCTGATCGATTTGCAAATATTAAACCACCCTTGCACCCTAGGAATAAATCGCACTTGATTATGGTGAATATTTTTTAAATGTATTGTTGGGTTTGATTGGCTGATATTTTCTCAAGAATATTTGCAGCTATGTTCATTAGAGATATTGGCCTGTAGCTCTCTCTCTTTTTTGTAGTGTTTTTATCTGGTTTTGGTATCAGGGTAATGCTGGTCTCATAGAATGAATTTGGAAGCTCTCCTTCCTCTTCTATTTTTTGAAATAGTTTGAGAAGAATAGATAGTAACTCTTCTTTAAATGTTTGGTAGAATTTTCTTATAAAGCTGTCTGGTCTTGAACTTTTGTTTACTGGGAGTTTTTGATCACTGATTCAATTTCATTGCTGGTACAGTCTTCAAATTTTCTATTTCTTCCTGATTCGGTTTTATGAAGTTATATGTTTCCAGGAATTTATCCATTTCTTCTAGTTTGTCCAATTTGTTGCCATATCAGATTTCATAATATTGTCTTAAAATATTTTGTATTATTTCTGATTGTTTTTACTTGAGTCCTCTCTCTTTTTTATGAGTATGGCTAAAGGTTTATCAATTTTTTTGATCTTTCAAAGAAGCAGCTCCTGGTTTCCTTGATCCATTCTACTATTTTGTTGTTGTTTTTGTTGTTTGTTTCTACGTCATTTATTTCTGCTCTCATCTTTATCATTTCCTTCCTACTACTGGTTTTGGGTTTGGTTTGTTGTTTTTCTAACACCTTTGGGTGTAAGGTTTGGTTGTTTATTTGAGATTTTTTTTTGCTTCTTGAGGTGGACCTGGATTGCTATAAACTTCCCTCTTAGAACAGCTTTTGCTGCATTCCAAACACTTGGGACTATTGGGTTTCATTTCCTTTGTCTCCATGTATTTTTTTTATTTCCTCTCTGATTTTTTTTTGGTTGTCCCAATCACTTTTTGGAAGCATATTATTTAACCTCCATGTTAAATTATGTAATTTTTTTAACATAAAACATTAATATATGTGACTATTTTTGGCTAATATAATTTAATAAATATTGCTAAACTTTAACTATTGTAGGATTCCAAAATAGCTCTAGTTCTGCTATTCAACATATATAATTTAATTTTCTTACTCATATAAGCAGAAACAGTAATGAGAGCTAGTGTTAAACTTTAGGTTTTCACCGGAAGGAGGATATGCAAGTGTTACATACAGGGGACATGATCACACAGATCTGTAAAGTTCAGCAAATTTTTTTTCTGCTAGCTGAGAAACAAGAGGTGATTCTCTTCTCTCAAAAAGATAGCACTATTCTTTCAACTATTCTTATTAATGTAAAGCAGAGGAAAAGAGAAAATATCCCAACCAGTTACAGCAAGAATTTGGTAGAACACACATTAGAATGTGATCACCCTTATTGGGCTCTGATATTTCACAGCATAGTGGAAAGAAAAGTAGCCCCAGTACAGATTTGCAGTTAGTTAATAGTGCTGATACAGTTATTTTGTGCAGATCAATATAGAAGGGGAACTAGCTTTGAAAGCAGAGGAATATTGACAACATTGTATTGAATCATAAATGTGAAAGTACAGGAAAATCTAGAAGCTCATGTTAGAAACTGTTTACATAGCCAAACCTGCCCAGAGGTTCACACAAATCTCTGTATTCATGAAACTGTACAGAATACAATCTGTCATGTACCCTATGTGTATGTGTGTTTGGTTATTAACTAAGAAAATTTATATGGAGCATTCTATTGCGTGATCAGTAATTCTTGCCTCAAACTGCTGTCTTTACAAAAAAGCTCTTTGGTGTAGTTACTGATATGTACCTTAATGTGCTAGCCACTAACAGACAAATGCAGTCAGAACTATGATAGTTGTTGAGGTGATCAGAACAAAAGCATCGGCAGAGTGTCAATCATATCCAAGATTACATCAAGTTGCAAAGTGCTGTGGTCTGTTATTCTTCTGAGTTATTTCCCAGGCTTTATTTTTATGTCTGACTTTACCATCTATAAAAGGGCTCAGTAGAATGACGTTATATCTCTGTAGATTAATTTTTTTCTTCTCTTGATCCTGCTGTCCACGTATTGGTTCAGTAAGCTAGTCAAAATATCAGATAGATGGTTACATGTGAAATCTCAGAATATCTCAGTAGGCAATGCCTTATCATTTCTGATAAGGGAATGTGTTTTTCTGAGAAACTGTCATGACAGTCATTTTCAACTTTGGCTGCACTTTGAAATCATTTTGGGGAGCTTCCGTTACTCAGCTGCAGTTGTCTCCAGACCAATTGATTGCACCAGAACTGAATTTCCCTCAGTAATTGCTGGGATTTTAACATGAAGGCATTATACAAAGAATAAGTTTAAAACATTTACTCAAACTTTTTTGCATTCCAATTTATCTGTACATTCACAAATATGTATTGCAAACCTACTTACTATGAACTAGGGACCAAAATAGACACTAGGCATCCAATAATCAGCAAAACATCCAGAGCTCCCATCTTTTCTGTCTTGCGGTCTATTGGGGATGGCATAGTTTTGACAAGCAAACAAACTAATAATTATTAAATATGGAAGAAATAAACAGAGCTCAGAGGAAAAAAAGAGAGAAAAAGGGGTGGGGCTGTATTAGTAAGACTTAGGACTAAATGCTATAACAGAGACCTAGATAACACTGGTTTTATAAAAAAATATTTTACCTACCGATGCAGAGACCTGGGTAACAATGGTTTTATAAAAAAAAATATTTTACCTACCAATGCTAGGTAACAATGGTTTTATAAATAAATATTTTTTAATAAGTATTCCTTTCGTACATAACAATCTAAGTAGGTGCCAACCACACATTTTCACCAACCAAGTCTCTTATCCTGTTATACCACCATCCCTGGGGAATTCACTTCATCCATACTTTCTAAAATGATACATTACCGCATCCTAATTCCAGCCTGCAGAAAGAAGACACATGTTTCTTTTGTTGGTACCACCCAGAAGCCTCAAACCCCCTTCTACTTAAATCCCATGAACTAGGACTTATGTCATGACCATACGTAGAGATATAGAATTTAAGTTTTGTTCTTTCTTTTCTCTGCCCTATATGAAAGGACAATAACAAAGGTTGAAAAGATGCTAAACAATCTACCATACATTTGCTGAGAGCTGCTTCATTTGTTTATAGAAGAGATCTCTAAGGGGCGCCTGGGTGTCTCAGTTGGTTCATCATCTGACTTCAGCTCAGGTCATGATCTCACAGTTCGTGAGATCGAGCCCCGCTTCGGGCTCTGTGCTGACAGCTCAGAGCCTGGAGCCTTCTTGCAATTCTGTGTCTCCCTCTTTCTCTGCTCCTCCCCTCCTTATGCTCTGTTTCTCTGTTTCTCTCTTTCTCTCTCAAAAACAAATAAACATTAAAACAAAATTTAAAGAAGAGATCTCTAATGAAGTGTTTATGATAAAGTCAAAAGAATAGGAAAGACTCGTGAAGTTGAAGAAGTAAGGTACACATGACCAATGCTGGAAAGAGCATGTTGTATTAAGACCCACATAACCAAAAAACACTGATGATGTAAATAGATGATATAAAATGATGTTGCAGAGGAAAATGGGAAGTGAGTTATACACATTTGTGCGTCTCATGTAATATTTCCTGAATCTTACTCAAATTCAGGAAATTCACTTGAATAGGCACAGGTACATGATCTAACTCACATTTTCCAAATCTTACTCTTATGATTTGGGGGATGTGCAAGTTAAGAGGAGCAATAAAAAAAGAACAGAAACAGGAAGCTCCCATGATACTAATGGCAAGAGAGCACACTGGCTTGTTTGTATTCAAGATGTAGCAGCAGAGATGGGGAGACAACTGTCCTGTTCGGCTGGTGGTTGTGAGGCGACTACTAACAGAAACAGAGGAAATAAGAAAGGGGAGGAGTTTCTGGACCATGCCACTTGGTAGCTGGCAGTGCCATTTACTGAAATGGGGAAGCATGAGGGTAAACTTGATCGGGAAGGAAAAAAAAGTCTTCTAAAAATAGAACTCTGAGCTCCCTGTGATTTACCTGGGTCCAAATGTCAAACAGTGTATTGGTTCTATGGTACCAGATTTGAAAGCTAAGTCTGCAGTATGCATAGAAATTTAGAGTCTATTAACAGTTGTAAGCAAATTGAAGCCTTGAGGATGCAAAGCCTCAGTGAGGGTGCACAGAGAGAAGAGCTGGGGACTGGGGATCAGCTCTGAGGAACACAACATCTTACAGAGAGAGGAGAGGATGAGCCAGCAGGGCCTCAGGCCGGAAGAATCCACAGCCAGACGAACAACACGAGAAGCTTTACCTTCTTTTTGTACATCACACATAAGATTTATGAAGAGTAAAGTTCTTATAAATTCTCAGAGCCTCTGACAGTGTCTAAAGCACACTTTAAACAAAAAAGCAGGAAGAAAACAGTTTATATTTTGTAGGACAGTTCACACGTGCTATCATAATTAATCCTCAGAGAGATAATTACTGTGCAATCACTTTACATAAAAATAAAATGAGGCTTAGAAATGACATATTGTCTTAAATTACACAAGCTAGTCAGTGCAGGGCTAAGTTTGAAGAGAGGTTGTTTTTATTCCAAAACCCTTAAATATCTACTGCAGGGAGGCTGAGTAAGCACTTCTTCTGTAGAAGCAGACTAATTTGAGCCTATTGAGGGTACCTGGAAGACCGGCTAGAGTACATCATTCAAACCCATCCAGGACCATGGAAGCTCACAGGAGACTGAGTAAACTCATAACTTCGGAAAGACCGTACTAATCAGAGTGGAGACAAAGCAGGAAAACATCATGTGCATTTATAAAATGTTTATCCAAGACATAAAATTACACCCGTAGCCTCAAATGTTTCATATTTATGAGAAATTTCTCACTCATCTGACATAGTATATGGTAATCATATTGTAAATGCACCATTTCTCCCAATAGTAATTTGGGGACGGAATTTGGGATTGGCCAGCATGAAGCGAGTAAAGGGATACTTATTTCTGCAGTAAATTTACCATTATGTAAGGAATCACATTTTATTTAGCAGCACTGGGAATGCAGAATCTTAGATTATTCATTCACTTACTATTTACTTTTTATGGTATTGAAAGAAATGCTTACATTTGTGTAATTCAGGTCATGTTTTGTTTTTAATATTTATGGATGAAGTCTGGCATTGACAACTTTTCAAAATCTACATTTTATTTTTTGCTGTAGCCTTTAGATATATCACTAAGTATATTTTTGGAAGCCTATGAATATTGTTATACTAAGTATATTTTTTATAGAAAATATGTTTGGAACTGGTATCATCTTTCTTATTATGTGAACAAATCTAGCCTTAAATAGCTGATATTCATACTTTTTAATCATAGGAAATTTTTATATGGCTTATACTTTAGGTGTGAAAGATAGACTTCTCTCATGGTTTCTGCTTATAAAATTTCTTTACTGGATAAATAGTTGATATATAAGATATTCATTGATATTAATTGCTTATATAAGAATGAATTGTTTTCTTACATCACTTACCTTAAATAAACTTAACAGGTTAAGGCAGTGACAGGCTGTCAAATATATTTCTTTGTAAACCAACTATAGTTTCCCTTCCTTCTACAATCCCATGCTAAGTCAATATTCTCAATCAATAATTTCACAAATGTGTGGGTTTTTTCAATGAACGCATCTTGATGTATGAAAACCTATCAATGGCATAAAAAATTCACAAACCATTGACCAACTTCGTTTTATAGTAGTCACATCATTTTGCGTTAAAATTTATCATGCCTAAAATAACTTAGCATATTTGTACCATCATTATTTATGTATATTGTGCCTCATCTTCCTCATCAACATAGCACCAGTATGGGTTGTGTAGCTGGGAGAACTGATTCCCAGAGTATTTAAGCAACTGGTCATATTTCACACAATCAGGGGTAACCAGGCAGGGAGTTGAACCAGGCTCTCTGGCTTCAGGGTCCAGCCTCCTTCCAATATCTTCCACAGCTAGATCTGAGAAAAATAGCAGATGTTGACTTTTCTAGAAAATCATTTTATTCCCCTTATGTGATATGTAAAACAAATTCTTGTAAATGAATATTTTCTGCCTTCACCGCAGGTTGGGCATGGTGATATTTAATATTTGACAAATAGTGTTTCTCAAGTTTCCTTAGCAATAATAAATTTTAAACAACTTCTTTTTTTAGTACAGAAGGCTAGCACATTTTCAGTGCCACCAGAGTAAAAGAAAATGAAGTATTGTGATTTTTTGGTGCTGGAATAAAAGCAATTGATTTTCAAGCATTTCTACAAAAGTTTCTTAAGGTCTCATTTTTTTCCATAAGTGTTGGACACAGAGCCCTGAAAGAAGTAAGTTTGGGCCAAACTAGAGGGAAGAGAAGAGTTGAGGGGGGCAAGATGTCACCACAGCAAAAGAACTCGATTAAATCCATAGCAAGGGATTGGCAATCTAAACCGAGTCTATTTTCAGCTCCATTCCTGGTCATTTGTACTGGTTCTCTTCACTGTTGTGCCATGAGTCCAGCAGTCTTGTTATTGGAGAAATCACTAAGGCAAATGAGAATCTAAATCTCTTTTATGGTGAGCACAGCATAATGCATAGACTTGTCCGATTGCTATGTCGTACACCAGAAGCTAATGTAACATTGTGTGTCAACTATACTTCAATAAAATAAATAAAATAAAATAGTAAATCTCTTTTACTGACAGGGAAGTACAAACATTGCTCTCAGTAATTGACTTGATTTGCTAGTGAGAGGAGGAGACTCTGAAGGTGGAAGTGGACTCTGTCCACTATGATTTCGGTCTTTTTACTGCTTTCTCTACTCACTCAGGAGTCTTTCCTCTCCCCATGAAGTAATTGTTGCGTCTATGGTTTCAATGATAGATTTAAGGCAATTACTCCAGAAGTCTGTGCATTGGCCAAACCACCTATTTAACTTGTTAATTAAACCACTATCCCACTCTCTGTTATTCTCTATTAAAGTACTTCCTAAAATAATTATTGTTAGGATTTACAGTAACACAAACTATAGCAACATATATTAATAACCCTCAATATACATATAATACATATCTTATTCACTTAGTAGTTAGTCAACAAATATTGTTGAATATAATGAGTGAAAGCATGACTGAATAAACAAACATCACCAAATCTTATGTATCTTTTCTGAATAAATATTTCTGGGCTTCACTTATGACTGCTTTCCTTACTTCAGTCTCCAACATCCAAGCTCTTATCATCTCTTTCCTGAACCGCATCCATGTTTTCCGTCTGAGTGCTACAGAGCTTGTGGTCAGTTTACCACCTGCAGTAAAAGAAATCCCTTAAAAATCTATGTCTGGTTATAACTATTTTTTTCTATATTTTACTCTTTAGAGAATGATATCCAAAACTTTGGCAGTTTGCAAAGAGCCGCACATTCTGGCTTCTGCAAACTGCACCAACTGAGTCTCCAGGAAATTTTGCTGCCCCTTTCTCCCAAGGGACTTCGGCCATAACCATATTCCTTCAACTTCATAGTGTATTGTACTCTTAGCTTCTTGCATTCAAACATGGTTTTCCCTCTGCCTACGACCTTCTTCCTCACTCCACCGTCCTAACTTTCTCCTGCCTAGCCTACAGATGTAACTATTAGGTTCACTTCTCAGAGAGGTGGGAAGAGAAGATAGACTAATTACCTGGTCCAGATTCAGCTTCCCTGATACAGAGGCACACAATGCTGCAGCTCTCTTTCCTAACAATCCATTACTCTAATAATTGTTTGCTTAATTTGCCTAATCCTTGTATTTTCCAGCACCTACCATGCTAGTATTTGTCATTGTATGATGATCGACAAATTTTTCTTGAATGAATGAATGCACCTAAAATATTAACAAATGTAATATTTGAATGCCTCTGGGTCTTTTGCCCTCAGATGGATTCCTCACACTTTGCCTATATTGCCATAAAAAACACATACCTGACCACTGAAAGGGCCTCTTTCCCTGGCCTTTTTTTCCAGGTCTTCCACTGTAGTTGGTCCACTGGAACACTGGAGAGTAGGCAGGGAAGAAGCTACTATGTCTCTTCTCTTTGTTCTCCACCCCAAACCTTATCTCCATCACTGCCACCTTCTGCACTCCAATTTGATCCCTACTTGACAGGCTGCTGGAGCTCCAAGTTCTATCCTCGGCTAACTGATTCTTTATGTCCCTCCAGATAGCTGGTCCTACAGGCTCCCTATGCTTTCTGTTCTAGTGAAATCACAAACCTTCATTTAACTTCTAGGTCTCCCATTACTTCTGTTAAAATGATTTGCTCTATATTCACTTTGTTTCAAATAAATAAAGGGATTCCTACTTTTCTGGATATACCTTGCCTAATCTCTAGGTTGATGATGGACTGAAACAGGGAATTTATCAACAATAGATCTTTGCAAGAATTGTTGAAAGAAGTTATTCAGAGAGAAGTAAAATGATAGTCAGAAACTGAAATCTACATAAATAAAGAACACCAGAAGAAGGACAAATCAGGCAAAATAAAATATTTATTTTATTTAATTTTATTTTTTAGAATAACATGCTGTGAACTGAGTGACAATTGAAATACAATTATAAAAACTTGTACAATGCAGCAAACCAATACTTAAATAATATTATATAGCCTTTAATATATATACAGAAGAAGAAAAAGGCTGAAAAATGAATTAAGCATACCCCTGTGAAATGAAATTCATAACAAATTACATTCTGTGCCCATTTTTAATCAGATTATTTTTTTTTTTAGTGTTGAGTTGTATGTTCTTTATTTACTTTGGATATTAACCCATTATTAGACATATCATTTGCAAATATCTTCTCCCATTCAGCAGATCACCTTTTTGTTTTGTTGATGGTTTCCTTCACTGTGTAAAGCTTATTTATTTTGGTGTGATCCCAGTAGTTTATTTTTGCATTTGTCTCCCTTGCCCAAGGAGCATATCCAGAAGTATGTTGCTCTGGCTAATGTTAAAGTGATTACTGCCTATGTTTTCTTCTAGAAGTTTTATGGTTTGAGGTCTCACATTTAGATCTTTAATCTATTTTGAGTTTATTTTTGTATAGGATGTAAGAAAGTGGTCTAGAAATACCATATGATCCAGTAATCCCACAGCTGGGTATTTATTAAAGAAAATCAAAATAGTAATTTGAAAAGATATGTGCAGCCCTATGTTTATAGCAGCGTGATTTACTAATGCCAAGATATGGAAGCAACCCACATGTCCATCAATAAATGAATTCATAAGGAGGATGTGGCCCATTACTCAGCCATAAAAAAGAATGAAATCTTGCCATTTGCAATAACACGAATAGACCAGGTGGGTATTATGCTAAGTGAAATAAGTCAGACAGAGAAAGACAAGTACCATATGATTTCACTTATATGCAGAATTTAAAAAGCAAAGCAAACAAACCAAAAAACATACTCTTAAATACAGTGGTTGCCAGAGGGGGGGGGGGGAAATGGGTGCAATAGATAAAGGGAACTATGAAAAGTACAGCATAGGGAATATAGTCAATAAAATAACAACATTGTTTGGTGACAGATGGTGACCACACTTACCATGGGAGCACTAAGTAACATATAGAATTATTTAATCAATATGTTATACACCTGAAACTAATATAGCATTGTATATTAATTATACTTTAATAAAAATTATATCCCCTAAAATAGAAAGAAATAATAGGAGTAACAGTAGAAAATAGATTAAGGAGATCAGCAAAAAAAATTATCGCTTTCTGAAAAGACTAATACACTTGATAAATTCTTGGCAAGAACAATTGAAAGAAAATGTGAAAAGAATATCTGGAATAAATAGGGACTTCACTACAGAGTCTATGGGTATAAAATTAATGTAAGAATGTACTATGAACAAATGTTCACCAATACATTGGAAAACTGAAATTGAATCAACAAAGTAATGAAAACTTCTCAAACCTTATGAAAGAGAAAACTAAAATTTGAAAAACTTATATGGCATATACAACTAAATATCTTCCTAAAAAAATCTCAAGGTCCAGATGATTTTATTCTAGGGAATTCAACCAAACATTTGAGAAACAAGTCATGTCAGTCATAGACATCTCTTCAAGAAATAAGAAAAAAATGGGAATATGCAACAAGTAATTTTGTTTTCTACTATAGACTTGATAACAAAATCCTGATAAAAGCATTAGAAGCAAAGAAAATATGTGCTTTTGTACACACACACACACACACACACACACATTGAAGTAACAGAGGAATAAGTTCATGAGTTTGGTAAAGAAAAAGATTTAAGACATTAAGAACACTAACACTACAGAGAAATAATATTGATAAATTGGACTGCTTGAAATAGAAACTCTTCTTCACTAAAAAACACTTTTAACAAATTGAAAAGGCAAGCCACAGAGTGAGAGAAGATATTTACAGAATACACACTGAAAAACAGCTCCTATCTAGAATAATCAAAACAGTGACAGAAAAAAAAAAAAGTTTTATTCAAGTAATCTCTACATCCAACATGGAGCTTAAACTTGAACCCCAAGATCAAGAATCACATGCTCTTCCAACTGAGCCAGCAAGGAGCCCAACTGCCAGAAAATTTTAGAAAGACAACCAAACAAACAATGCACCAAAGATTACTAATTGTAATGATTAAGCACGGAGGTACAATCGTGATCAATATATTCTATAGGAGTTATTATTGCACACCTTCCAAATGATTAAAGAAAAGAGCCACTTACTAAGCCCACAGTTGCCAAGGCTGTAGGACAAAGAAATTCTCCCACACTGGGGGTGTGAGCGCCCATTGGTCCAATCACTTTGGAGCACTGTGTGGAAGTCAAAATACACTAAAGTTGAACATCAACACAATTCCATCCTTCAGAATATTTCAGGTGTATGCATGTGGGTATCAAGACCCAGGTACAAGAAAGTTCAGAGCTGAATTACCCTTAGCAAATACAGGAAACAACTCAAGTGCTAATCAGCAATGGATTGCCCACTAGTGAGCATGTAAAGAACAAACAATAGCTACATGAAACAACTTGAAGAAATAATCTGAAGATCTTGTGTGAAAGATGCCTAACACACATACAAAAAAAAAAAAAATGCAATTTTATGATTCAATTTACTTTAAGTAATAAACAGATAAAACTCAATTTTAAGATTTAATGATACTTATTTTCTTTTTAAGGGTGGACAGATTAATGACTGGGTGGAGACATAAACGGCCCCTCTGGCGCTAAAACGATCAGTGTAATGACCTGCTCTAGAGTACAAATGAGTTCACTTTGTGGTAATTCATTGGGCCTTTCAGTTAGGATTGTCCTCTTTTTTCTAGGTTTGTTACACTTCAAATAAGGTTTCAAAAATAAAGAACAAAGTCTTTGCTGTTTGCTTCAGAAGAGATTATCTGTACCCTGCATTTTAAAATATGTTACAACAGGGGCGCCCGGAGGGCTCAGTCAGTTAAACATTCGACTTCAGCTCAGGTCATGATCTCTCGGTTCATGAGTTCAAGCCCTGCATTGGGCTTAGTACTGACAGCCTGGAGCCTGGAATCTGCTTCAGATTCTGTGTCTCCCTCTCTCTCTGCCTCTCCCCTGCTCACGCTCTGTCTCCTCTTTCTCAAAATAAATAAACATTAAAAAAATTAAAATATCTTACAACATTCATTTACTCCATTCTCTAGCAGGAAAAAAAAAAAAGTGTGCAATATTCTGTAAAAAAATCCTGTATATAGAGAGAGGCAGAGAGGAAGGGTAGACAGAGAGGAAGAGAGGTAAAGGAACTAAAAAGAGAGGGGGATGATATTTAGTATTTATCATCCCAGGAAAGAAGAAGCTACTGTATCTGATAGTAAAATAACCACATTATATTTACCTCTAGTAAGAAAAATAAATCTGACTATTCAGCAGCACATTTATAAGCAAAATAATTAAAACACTGCTTTCCAAACTAGACTTTTTAAAGGTTAGATTTTTTTTTCAAAATAAATGTGAAATTTTTGAGACATGGATATGTTCTGAAAGTCTTATTGTTATTATTAATAGTAGTCATAGTCAGATAGGCATATTAGGGGGTACGTAAAATTCTAAAGTATCTATTTTAATATCTGATAAGAGGTGATATATAAATAAATGTGTTCCTCTGGTGAAGAACTTTCCATAAGACTACATATTCCAACTATACCTAGCAGATACAGCTATATACAGATCAACCTGTCTCCCTACCTGCTCTCCTACATATAACAGAAGTTCCTATCAAAATTTCACTATTTTGCTAGGTTTCACATTTTGGATATATTTTTGTTTATTTGTTCTTTCCTCTCCTGGCAAATAACCAAGAAGAGGAAAAGAAGAATAATTATGATAATAACAGTTATTGAACATTCAATGAGCCAGATGTAAGGCTAGGCACATTACTTTGATTGATTGATTTAATTCTCACAATGGCCCTGTGAATTAAATACGATTATCATGTTATTTTTGCATACAAGTATCACAAAACCAGTAAATGGTAGAGCCAGGATTCCCACCGTGCAGAGTCTATGAGAATAGATGAGAAATGACCAGGATATCCTCCAGAGGAAATCCTCATCTCCCAAACACCCTTTCCCCACCTCCATAAATGCATTCATGTTTGTTCTAGCCCCCTCTGAAAACTCGGAAGATGCGGCAGCCGTAATTTCAAGGTTCATCGACATGTATGAGTGTGTAGAAGTGTATGTGGGTGCACGGATTTAACCACATCTATTTCCACAAGAAACGAGTTTCCTTCAACATTTTGTGTTTTAATTCTACCATTTGAGCATTTACCTCAACACAGACTGATGTCTACTAGTAGAATCTCGTAAGTCGTTTCTCTTGTATTTCCTTGCCTTCTCATAGGGAAAAAACACTGCTACATACAAATTTCAAGAAGCTGTGTTGAAGCAAATTTCTTGAGAGGCAGCCTTAGCAAGAGGCTCAGTCTGACCAACCACCACTCTTGCCCTCCTTTCGAGAACATCTGCCACCAACTGGAGTGTCAACTCGGAACCTACAGGAAGGGTTACTTTGTCATCCTAGCCCTCCCTAAAAGCCTTCTCCACTTCTGGGAGTAGTGCTTGGCCACTTGGAGACAGCCTGGGTCTCAGCACAGCTGCAGGACCCCTTCCACCATATAGCTCGCTCTGAGGCCAGCATGCCCCCAGGGCAGGCCCTCAGATGAAGTGTCCTCTTTAGACCAGTGCCCCTTTCTATCGTCTGCTTCTTTACCCCCAGCTTCTTCCCACATTCCGGAGAGGTTTTCTACAGAATTGTCTCTTTCTTGACGATCTGCACACTCACCCCCATCATCATGACATTTTAAAATATTTGCCCCACTCCTCCATACTTTGCCCGAAATGAGACTCTCCTGTGCAGATGCAGCCCCCAGAATCTTTGAAGTTGCAAGTTGTTTTCACTGTGCTTGTTTTCATCCCCTTTCAAATCATAGTAACAGTGTCTTCAAAATCTCTGTCCCTAAAGCTCTCCAACCTTCCCCCCTTTGGCATCACTCTTCTTAACTGACCTCGCGAACACTCTCGGCTCAGCACAGACTCTGGCACTTTGATGCACTCTCTCCACCCCTGCAAAACTTTCTGCTTTGCCTTTCACCTGACATCCGTATTACAACATGTGCTTTATTTTCCTTCATACAACCAGTATTTCCATGCCAGTATTTTCAGATGCTCTAATTTTGTTACTTTAAATAAGTGTCCCTTGAAAACAGCTGATTACCTAGGTAGGTTGTTTGCAGCCCTGAGATGATCTCCAGTTCATCCTTATGCTTATATCGATTTGCTTGACTATCTTCCCACCATCTTAGTTCATGGTTTCTACTTATGCCTTCTAGTTTGCTTTTCCGTCATGTTTTTCTTTTGACGATTGGAACAAATTTTCTTTGTTTCATTCACCTCACATTGAAAGATGTATTTTTTCCAGTACAGTCTGGAGTTGAACATAATGTATCTTACCTCTGAATAAGAAAAGCATCTTAGCATATTTCCACTTTTCTCCCCTATCACCACCCCTACCCATTTTGAAACCTCTTGGGATTTTTCTTTTTTAATTATAGCAACAATTTTTTGACAACAATTATTTAGACACATATTTAAGCTTTCTTGTTACTCTTAGTATTACCATTTCTCTTAGCCTAAAATGTCCTTGAATCTATTCATTCTTCAACAATTCTTTCAGGGAGATCCCGTAGTTGTTAAAAGTTTCTGAACCTTTGCATATCCAAAAAATGTCTCCAATTATCCTTTCCCACAAATTCTAAAATGTCTGGGTAGACGAATCTAGTTTCAAATTCATTTTCCTTGAGAATATTTACAATGTTGCTTTTTGCCATCCATGCTTAATGTATTTAATAAAAATTTCATTATGAATCCAATTCACTTTCCCATGTAGATAACCTAGGTCTTTTCACTCTGCTTTTCATTCTCTACAGTAGATTGTTTTCATTCTTAATTCATGGACAATGATATTTTAAGTTTCAACATATGTTCTTTTCTACTTGGTAACACTATTCTTTGTGGGAATTCAGTTATGTCCATTGTCTCTATATTTATTTTAAGTCTCTAAATGCTTTGGGAAGTCTCCTCAGGAGTCCTATGGTTAATTATTCTGCTGGTTAAGGCTGATGGCTCTTTCAGGTTACTGCGTTTCTTCAAGTAATTAGCAAGGTTTGACTTTCCTACTTTTCTGTTAATTTGATAATCCATGTTCATTTGTCTTGGAATACAGACGTGATTGATTGCAAGATCTTGTTTCTTGTCATTGTGCATGTTGGGGAAGGCCATGCTGCCTCCTGGGATGAGTTAGCATCTGGATCTCGTGTTTCTTGAAGCTCCCTGTCTCCTCGAGGTGCTACTACCTTGATGGGACACAGTCCTTGCAGCTCCAACAACTGCCAGCAGCTTCAATTCTTACTCAAACACACTTGCCAACCTCTGCTTCTTCAAGCAGTGTTGGGGCACTGGCAAGGAGAAAGCAGCCTGCTTCCCCAAATTCTCTGATTAGCGAGCCTATTGTTATGTTCTCTGGCTTCCCATTCCGGTCCATCCAAGCATTTAGCGAGCCAGAAGTCCTCCCGCCTCCACAACTTTCATTTGCATGTTTTATATTGCTTAGGGTTTGATCAGAGAAACAAAACTAGCTTGCATGACATGAAATAGGGCATTAATTGTAGTGATTCATCCCTACTCAGTGGGAACTCAAAAAGAAGCCTTTGGAAAGCCTCTTGCTGTGGTGGCCTGCGGCCAGTGCCATGAGTCCAGAAAAACAGCTGGATGTGCAGCAGAGAACAGCAAAGGCAAATTCAGACCAATGAGGACAAACCGAAACCCTCAAGGACAAAGGGATGCCTGTGTCGGTATCTCACTGTCTCCAACTTTGTGCAAATGATCTCCAGAAGGAGCTGGCAACCTTCTCATAGGTGCCTGCCCCAGGCTGTGGAAACCCTGAAGGAAGGGCACCCTCTGGGCTAACCAGCTGGTAGATCAGAGAGGATGTGTGTGTGCAACAGAACCTCTGTGTCCCCTGGTGATCTTCAGACCACAATGGTTACTGGCCCCATGTCGCCTTCACATCTTGCACACCTTCTCTAATCCAGTATGGACGATAAAGAGAATTCTGGGAAACGTACCCATGCTGCCATAGTTCGACACTACCACCGTCAACCTCCTGTCTTGGCACCCGTGCACATCTCTTTCAACTGTACTTAATTTTCGAGTAGAGAAAATCATGTTTTCGCCTCCAATGTTTTTGTTTCTTCTCATACACAGAACATTTCAACTGCTCCTCAAAGACAATACACAGTTTCATTATCTACCTTTGGGCAATGTTCTCTCCTTTGGAGCTGAGTCACACCACCCTTAATAGGCTGTAGCCCCAATACTAATATTTAAGATTACCTGCTTCTCACACCCCTATAGGAGTTGGTAGGTATACGGGAGGAGGGGAAAATCGGTTAATCCTATTTTAATACAGTTCACACCACAATTGTCAGAAATACTCAGAACTATTACAACCCTCATTTCCACAATTGTTCACATGGTTATAGCTCTTATGTTGTTCCTTCATTACTCATGCCCTATTTTCTTCACCATCTGCTAGCATTTTGGTGTAGTTCTTTGCCTGATGGGGTGGCCCGAATCATCTTTATTTCTGCAGGTTTGGAGCCATGAGCAGGACAGTCTTGGTTCTTTGATGTTTCTGTAGTTTTCCATTCATTGTTATCCAGGACATGGGACAACTGCGAAGTGTCCCAGATGGTATCTTATATTCCAGACACTAACCTCCTTACTCTCGTTGAGTACTAGCAATGCAATTTTTCTTTAGTATGATCAGATTAATTTCTGCAGCCAGTACAGTAATCCCTTCATTAGGATGAGGAACCCAATGTTGCCAAATGTCAGTTTCATCATCCACTTTTTTATTAAAGTAAAAGTTTAACATTTTTTTCTTTAAAATCCAATTAGTTAACATATAGTATAATATTAGTTTAAGGTGTACAATGGAGTGATTCAACACAGTCATATAGCAGCCAGGGCTTAACACAGCAAGTGCATTCCTTAACCTCCATCAGCTATTAAAAGTAAGGTTTTTGTCGTAAAATACATTTACATTTGTGGGAAAGGTGTATAGATAGTATAGAAATTTCCTGTGGATCACTGTGTCCCCTATTGTTCACAGCTTACATTGGTATGAAGAATCTGTCAAAACTAATAAACCAATGTTGGTTTATTATTAGCAAAAGGATTCAAATGCCCTTAGTTTTCCGTCATATCCTTCTGTTTCAAGATCCCCTCCAGGATACTACATTGCATTTAGTTTTCATATCTCCTTAAGCCTCTTCTTGGTTGTTACATTTTCTCAGACCCCGTCTTAATGACTTTGATGAAGCCTTTAATAGTTTGAAGGAGTAACAATCAGGCATACTGTAGAAGGTTCCTGAATAGGTATTTGTCTGATGTTTTCCTCATGATTAGACTAAGGTTATAGGTTTTTGTGAGGAAGACCTTTTGGAGGAAAGATTTTCCATTTTAATGGAAAGAGTACTATGCCTTGTCCCCGGATGGTATCATTCCTTCCTTGAGAGTAAGACCTATAGACAACAGATGTTGTCCTTTGAACATCCGATTTTGAAAAGTTTGTAGTGGAATATGTTAACATAATGTCAGTGTCCTCCTAAGGAATTGACTCTCTTCCCTTTGTTATAAATATGTAAGCATAAAAGTGTCCCTTCCTCACAAAGCATGCATAATTTGATCTGCTGAACCAATCTGTCGTAGACTCTGGGTCTAAAGTGCTCTCTTGCCTAGCAAGAGAGCAGGACGCAGGATGAAAAGTGAGAGATGTCTAATGTCCAGGAAAAGACAAGAGCCCCAAATAAGGGTCTCACTCCATTTTTATTAGGATCAGAAGGCTTACAAATGTGGCGATGGACGCGCACAAAGAGACAATGAAACTGTGAACCTTAACTTGAGGACGTGAGGAAAAGGGGGTCTTGAAGATATTTGGGGTTCAGGTTTTGGGTTAATACAAAGCAAAATCCGGGCACCAGGCGGAAGGTTGTTTACCGTGAACACGAGGTACCACCTCTGTTTATCTTAACTAGCCCAGGGGATGAGACAGATAGGACACATGACCTCAGTGTTAACAAGGCACGTTTCTTAATCATCTCCACTCTGGGCTGCTTCACCTGCTGCGCAGCAATCTATAGCCCAATTTACCAGTTTACCTAGCTTGGTCCTTCCTTCCTGTGAAAGCAGCTTTCTGCTATAGTACTAAATTGCGGGGGGGGGGGGTGCTTCCACCCTGAATATCTAATCTTATTTATTTCATGTACCTATGTATTGTGTGCCTTTGCACCTCCCTATTCTTGGTTGTCTTGTCTTGTTTACCCAAACTCAGGTGTGAGCATCCTGTGGCTTTGCAATTCTTTATGCCTTGTTAACCCATTGGCATAATCCCGGGGAATTTCTAGGCTTATTCCCCACACCAATCATCAAAAATATAATCTGAGATATGTTTTGTATTCAGTTTATATTTTAAAGGGGAACCTGATGATAGTAACACTAAGAGAAATTTGAATGAGGCTACGGTTTCCAGATTTTGGTCCATCTAAAATCTGGAAACTATTTTTCTGATAATATTCTATCTATATATACATATATTATCATTTACAATATACGTTTTCTCTGCTAATCATGATTTTAGTTTACTTTTTAAAGTTTTTAAATTTATGTTGAGGGGGGGAGGGGCAGAGAGAGAGGGGGATTGAAAATCCCAAGTGGGCTCCACACTGTTGGCACAGAGCCCGATACAGGGCTTGATCTCACAAACTGTGATATCATGGCCTGACCCAAAACCAAGACTCAAATGCTTAACCGACTCAGGCACCCAGTTGCCCCTAATCGTGATGTTAAAAACCATCATGATGTAAGTGGCAATTCATAATTCAAAACAAATGCCAAGTACCTCCTTGGCAGTCAAACACACAAATTTATTATAGTGAGATTAAAACTACAACTTTCCCACATGATTTTAAGTATTTTTGCGTCAATATGATCAAGGGTCTTAAATATTCATAATGGGTGTGGAAAAATAGTATATATTTGTTGCAATATGCTTAATTCTAAAATCCTTTAAAGAATGGATGCTCTAACTTATTTTATATGAAAATAATAAAAAAATATTTGAGGCAGATAAACCTTGATACATTCTCCAGAAAGATATGACCAAAATATTCTGCAAGTATATTTGTTTCAGTTTGTGTAGCTGTGTGCCCCAAACTATCCAACCAACCGAAAATGAAAAAAAAAAAAACAAAAAAAACAAACAACCCCTGTATCTTTGCTGCAAGTTGTGGGGCTTCACAAGGATAGGATGGTAAGTAGAACTCCCAAGAACCATGTCTAATTGGTTTTTTATGCCTAAGAAATATGTAAATTTTAAATAACAGACTGAAATAAAAAGAAATCAGTGCATTCCATACTATTATTCTATATGTTAACCAACTGGAATTTAAATTAAAACTTAGAAAAGAAAAAAAACCCAGAAATCTGTGTATTCCAGATTGTGGCAGACTTTCATATAACATTCTTCATGATTTCTTTCTTCACTTGTCAATTAAATCAACACAAATTAGGACCTTTTTCGCCAGTGTCTCTGCCAGGAGTTAGAAGTGTGATGTGAAAACAAAGCAACAAATATAAAGAACAGTGCAGAGTTGTTTGAGCAAGTTTCCACCTTGACAATTTTGTTGTGTCATCAAGAATGATTTGTCAAAGGAGGACCCAACATGGCGGAACAGCATGGAAGTTTTTTGTGTGTCTCGTGTCCATGAAATACGGCCAGACCAACACTAAACCATCCTACACACCTAGAAAACTGATCGGAGGATTAACACAACGATCTGCACAACCTGAACCACAGAACTCAGCAGGTACGCGATGTGGAGAAGTGAACCGGGAAAGAGAGAAGATGCGAGGGCAGGGAGCCACTTTTGTGGGTAGAGAGAGGACAGAGACCAAACGGGAGAATATGGGGAAAGCACCCCTCCCCAAAAGCAGCTGGAGAGAAAGTGGAAAATTGGAAACAGCCGCAGGGACTAAACTAAAAAGGGAGAAAGGAGAAGGGAGAAAGGCGAGGGTTTAAATTCCATTAAGACTGTAAACAAGGGGAGCGCAAAGGCTGCAACTCCGCATTTCCATACCTGGCGGTGCTCTGGTGGGAAGGGCGAGTCCCCGGGAGCCGAGTGGGGTCCGGGAGGTTCTCTGGCCACACGGGGAAAAGCGGTTCCACTGCCGGAAGGACATTTGGTGGAGACCGTTGAAGCCACCCGGTCCCGGCAGACCCCAGAAAACGGCCACATTCGCTGGTGCCGGAACAAGGTCGTTAAGGGTGAAGCCTGGTGCCAGGTGTGTGTTGCGATTTTCCATCATCCCTGAAAAGCTGCTGCTACGCTGTCTCGCGAACATTTTCTGGGGCGGGCTGGCACCCGGCCGCAGTCTCAGGGCTCCGGCACCAGCAGGGTCCAGCAGGCGTTCCTGGGCGCAGCTGACACTCGGCCATCGTTCGGCCATTGCTCGGTGAGACCCTCCCGCAGAGAGGCGGAGCGGGTCAAAGCCGCAGTCCTTCAGGAGTAAGGGGCCGGGGAAAACAGCCACATCTGAGACAAAACTCGGGAGGGAGGTACTGCCTGGGGACGGGTAAAAGACAGTGAAGAAGCCGGCAGTGGACGAAAACTGAAGACAGAGGACAGCTGCACGATCGCTGATCTGGAAGAACAGACGGGGTAGCTGGGAGGTGCAGTTTTCACAGCTCCCGCACATGCGCATACACGCACCTACAAGGGCCACAACAACCCACCCCAGTGGGGCTGGCAGCGCCATCTGGTGGCGAGCGGAGCCGTTGCACTCGGCCCCACCCAACCAGGCCCGCCCAGCTCTTCAGAAGAATGGGCCTGCTGAGTTTGTGGACTGTAAGGGGCTTTGTAGTTTGATTTCTGGGGGAAAATGAAGGAATTTCAGTGCTATTTCAATCTGTTAGCAGGTCCATCTATTCAATTTTCTTTTTTTTTGTTTGTTTCTCTTTTTCACTTCTTTTCTTTTTTTTGAATACAGAAAGAGAAAAAATTCATTTTTATTTTCAATTTTTATTAAAAATATTTGTCTTTAATTTTTTTACTATATTTTTATTTCTGTGTAATTTTTTCAAATTCTATTTTACTTCCATCATTTTATTTTAGTCTACTTCAGTGTATTCACTTTTTCAAATTTTCAAACGATTTTCTTGTTTTTCTTTTTCCTTTTTCACTTTTTCGTTTCTTCACCTTTTCTTGAATACAGGAAGAGAAAAACTTCATTTTTATTTTCAATTTATATTAAAAATATTTTTCTTTAATTTTTTAACTATATTTTTACTCTTATGTAAATTTTGTCAAATTCTATTTTACTTCATTATTTTAGTCTACTACAGTGTATTCACTTTTTCATATTTTCAAATGATTTCCTTTTTTCTTTTTTCTTTTTCTTTTCTTGACTACAGAAAGAAAAAAAATTCATTTTTATTTTTAATTTTTATTAATAATATTTTTCTTTAATTTTTCTCTATTCTTTAGTGTAAATTTTTTCAAATTCTATTTTACTCCCATCATTTCATTTTAGTCTACTTCAGTGTATTCATTTTTTTTAATTCTCAAATGACTTCCTTTTTTTCCCCCTTTTTTCTCTAATCTATAAAACCACTTTCAAAACCCAAACCAAAACACACCTAGGATCTAGCATCATTTACTCAATTTTGTGTGTGTGTGTGTTTAATTTTTTAATTTTAATTTTTCTACCTGATTAATTCTTTTCTCCCTTCAAAATGACGAAACGAAGGAATTCACCCCAAAAGAAAGCATGAAGAAACGACAGCTAGGGATTTCACCAACACAGATACAAGCAAGATGTCTGAAACAGAATTTAGAATCACGATAATGAGAATACTAGCTGGAGTCCAAAATAGATTAGAATCCCTTTCTGCGGAGATAAAAGAAGTAAAACCTAGTCAGGATAAAATAAAAAATGTTATAACTGAGCTGCAATCATGCATGGCTGCCATGGCAGCAAGGATGAATGAGGCAGAACAGAGAATCAGCGATATAGAGGACAAACTTATGGAGAATAATGAAGCAGATAAAAAGAGGGAGATGAAGGCAAAAGAGCACAATTTAAGAATTAGAGAAATCAGTGACTCATTAAAAAGGAACAACATCAGAATCATAGGGGTCCCAGGAGAGGAAGAGAGAGAAAGGGTAGAAGGGTTATGTGAGCAAATCATAGCAGAAAACTTTCCTGACCTGGGGAAAGACACAGACGTCAAAATCCAGGAAGCACAAAGGACCCCCATTAGATTCAACAAAAACCAACTGTCAACAAGGCATATCATAGTCAAATTCACAATATACCCAGACAAGGAGAGAATCATGAAAGCAGCAAAGGAAAAAAAAAAGTCCCTAACCTACAAAGGAAGACAGACCAGGTTTGCAGCAGACCTATCCACAGAAATTGACAGGCCAGAAAGGAGTGACAGGATATATTCAATGTGCTGAATCAGAAAAATAGGCAGCCAAGAATTCTTTATCCAGCAAGGCTGTCATTCAAAATAGAAGGAGAGATTAAAAGTTTCCCAGACAAACAAAAATTAAAGGAGTTTGTGACCACTAAACCAGCCCTGCAAGAAATTTTAAGGGGGACTCTCTGAGGGGAGAAAAGATGAAAAAATAAATAAGTGAATAAGTAAATAAGTAAATAAATAAATAAATACCAAAAGCAACAAAGATTAGAAAGGACCAGAGAACACCACCAGAAACTCCAACTCAACAAGCATCATAATGGCAATAAATTCATATCTTTCAGTACTCACTCTAAACGTCAATGGACTCAATGCTCCAATCAAAAGACATAGGGTAACAGAATGGTTAAGAAAACAAGATCCATCTATATGCTGTTTATAAGAGACCCACTTCAGACCTAAAGACATCTTCAGATTGAAAGTAAGGGGATGGAGAACCATCTATCATGCTAATGGTCAACGAAAGAAAGCTGGAGTAGCCATACTTATATCAGACAATCTAGACTTTAAAATAATACATGCTAAATGAAATTAGTCAGAGAAAGACAAAAAAAAATATGACTTCACTCATATGAGGACTTTGAGAGAAAAAAATAGATGAACATAAGGGAAGGGAAACGAAAATAATATAAAAACAGGGAGGGGGACAAAACAGAAGAGACTCATAAATATGGAGAACAAACTGAGGGTTACTGGAGGGGTGGTGGGAGAGGGGATTGGGCTAAATGGGTAAGGGGCACTAAGGAATCTACTCCTGAAATCATTGTTGCACTATATGCTAACAATTTTGGATGTAAATGTTAAAAAAATAAATAAAATTTTAAAAAATAAGAAAAAAGAATGATTTGTGAAACCATTGAAAGATACACTTGGTTATCTGGAAGAGGATGCAAGTCATGGATTTTAAACTTGGTATTTAATTTTATTTTCCTTCATAAGGGAAAAAATGTCTTAGTGATGAATAAAAAACAAACAAAGCAACCACACATAATGAGTTGACTGTTTATCAAAATAATAATCAATAAGTGACTAATTTAGATGGTCTATTTCAAGACTAAACACTGTTAATCAGTAATTAAAGTTAATATGAGGTTCACTATGAAAGCAAGGGTACTAGCAGATTAATCCTCAATGTTCCCCACTAAGTTATTATTTCTTAACAATATTCCAATGAGGAAATAGAACTAGTAGGGATTAAGTACATTCCTGAAACTTATATGGCATGTAAGTGAAGATCCAGCATTTGCTTCCAGATCTCTGTATATCACCTGCCATAAACATAACATATGAGTAAAACAATGCTATCATCAACAGGTGCAAAGGACTTGTTTTTATTACACTTGGGAAGATTACCTAATAAAAACGAAGTTTCAGAATTGCAGTTCTTTGTTTCGTTTCATTTTTATTCCCATTATTGTTGCCTAGACTTTCTGTCCAATTCTTCTGGTTTTGTTTCATAGATACTGATCCATTTTGGACACGACTCCTTCCATTATATATTTGTGAACTATAAATATACTTATTTCAAGTTTTTCCAGATACTTCCAGGTTTTACATTTCTTTCCGAACTAGATTTGTGTGCTTGTTTTTACGTTGCATATTTAGTTTTCTACGTGTAATATGACTGAGTTATTTTCTACACAAATATTGAGAAGGAAGCTCTGTACTTGAAGATAACCTTGAGAATGTGATCTCTCTTCTGTTTTATAATTATGTTCTCCAAATCACTGAGTCCCACAGTTCTGAGTAGGCTGTAAATTGGCAGCTTGGGGGCTACAAATTCCACAAATTTCCCAAGACAGTGAGGACCTGGATCCAGTTCCCAGCTAAGGGTGGGAACTGCTCTCTGCTCCTCCCGAAACACCATCAATTTCAAGGTGGGGTCTACAGCTCCTTGCTTCTCAAGAAGACCCATTCCTGGGGTAGTTTTATGGTCCCTCTCTCCTTCTGTGTCCACAGAGTTACTTTGATTAATTGAAAACCTTATCTTGCCATTATTTCATTTAGACAGAAGTTTGTTAATATGTATATAATACAAAGCACTTATCAAGCAGTCGCGTAACAGACGTACAATCTCGGTAATGCTTTCATATGGTTTTTATCATCTATTCCTCACAAGAACACTTGCTTGTGGATGAAAATATTGAAGTTTTGGAAGTTGAATACATTCTCCAGTAACCCACTTGTAAGAAGTAGCAGAGCCAGAATACTATGCTTGTTTGCCATGCCCCTCTTGGCTTGGCTCAAATTTATTTTATAGACCAAGAATTACTCGATCATTGCTTATTTACCTGTTTTAAAATTCTTTTATTACTTGTAGAATAAATATATCATAAGTCAACTATCAATTATAACAATCACATGACAAGTATCTCTCTGAGGGTGTAAACTGATGGATTAGCCTGGATCACAGACCCTGATGATCTGCCATATGACTGAGCAACTCAATCTATCAGCAAGAAGATAAACCAATAAAAATGTCTGCCAGCATTTCAACAGCCAGAAAACGCTATACTTTATATTCAGCCAGTTTTTTATTTTGCAGTTTTGCAGTGATTTTTCAGATACAGAATAGGGAAATCAACTTGTAGATAAATAGATGATAGATAGATAGATAGATAGACATATAGATTTGACTTCTTAAAATTGTTATAAGGCAAAAAGAGGTAAAGAAATTGCCCAGACACCAAACTATATATGCAGAATCACATCTATGAAAATAAGGACAAATTTCTTCAAGTAGATAATACAACAATATCTTGTAAAAAAAATGGTTAGACATTTTTTTGGTATTGTTATTTGCAGAGAGAAAGCAATTTTTCTAAGAATAATAATAGTTGTGCAAATTAGATGTCTGTTACAAAATTTTCAAGGAAAGGACAAAAGAATGAAGAAACAGTACATATACAAATACACATATGTATTATTAAATACACTCACATGAATACACTTTAGCTACAGTGTGATAGACACAATTACATACATTTTCTATTGATAGAGATATATGGGGAATAGTTCAGAAGATGAGTGAATAGACAGAAGGGGGAGAGAAAGAATATAAATATGTATTTCATATATCAAAGTATATTAATACATGTAAATGACATTATATCATGTTATTTTTCAATAAAAATGTTAAACTTAATATATATATATGTAGATATTAGGGTGTAGATATGTAGATATTATGTAGATATATATATCTATAGATACAGATATCCATATATATATGGATATCTGTATCTATAGATATAATGTATCTATTATATTATGTAGATATATAATATCCATATATGGATATCTATATCTATAGATATTATGTAGATATATATATATATAATATGTAGATATATATATGTAGATATTAGGGTGTAGATATAATATGTAGATATTAGGGTGAAATTAAAGGAATTTTTGAACTTTAGATAAATGCTTCTTCACCAAAAGACATATGGTGTTGCATCCATTAAAGATACTTGAGTTTCCACATTCTAAGCTCTTTGAAATCAGGATGGCCCTTAGAGTCAAGGACATCTTAATAATGTGTCATAGTGTATTTGTAGTCTTTATTTCTCTTCATTAGTGCTACATAAAATAGTCGTGCACCTCATAATTAATGGTTTCTTAATGCTAATGAAATGTAATATTAGTTACTAGAAGATCTCTTAAGAGTTAAGAAAAAAATAATTATAAAAAACATCATGAGGTCAGAATCTTTTCTCACTTTAATTTTAGACACTAAAATTAGTGACCAGCCCCTGCTATGATCAGTGGTGAAATGTCTGCATTTATACTTCTCTTGACCCTTCCTTATCTCAAAACTTTTTTTATTTTACTGTCATTCATTAGAGTATTTACATTTGATTATATAAAAATATGTCTTACAACTATTTAACTTTAGGTCTCTCTAAAAAGATGGAATGTTTTCGACCAGTCATTTTACTATTGTATTTCTAGTCTCAATATTCATAATCAATGTCCTCTAAAATCTTGAAAATTTGAGAGGGTGTTTTTAGACTCTACGTTTGAAAGATAATTCAGATGATATAAAACCCTTTAGATGTACTTTCCTCAGAAATTTGTAGATGCCTCTGTACTCTTTTAGTATGAAAAGCTATTTCGGAAAAATGCGAGGTTATACTAATAGTTTCCTCAATATTTGGATTCCTTCTAATCTAACCACGATATGGCTTCTTTTCTGACAGGTCTGTTTCAGAATCCTCATTTCCCATTCC
This sequence comes from Panthera uncia, assembly GCF_023721935.1. Lineage (NCBI taxonomy): Eukaryota > Metazoa > Chordata > Mammalia > Carnivora > Felidae > Panthera > Panthera uncia. The sequence goes on from NW_026057577.1 coordinate 142,812,712, forward strand.
TCATTCACCCACCCACACATTAAATGACTTTTGATCTTCAGATTCAAGTCTGTCCTTACTTCAGAAAAGTTTCCTTCCGTCATAGGGGTGCCCAGTGTCTGTCGTTAAGCGTCAGACTTTGGCTTAGATCATGATCTCTTGGTTCGTGAGTTCAAGCCCGCTAGCGTATGGCTCTGTGATGACAGCCTGGGGCCTGCTTTGGATTCTGTCTCCCTTTCTCTGCCCCTCACCTGCTCCCGCTCTTTCTCTTTTTCCAGAATAAATAAACATTAGAAAAAATTTTTTAAAAAGAAAAGTTTTCTTCCATTATAGATTTGATTATTTGATGGCATTTTTTTAAAGCTCTGGAGTCCAGTAACACCACCGGATCACTCTATCTGCTAAAGCCATCATGCGCTCTATTTTTTCAAATCCTTGTTCTTCTTATGTCACTGGGATTTGATTTCCTTTGTTATCATACCACTGACTCTGTCATCTGTCACGATTGCACTATTATGTTGTTTGTAAAGTGCTTCAGTCCGTGAAGCTTTTACTGTTCCTTTCCCTTTTAAGTCGGTGTTCAATCTTTATCTTCTCTGTTGTCTTTAATACCATTTTTGAACTCTTAGATCTGAATCACATCTGTTTTTTGTTTGTTTGTTTTAAGAATAAATATGTTGTCATTTCCCTGAAATTATAAAGCAACATTTCTCTCAAGTCTTATGCCATGTCTTAGTCAAATCCCCCTATCGGGATGTTTTCATCTACCTTTTATTTACACTGCTTTCCTCGCTTTTCATTTACTTTGGTTTGGGTTTTTTTTTTTTTTTCAAAGTATTTATGAATAAGCATTATGCTATTTCTTTTCTGACCCATATTCAACTTTGATTGGAACAAAGAACAACACAGTGATGTTGATGGGAAGTGAAACAGAGCATCCTCTCATTTAACGTTCTGCTTTGTTACTCTGAAAAACCCTTACAAAAACTACCTCATTTAGTTTAGATCCTTAACGTTCAGTTTGGAATATTAAGCAATCTGCGTTGCTCACTGAAAACTCCGTTGTTGTGAGTTCTTTGTACCGGGATGTGTTGATCTCTTCCTCTCATCTGCCAGTCCCCACAGATGTGGGCGGTAGGATTTCCCAAAGGGAATCAAGAGTCAGACTGACATCTCTTTCCACTCACTACTTACCTCCCCATCCCCTGCTCAGTTCTGGGAAAAGATAATGCATTTATTTACATTTTAAGAAATGTAAACTGAAAAACTGGGAAACTGAAAAATTATGCTTTTTAAAAGCTGTTTACAGTTTTGCTTTTTTTTTTTTTTTACCAGCTTGATTGTAGTATGATTGATACACAAAAGACTGCATGTAATGAATGTGTATGATTTGATATGTTTGGACTTCCAAAAGTTTCTTGTGTCCCTTTGGTTTTGGGGTGTGTGTGTGTGTGTGTGTTCATGCACACATGTGTGGAGTACAAACATTTAACCTAAGATCTAATCCCTTAACAGTTTTGAAGTACATGATGTCATATTGTTATCTACAGACGCTAAGTTGTGACGCAGATCTCCAGAAGGTACTCATTCTACACAATGGTAACTTTATACTCATTGAACAACAACTCCACATTTCTCCCTCCTCAATCCCCTGGTAGCCACCATTCTATTTTCTGCTTCTTTAAATTTGGATAATTTAGATTCCTCATATAAGCAGAATCATGCAGTGATTCTTCAGTGCCTAACTTATTTCATGTATCATAATGTCTTCCAGGTCCATTCATGTCGAAACAAAAGGTAGAATTTCCTCCTTTGCTAAAGATGAATAATATTCCATTAAAATTTTCCTGTCAATGAACGTTTAGGTTGTTTCCATATGTTGGCTTTTGTGACGAACGCTGCTATGAACATGGGGTACAAATATCTCTTTGAGACAGTGATTTCATTTCCTTTGGACATATCCCCAGCGGTGAAAGTGACGAATTTTATGGTAGTTCTGTTTTTAATGTTTTGACAAACCTCCGTGCTGTTGTCCACAAGCAGCTGCACCACTTTACATTTCCATCGGCAGTGAATAAAGGGTCCAATTTCTCACCACTTCATCAACCTTTGTTATCCTTTGAGTTTTGATGGTGTCTATCCTAATAAGCAGAAGGTGATATCTCATTGTGGTTTTGATTTGCATTTCCCTGATGAGTAGTGACGTCAAGCATCTTTTCATATATCTGTTGGCCACTAGTATGTATGCCTTCTTTGGACTTCTTTTAATTGGGTTACTTATTTTTTATTTTTTGCTATTTAGTTGTCGAAGTGCCTTATACATTTTGGAGATTAGCCCTTTATCAGATATATCCTTTGCAAATATTTTCTCCCATTCCATAGGCTTCCTGTTGACTCTATTGATTGTTGCTTTTGCTGTGCAGAACGTTTTTTTTTAGTTTCGCATAGTCCTGCTTGTCTATTTTTGCTTTTGTTACCTGTGGTTTTGTGTCATATCCATGAAAACATCACCAAGACCAATGTCAAGATTTTCCTCTAAGTTTTCTTCTAGGTATTTTATAATTTCAGGTCTTATACTTAGGGCTTTAATGGATTTTGAGTATTTTTTGTGTATGGTGTAAGATAGGGTCCAATTTCATTCCTTTGCATGTGGATGTCCAGTTTTCCCAATACCACTGTAAAAGAGACTGCCCTTTCCCCATTGTGTATACTTGGCACCCTTAAAAAAAGATCAGTTAAAGACATCTCTTTAATTGTCAAATTAGTCTCTCAGTTGTATATGCTGCCTCTTCGGTGGACCCTCCTATTCCTGGTACCTCATTGATCTAATGCAGGATCACAGACAGGACTGTTAGGGTTAATATTCTTTTTTTTTTTTTTTAATTTTTTGCTTGGGATTCTCTCTCTCCCTCTCCCTCTGTTCCACCTGAGTGCGTGCACATGCTTGCTCACTCTCTATCAATATAAATAAATAAACTTAAAAAAAGAAATTAGCATTGAAACACTTTATAAATAAATATCATAAAAAAAAGTGAATGAGAACCTTAAAATCATTCACAAGGAAAACATACACCTACAGCAAACCAAAGACAATAGTTATTATAGACTTCTGACTAGAAAATGCTCAAGCCAAAAGAAAATTCAACCATGTCTTAAAAGTGCTAGGAAACAAACGAAAAGAAAAGCTAATCTTGAATTGTATATGCAGAGAATATCCTCTTCGATAATCAAAGTAAATTGAAAGCATTTTAAAATAGAGAAAAATTCAGGGAATTCATTGCTAGTAGACTTATTCTACAAGTAATATCGAAGGAAGCTTTTAAGGCAAAAGGAAAATTGTTCCAGATGAAAATTTGAACCTACATAAAGGAATAAGAGTGTCAAAATGGATACATATGTGGGCAAATATAAAATATTTTTCTCATTTTACAATCACTTTAAAGGAAAATTGGCTGTATACCTTAAATAAGGGGACAATCCCTTGACTACAATCTTCCAAGTGACCACAACTCCAGTAGTGTTCATCACGATCTGCATTTTCTTTGACTAAGTCAAAAGGTTGGATAGACCCTGCAATAATATATTGTAGGTTAAATGTTACATCAACAATTGAGGGGGGCCTGGGTGGCTTAGTCGGTTAAGCGTCCGACTTTGACTCAGGTCATGATCTCACAGTTTGTGAGTTTGATCCCTACATCAGGTTCTGTGCTGACAGCTCAGAACCAGGAGCCTGCTTTGGATTCTGTGTGTCCCTCTCTCTTTGCCCTCCCCTGCTCACATCTGTCTGTCTCTCTCTCTAAAAAATGAATAAACATTTAAAAAAAATTTTTAAATGATTGAACATAAGCAGAACAAAAAAAATCACAAGAGAACTGCATCAAGTTACCAAGATTTTGGGTTCTTGGTATTTTGTAACTAGCAAGCAAAGAAAAGAGACATTATTCTTGTAGGGGTAACTGATGCTGATCATCAGGAGGAAATATTGCTGCCTTTTAAACATTGGGGGCAGAGACCTAAGTTTAGTGACAAGTGATCTACCTGGGCTCTCTTACTATTTTCTTAACCAATATGATGATATATCGGCTGTTGTCACCATACCAGGGACTCAGCCCCCTCAGACCACCAGGTAATCCTTCCAGCCCATAGAAGGTCCTGGCTGAGGGCAAGAGAAGTCTAGAATAGATACTAAGAGAGGGAAAGAATGGGAAACAATGGTAGCCAGGGCTAGCTTCATGAACATTCAACCTGTAGAGTCCATAAGGCTCCACACTTAGAATAATCTCATACTTGGTTTAGTGCTCTACCATCACCCCCTTGAAATTTTTAAATACATTTTTTAAAATTTTTTTTAATGTTTATTTATTTTTGAGACAGAGAGAGACAGAGCATGAATGGAGAGGGGCAGAGAGAGAGGGAGACACAGAATCCGAAACAGGCTCCAGGCTCCGAGCTGCCAGCACAGAGCCCGACGCGGGGCTCGAACTCACGGACCGTGAGATCACGACCTGAGCCGAAGTCGGACGCTTAACCGACCAAGCCACCCAGGCGCCCCTTTAAATACATTTTTAACAAGGAGCCCACATTTTAATTTTGAGCTCATAAATTAATAAATTATGTCACTAGTCCCATTAGTAGCTATTGAAACTCCCAAGACCTACTCCAGTAGTGGGGATTATACCATGTGCCACTAACCTTCATAAATCCTCTGGGAAGAGAAGCCTACTGCAATCCTAGAAAGGGTGCTGTGAACTATACAGAAAAAGTGAATTGGGTTAGGACAACAGATGGCCTTTGGTGGATGCAATGATGTACCAACCAGACCCCCTTCAGGAAATGGGGACTGTTTTCCCTGTTTCTGTGGGTATCACTGGCCGATATCCACCACAGAATTTTGTTCTTTGGAAATTACCTGGGCTAAAGAAAGTGGCTTTCTTTGAGGTCGCACCTATTTCCAAGGGAAGCCCATGATTTTCCTTAGCTGATCAATGACTGATTAATGCTGGATTATAAGAGCCTGAGCCCCATATCCCAAATTAGGAAAATGCTGAGTGGCCATCCCAGCTCCAGAGAATCCAGTAGAGTCAGCCAAGGCCTTGATTAGGATTGCATCACTGCTCAAATTCTCCCTAAGCCCTTGCCTGCCCCCTGCCACAGGTGTTGCCCAAGATAGTGTCCTAATAAAACTTCTGCTCATGTTAATCTCTAACTCAGAGTCTGTTGCTCAGGAAACCACCTTGCAACACTGATCATGCTCCTTACCTTTACTTTAATACTTTTTTGTGTGTTGTTATTCCTGGCAACAATCTGCACTTACCCAATAGTGTATACTTCATGTGCTTTGCAATAACAATTTGCATTTTTCCTTCATCCTCTTCTTCCTGATGTCTGTCCACAATCTCAACTTTATCAGTTCCATTGTAACATTTTTAAAAGGAAAAAATAATAACACTGTAGAATTTTGGAATTAGTTGAAACACCTAAGGCCTAAGGGTAACTTAACCCAAAGATTTATATTCTAGGTTTGACAGTTGACATAATTTTGAGCAAGTGGGAAAGTTATTCAGCATTCCAAAGCAACATTTTCTCATCTTTATGGACGGTAAATTAATGTCCTTATTTTGCAGATTTGCTGGGAGAATTACATGAGACATTGCAGAGAAATCCCATTTTTTGGCATCTAATAGGAACTACAAAATTGTATCTATCATTATTCTACAGTGTGAGAGGTAGCCCCAGATAGCCCCGAAGAGCAGAGACTCTGGAGTGCGGTAGCCTGGACTCACATCAAATATTTGTGGTTGACTTGCATGACCTTGGGGGAAGTAAATGTCCTTCTCCACTTGAGTTTCTGCATCTCTAATGTCATGACTGCCAGAGTCTGTCTCTCACAGGGTTAAGTGGGATTAAAGGAGTAAATATATAAAATGCTCAGGATCATCCCCGATACAGAGTAACCAAAAGGAAGCAAGTAGAAAATCACTGCACTATTGTGGGTCAAACTGAAATATATTTTTCTTGTTAAGTTCAGTGTTCACAACTCTGTATAAAAAAAAAAAAACTTAGTGAATGTAACCCTAGTTAAAATGCAAATCCTATATGTGTAACACTAATATTTACTACTATTTCAAGTGTAAATCAATACCATTCAGAAAGACAACTCAAGATGAAGAAGGGCAGGGCTTCAGAGATGTTACAATACCCCTCTGAAACACAAGCCACTTCTTCCTAAAACATTTTGCTGTCTGTTTCATATCCTTATTCAAGATATTAAAGCAAAAATTGTAGAAATAAAATCAGTCACTTAGCAATCATTTGGTGGACTTATTTTACCGAATTAACATTTCTTAGAAAACTTACAATATTGAAAAGATACTTAATGATATTAAAACCAAAGCTATTGAACATATTTTTTCCTGCTTTTGTTTTGTAGTTTCTATTCTAAACTTGGTAGAAATAATGAAACCATAACATTCTGAGTATCGTTGGACTTGTTATTCGCTGTGTAAGATCAAATTTGAACATTTCCTCCAACTTTACACCTCATGACAACCCTAGTTGGTGTAATCTATGAACTTGCAACTCTGACAGAAGTTGTTGATTGACAAAAGAGAGCACTGTTTCCCAATATTCCTTAAGCACAAACAAGTCACTTTCTCATACACAGAAGTTAAGGCTAAAATAAAAGCAGCAGAAAACTTTCCAGATTATTGGAATTTTTGATACCTTTTAGAACCATTTTTTTTAAAAAGTCATTGCTGTTGTCTAAATGTTAGAAATTGAAAAATGAATCTAGTGAGTTATTTACACAGAATGTACACACAAACTAATTAGCATATTTCCTAAGAGTTGTAGTTACTTATAAAAAAAAAAAAAACATAAAACAGTTTAAGGAAAAGAGCTTATGTGAAAACAAATATCAATTTGCACTCTGCTCTTAAAATTGGAGGATTTTAAATATATATATATATATTTTATTTTAGGTCACTTCCTCCAGGGATAGATGACTGCTTTTCTGTGATGTTACCTGGCAACAGTGAATTAATAGCTTTCAAATATCTCAGTCTAAAGATCTCCAGGAGGTATACAAGGTCAGTGAATCGATACAGTTTCCTTTTCCATTCTAAACCATTAGGAAGTAAGTTCGATGGCTGGTATATCTATTGCCAATTATTTCAAAATAGTCTGTGGGGAGTATAAGGAATTCCATGTGGATATTGGTGCTGTGTGATTGGTTCCAGAAAGTAGGAAAGACTGAAACTGATAGGGTCATTAGCTCATCCATTGAAAGGATTAGAAAGATAGAAGGACAGGTGGACCCAGAAAAGGAAGAAAGGACTCAACAAATCCCTCCTCTACAAATAATTTTTAGTTTTATGATAATTTATTAAGTATGAGAGATAAACATGATGAGAACCTCTATTTTTCATGTCTTAAATGTCAGCACACCCATTTGCTCAAGATTTAATCATCACTCTGATAACAGTCCCTTTAAACCGGTTAATTTCTCCCAAGACCACGTGTTTCCATCAAAGGCAGGAGACGTTGTCAGTTCAGGCAGAGTATTCACCACAGCAGTAGACAACTCAACATACAGCAACAACAACAAAAGTTTCACAACTAACACATTTTATGAACAAACTACTTACACTGTAAAATCCAGGCTCTAATCCTATCATTTCAGGTTGGAGTGGATCATTAAAAAATCAAACAGATTTGAACTGTGTTTGTATTTGAAGAGCAACTCAAGTGAGTTGCAATAAAAAGAAAGGGTGTTTGAATTAATGGGAGAAATCATTCCAACCCAGAAAAAGAAATTTAATAATCTTACTCAATCCGTACATATCTAGATGTTACCTCCGAAAGAAATAGAGGCCGTTTAAAAAGCAATACACATTTAAAGTAGTACCTGTAATGCCCATACATGCACGATAACGTTGTTTCAGTAAGATAAATTAAAAAGAAAACAAGCAATGACATATATTTTATTAATGCATTTTAGTTGGAGGGGAAAAAAAAAGAATAGACTTGCAGAAGAAATGAAAATCTTTCTTAGTCTACCAGCTAAGGTACAGGAAATGAGCAGTCCGCTTAGTAGCACTAAGGCAGAATGGCCTGTGCATAGGGAGGGGAGTCTATACGTGCCCAGGCCAACAACTTAGGGTGAACCAGCCATACATCCCTCCTCTTCGAAATTAAAGAAGGTGACCTTTGGGAAAATAGGTGAGGTCCACACTTTCGTTTCATTAGAAATTCAAAATAGACCACTGAATTGGGGAATGGAGAAAGCAGAAGTGTCTAAGTGAGATGGCGACAAATGGAAATACTGTGTCCAATCTATAGCTAAGGAAATATAACCTCATCGCATCCAGGTTCATACTCCATGTGTCACCAGGTTTGTAGTCTAGAAAATCATCATGGAAGACAGAATAATTTATAACAGTCATTCACGATCAATGGCCTCAGCAGGACTGGTCTCCAGGTGATGTTGGCAAAGCATGTATTTAAAATAGCCAAGGAAAATGGATATTTAAACACACATAAGTTTCTCTCGGAAGTATCTGGTATCAGTTTGCTGCTCAAATCCATTTTTTTTTACTTTTTTAAAAGTTTTTATTTATTTTTGAGAAAGAGAGAGAGAGAGAGAGAAAGAGAGAGCACAGGGAAGCAGCAGAGAGAGAGACACACACAGAACTCAAAGCAGGCTCCAGCCTCTGTGCTGTCAGTCCAGAGCCTGACGCAGGGCTGCAACTCACAAACCGTGAGATCATGACCTGAGCCCAAGTCGGACATTTAACCATTTGAGCCACCCAGGCGCCCCCCAAATCCATTTTAAATAGATAAATGAAAAACAAATTAAAGTTTTTCCAGGGATGACAATAATTGTATATTCTAAACACGTATTTCAGTATTTAAAAATGCACACAAACACATACCTATGACCAGAGAAACAAAATTCGGTTCTTGAGATGAAAGTAAAAGGATATTCATAGGAGACATTTGGCTATTTGTGTCGCTGTAGTTGCTGCATTGACCATTTGGGTAATTATCTTATATTCCAAAGTGACATAAACACACTGTCCCTTCTCTCAGAGGACAAGGGCATGGCCTTTATTCACAGCCTGGTATGTATTTAAGTTGAATAAATAGATTTAAATTATATCATCTGCCCTGGACCTTATATAATTTCAAAAAAAAAAATCAGGTATTTATTAGATCCCTTCTATTTTACTCCCCAAGCCAATAATTAAAAACTATGACCTTGGAAATCCTCAATAAATATGTATTAAATGAATAAAAGGAAGGAAAAAAAGAAACTTTAGTCAAGTGCTGTAACCTAAATCACACAGTGAAATATTTTTGAATCCCATGAAGGGCTTATAATAGGAATTCATCATCGAATCACATTATTAAGCACCCAGGTGTGCAAGGCAGTGTGTCGGGTGCTGAGCAGAGCATAATGAAATCAGTATGAAATCAGTTCAGTGCTGGCCTGAAAAGAAAAAAATTATAATTTTAAGTAAAATTTGTAGAAATAAAATTCTTACAGTCCACCAGGCATATTCCTTAAAGAAGTAACGCATGTCGTGTTGGGAACATAAAGGTTTGTAACTTCCAAGTAGATGCCTTTAAAACATATCCACTACTAGATGTGTGCCCAGGGAGAGCTTGATTTTATAACAGAGGGCTCAGGTTGAACATAAAGCTTATTTTAGACTGTCGGGGGCAACCGCTGCTTTTATTTCCTTATTTAAAGCTTAATCAGAGTGGGTGTGAGCTCTTATTTAATGTTACTTACACATGCTTCCTACCATTCAAATGGCATCTTATAGCTACCATGTAACTGCAACAGAAGTGACACTATGTGGCTTCTGATAATGGGTCCCGAGGTTGGCATAGCTTCTGCTTGGCTTCCTGGGATATGCACACTTGTCAGTAAGTCATCAGGCTGTGAAGAAGACCAGGCATGCCAGGGACATGCCTGCATGGAGAGGTTCGTGTGGAGAGCCACCGTACTCTCGCTTCCAGCCACGACTGGCCACGTTGTCTAGTTCAACACTGAATTGTCAGCCATCCAGGAAGTGGCTCTTCCATCCCCAGTAGACCCACCCCTGCAAATGTTGTGCAGAGCAAAGACGAGCCATCTCCTGTGAGCCCTGGCCAAATGGAAGATTCATAAGCAAAATTAATCATTATTTTTGTTTTGGGAAAAACTGCTAGAATCAACCGCCTTTCCTATTTCCGGTTTGGTAGGCATCAATAAGTATCTGGGCCACCACGTTTTATAGAAATAATGTGTGGGTGCCTGTGTATGTATATATCCATATATACATGGATTTTTCTTTTGCTGAGGGTTATGACGGTTGTTGTTCATTATCAAATGAACAAAGAACAGTCCGTACAGGGCATACCAAAAGGCGAGGCAGAGACATAATTAGAATGTGGGAAAGCTTTTCTGAATTTCCATTAATGATTTCAAATCCCAATGCCTTCCTTTCTACTTTTAACTCAGAGTTCATTGCTGTCTTTGAAATGTTTGAGATTCCAAGAATATATGCAGATCAAAATTTGAATGCGGTCTAAAATTTAAACAGCTCACGTAGAGGAGGGGTGAAACAAATTGGCTCAAAATCAGACTGATCTGAAGTGTGGTTTCAGTTATTCCGTAAACCAGCTACACAAGTTGCAAATGAGTTAATTTCATCAGTTCTGCCTTCATTTATCCATAAGTGGGCATGAAGATAAAGTGAAGCAATATGCCAGAGACTTAAATCAAACTTATTAGATGGTGGGCTCTCCTATGTTGGGGGGATTATCCACTATTCTGTATGATTTGCATGCGTTAATTAGTTTCTATGTTAAGGAAATACATCTGAAAATAAACACTGAACTAAGAATACATGAATCTCATATGGGTGAGTGAGGAGGAAGCATCTAACACTTTAATGTAAAAGGTGTCATTCATCAACCCATATTCAATTTAATAGCGGGACAGATAGGAAGAGCCAGCCGGCCAGACAACTGCTATAGATCATGGGATGTCATTTCTTGCCCAATTTGGGAACTTCCTCCACAGCCTTTACTAAAATCCCAAGTAGAATCCTTGAGATACGTAAACGCCACCATTACTTGGTTGAGGAAATTTTATTCTTAGAAACTCCTCCATGCATATAAATCGATGAAAGCAAAGATTGATATAAGCATGGACTTAGGGGGAAAATGACATCATCCATCTTCTCAGAAATGGACTCCTAATGTTATCAATTAAAAAGCATTTGTGTGTCTTAAAACAAATCAACGACTTCTATTTTTCAGAAGAAAATATCACATAGCGTCACTAAGAAAAAGCAGAAGATTAATTTAAGGTCCAGTAAAACAAGTGTTTTCTTCTAAAAGTGGGATTTTACCCTCACTTAAAAAAAAAAAAAAAAAAAAAAAAAAACACGTTGGCTCCAGAGAGGGTAAAGACTAGAATTTAATTAAAACAAAGATGAAAACCAAGTACGTTATGCACGAATCTACATTAGTTTGTACCCCATGGGGGAATCTCACTTGCATTCCACTTTAGCTTTTTCCTAATTTCACTTACCTTCTCACAAGAGAAATTGAAGATTTCTATAGGTGAGTAAGCTCTTAAAATATTCCATGATCTAGGGGTGCCTGGGTGACTCAGTCAGTTGAGTGTCCGACCTGAGCTCAGGTCGCGAGCTCATGGTTCGGTTCGTGAGTTCAAGCCCCGCATGGGGCTCACTGCTGTCAGCTCAGGGCCCGCTTCAGATCCTCTGTCCCCCTCTCTCTCTGCCCCTCTCTCACTGTGCTCTCTCTCTCTCTCTCAAACATGAATAAGCATTAAAAACAAAACCATTTAAAGTATTAGGTAAGCATTAAAAAAAATATCCCATGATCTTTATTATCATTTAAAACGCTTGACTCCTCCTGAACCGGCCAGGGCCTGCATAGCACAGCAGAGCCATGCACCCCTGGCTACTCTGAACCTTCACTCCTCCCAGATGGCAGAGCTCCCAAGACAAAGGTAGGTGAATGTTTGCTAATCATGGCTTTCCTCAGGGTGTTTCCTGTTGGTCGCTACTGAATGCTCCTCAGCATCATAGATTGGTTTATGTGATTGCATGTGAGGGCAGGAACCATACAGGGGAAGGGGAGCAGCACCAGGCTTACCAGGGATAATTAAAGAGAAAAGTAGGGGAAAAGACTGCCGTCTCAGTACCTTACTTTGACTGTTGACACTAAGGCCACTTTGATGTTAGACAGTAAACATGGCTTCCTCTCCTGGAATACACTAGATCCAAAGATAAAAAACAGAGACACGGGAGGACTGGTTCTCTTCACTGTTGTTTATGATACTCTCTTCTGATCTATCTAATGAATGCTCATTGTGAAAACATTAGAAAAACATATTAAATATAAAATGAAGTAAAACAAGGGGCATCTGTGTGGTTCACTTAGTTGCTTAAGTGACCAACTCAGGTCATGATCTGGTGATTTCGTAAGTTTGAGCCCCACATCAGGCTCTGCACACTCGGAGGCTGCTTGGGATTCTCTCCCTCTCTCCCTCTTCCTTTGCCCCTCCCCCACTCACCCTCTCCCTGTCTCAAAATAAATAAATAAACTTTAAAAATAAAATAAATAGGGGTGCCTGGGTGGCTCAGTCGGTTAAGCGTCTGACTTCGGCTCAGGTCATGATCTCACAGTTCGGGAGTTCGAGCCCCACAAAGGGCTCTGTGCTGACAGCTTAGAGCCTGGAGCCTGCTTCAGATTCTGTGTCTCCCTCTCTCTCTCTGCCCCTTCCCTGCTCATGCTCTGCCTCTCTCTGTCTCAAAAATAAATAAACATTAAAAAATAGAATAAAATAAAATAAAATAAATAAAGTAAGAAAAACGTGTGATCCATGCATACAGAGGTAAGTACTGCTTTTCCTCTGGGCCGTGTCTTTTCTCATGTTATATGTGAACACATGGTACAAAAATGACACAAAGCATGCTTCACGTTCTCTCTGGTCTCTGAGTTCCTCCATATCATAATAATTTGCAGGCATCTTCCACATACTGTCATTACTAAGTAAATATGTTCTACCACATCATTATCAATAATTACACAGTATTTCTTTGAATGAAAGCACCATATTTATTTTTTTAATGACATTGGTCCTCCAAGGTTTTCATTGTGCCCTGGTCTTACTGAAGCTGATTTAAAGCTCTGCAGAAACGCTTGAAAGAATTTCGAGTCCTGTGCTTTGAACGTGTGGGTCGAGTCCAAATCAACTCAAGCAGAGCCCCGTATATTGTCTGTGGCCATGTCCAATTAGTACACAAATGCCAAACAAGCTACAGAACATTTCTAGTATTCACAATGCTCCAAGCTAAAATTGTATACGATTTGCTTCTGTCCTCATGATAACCTACAGACTCCTGATGCTTTCCTGTCACACGACTGTTGCCCTTTTCCCATTTCTCGTGTGGCTCTTAGTAACTACATGAGACGTTTTCCCCATTGTAGCGTGCCTTCTCTTTCTTCTCATCGCATCACTGTGATGGAGAGGCACTTCTGACGATTCTCTGCAGAGACTCCACCACGGTGAGCTTTTCTATACAACATGCACTAAAGAATGCAGACTGAGTGGTGTGGTCTCTCTCTGGGTCAAATTTGAGTGAAAGGGGGTTCTAAAACCTCTTCTCTATCAACAGTGAGTGGCTGTGAGAGTCATGTCAATGGTATGTTTACTACCTACACAACATTTATGTTCTGTATTCTTTACAACCATGTTCTTTTCAAGACTTAATTTCTGGATATTAACACGAGCTGAAGGGGTCTGTGCTGGCTATCGTTTCATACTGGGGAATGGCCGCCCGTGGCAAGACCTTCCCCCAAAACAGTTCCTCCAGGTAAAATGACATAGGGCCTAAGTCTATTCCTTTTCTAATGGGTTGTCTGTATGTGGCTCTAAGTAACTGCAAGCCAAACACGCTCAAAACAGACATTATCATGACCTAGCTGATGTGCTCCCATGACAGTTTGTCTTGCAAGTTGATTTTCAGCTCCTTCCAATAAAAATTCAAGCGTCGTGAGTTTACATATGTTCCTACTACTCTTTGTAGTTTCAGAGCCCAAGATAAAACCACACGCACAGCAATAAAGACAAGTTTCTTGAATTTATGAGCGAACTCTTAAATGACAAATCAAACGATGCCAAGTGATTCTTACATTTACACTCATTTATGTAAAATAATCTAAAGATGGAATAAGAAAAGGGTTAACAGGTTGGTTTCATTAATCAGATATATTTATTAATGTTTGGCTTATAAAGAAGTAAATTATTCGAACTCTTGAAAAATAATTGTTGGGAGTTGGGGAGGGTAACTCACAACCTGTGGGCTAGACAAAGGATCTTGAATATCTGTTTATTTCTTTTATTTTAATTAAATTTCTAGTCTAACCTACTCATAAGGTGGTCACCTCTTATTTTGGGACCTTAGAGTATTTAAAATATTGTTTGCTGTTATAAATGCTTCCTTAATTATTCTGTCTATAAATGATACAATTTTAGTGCCTAGTGCCCAAACTTAACAGTATCTGAAGAAGAAAACAAGGGTATCTATTTATTCATAAATAGATTCGTATTCAGTAACATAATTAAAAGCACTGGCTTAGCTAAACATGCCGGCTGCGATGCAACAGGTGTTTTGCCAAGACAAAAAAAGAAAAAAATTAAAAAGAGACAAGCTCTTACTGCAAATCTGCTCTCGGGTGGCAAATATTCAGGATGAACGCTTACCCTTTTCTCGCCAGCCCAATTTGAAGTTTTCGTGTTCTTTCGATTTACCCAGAGCTTTTCACAGCTCTCCAATTGAATCTAAATGACAGAATGCATCCATTTGGAACCAGTGTAGATGAGTGGAACCAATACTTACAAGAAAGGCCGTTGGACTCTCTGCGCTCTCCCTAAGTCCCTCAAAAAGAGGAAAAGAAACTTGGGCAGGTGGTCTAACACCTTTTCTCTTAACACCTTTCCTTTTTCAGTGGAGAAGCAGACTTGAATGCCAAAGCCCGTGCTAGCTCTCATTGACACATGGGTTGCCAGTTTACATACATCATCTCTTCTGATTCTTGGGGCAACTCATTAGAATGTGAGCTGAGCAAGGACAAGGCATTCAGATCTGTGTTGATTGAATGAACTTCAGGAGCAGGGCAGGAAAGGTTTCATTAGCAGAGTGGAGGAGAGCAATTAGATTCAATTAACCACTTAAGGACTGCTTACTCTTTGAAATTACTTAATTCCTTCAACCCTAGTTATCTCATCAGCAAAGCTATTATTGCCCACAGATGTTAGTGAAAGTAAATAGGATAACATTTATGAAGTGCCGAACACACAAAGCCTACAATTTATTGAGTATTCAGTATATGTTTAGTTGTTGTTATTTTGTTACTGCTTCTAATTATTAAAGATGTTGTCATACATGAAGGGAGCTAAGCAAAGCAGGTTAAATTATGTCAGGGATAGAATATGATTGACTATCTCAGGAGACTTAGGAACCATAATTGGGGATACCTGCACACAGTATTTGGGAAGATAATCTTTGGGACGTTTTAGGAAATAAAAATGTACCTATGACCTTCAAGAAAAGATTTTCTCTGAGGTCACAGGAAGGAAGGAAGTTGTTTTCTCTTAGGGTCTGAGAATATTTGCCTTTTCCCAAAACATAACGGCAAGGGGAACTGTCATTAGGAGTAATGATTCATTTTCCAGTTGACAGAATGTATTCTCTTTAACTAGATGATAAAATATACATCCCAGTACTTTGAAACTCTGCCGCACTAAGCCAAAGTAAGGCATAAATTATATTTATTTACCTCGGTAGAGAAGGCATAATTACAGAAGCTCAAAGCAAACGAAAAATCTGACACAGGAGCAGAAGAAGCTGTAAACCACAGGGGAGACACTGGCAGAGGATTCCAAGACGAAACAAGGTGAGGCTAAAGGCCCTTTTGAAACTTACAGAAGTGTTGGGTAGGTATAGAAGGGGAGTCTGAGCTGACTGAAGAGATCTTCCTGAAGGACACAGTACTCAATGGACACACAGAAGTGGATTTGAAGTGGGAGAGCATTATCAAGGAAATGGAGTCTGGCCACTGTGGAGCCTGAGGCAGCTGGTAGACGGAGCTGCTTGTAGGACTCCTGCAGGGAACGATGTTGGGAGAGGGTGGTGCCTCAAGGGAATAGAGAATGTGCTGTTAAGTTGGCAAAGTTGAATTCTACACGGTCCTCCGGCAGAATGAGGCTACACTCTGGATGAGAGAAGAACTGTATCCTTCCTTCATCTCACCTGATATTCACGACCTACATTCTGATGGTGTTGGGATAGACAAGAACCCAAAACATGACTCTCCTAGTGCCTACCTTCCGGTGCAGGAGACAACGATGACGAAGCAAATTCATACTCCATGTGCAAGGTGGTTTCTGCGCTAATATGAAAAATAAAGCAGAGTAAAGTGGGGAGTTTAGAGACAGAGATCAGGGATGTTCATTCTGCTAACATGAATTTTAGCGGACACTTAATGAAATGAGTTAACTTGGAAGGAAAGTCTGGATCCAAGGATTTCTGCTGATGAATTGTACACTAGGATATGAGGGTTACCATGTCTTGCTTGGACAGTGGTAACAAAGACTTGGCCACTGAATGGCAAAAGAGAATTCTAGAAAATAACCGGTGGGATAGGCTCTAGCTCGTGTTCTACTACACATTTTAATTTAACCCATGAATTACATACAAATACACCCAATCTTACAGTCTAATTTTTCATCTGGGTACAGTATGTTTTTATTCAGATTTTAACTTGATATTTGATTGGTGAGCTTGAATGTGTCTCTTTCTTAGGACCTACAAACCCTGCTAAAATAGTTACTGGCCTTGCAAATGTATTTTATACCCTCTATGACCTAAAATAAATATAAATAATTTGTGTGGAAGGCATTCTTAACTAGAAATTTATGATTATATTAATAAAGCTCAAATTTCCACGGAATCTTAATAATCTTCTATTTATAACTATGCATACAATGTCTCAGTGAGATTCAAATCGCACCCTGTCTGTATGTGAGATGCATGTACTGGCCAATTTTTTTTTTTATCATTTACAACAGTTAGGGGAAAATACACTTTATAGAATATTATGCTAAGCTAAGATTCAAATGAAACATTAAATAAACAACAAATTTATCCATAGCAAGCTTTTGTTCCTTTAAATCATAAGGAGTCTATTCCAGTAGTATAGACATGCAAATTCAATGACAACACTAAAAACCATTTCAGAAAGAATCGTGATGCCATTCAAAGAATAGAATGTTCTGCCAGAATGCGGCTTTAATTTATGGCGTCTGATAATCTTTTTCCTCTGTAATACATACAGAGCTCTACTCAGAGCGGAAACTTCTATTTTACAGGCACTAGAATGACTAAATTACTTTCATCGTCTAAATTCAGTGTATGCTTTGAATTATATTATTTGGTACAGTGTAAATATAAAATAGGCACCTTGTTTTTACCTTTAAACAGGAAAAATAAAATTCCCTCAAAGCTTCTGTATACAAACAACTTCATGATGATGGGAGATAAAAATATACTTTGTAGGGGCGCCTGGGTGGCGCAGTCGGTTAAGCGTCCGACTTCAGCCAGGTCACCATCTCGCAGTCCGTGAGTTCGAGCCCCGCATCAGGCTCTGGGCTGATGGCTCGGAGCCTGGAGCCTGTTTCCGATTCTGTGTCTCCCTCTCTCTCTGCCCCTCCCCCGTTCATGCTCTGTCTCTCTCTGTCCCCAAAAAAAATTAAAAAAAAAAATTAAAAAAATATATATATATTTGTAAAATTTAAATTTTTTTAATGTTTATTATTTTTGAGAGACAGAGACAGAGCACGAGCCACAGAGGGGCAGAGAGAGAAGGAGACACCGAATCTGAAGCAGACTCCAGACTGTGGGCTGCCAGCACAGAGCTCGATGCGGGGCTCGAACTCATGGACTGTGAGATCATGACCCGAGCCGAAGTCAGACACTTAACTGACTGAGCCACCTAGCCACCCCTACTTTGTAAAATTTAAATTCGAAGGTACAATAAAGAAACTACTCTTCAAACATGTCATGAATACCTTAATTCAAGGAAGAAGGCAGACTCAGTTCACTGTTTGCTCCTTTTACCCTCTCTCTGTGTTCTCCCTGATGAATGCGTTGTCGCTACAGAAAAGGCAAACAGAGAACAAGAGTAATATAGGTATTAACTCATGCTGGATAGTTTTCATTTGACCCTTATATCTTCAATTGAGATTTTCAGGACTTTAATAGAAGTCTTAAATAATTAATTAATTTCTAATAATAGAAGCCTAAAATAACATCTATGGAAAGAGTTTTAAAGTAAATAATTGTTTGGGGGAGCCTGGGTGGCTCAGTCGGTTAAGCATCTGACTTCGGCTCAGGTCATGATCTCACGGTCCATGATTTCCAGCCCCACGTTGGGCTCTGTGCTGACAGCTCAGAGCCTGGACCCTGTTTCGGATTCCGTGTCTCCCTCTCTCTCTGACCCTCCCCCGTTCATGCTCTGTCTCTCTCTGTCTCAAAAATAAATAAACGTTAAAAAAAAAAAAGTAAATAATTGTTTGATTTCAGTGCTAAAATTTAAATAGACACGCACCAAGCAAAAATGTTCTCCGATACTTCTTCCATACCTTCTGAACAAGATCTCGATACGCACTTTAACGATAACAACAAAAAACTACTCTCTGGAGTTATCACTGTTGATAACCTATTGTTACTGAAAGCTGAAAAAAGGAATGTGGAAGAAGTGTTTATGGCACACTGCACCTCCCAAAAGTAGAACACACTTTCCTTTAGTATTTGTGAACATTTTTTGTTCACCAAGACTCCACAATGGGCCATAAAGTAAGATTCTAAACAATGAACCTCCATACTTAGAGCTCCATCCTAACGTAACCATATATCCACCTTCCTACCCTCAATTTTCATACAGATGCCTCAAAAAATCAATACATCCCAAGTCAACTGGATATTCTTTACCCACTATGATGCGTCTTTGTTCTATTACTTGAGAACATTCAAAAAGAAAAACAAACAGGATAGATAAGACTCATTAGAAGGGCTAACTCTAAAGAATGAGTAAATGAGTAAACTTTGAGATGTAAGCAAATTCATAAGGTATTAGTGAGAGGTGATGAGTAATCAAATAAAACATCTCATAAGAAATGGGCCAAGTCTGTAAGATACATTAGGTTTGCATAGTAAGTTAGCAATCTGTAAGATATGTTAGAGACATATACGTAAATGGGAAATATAATTTAAAAACACTAGATAAGGCAAACCAGAGTGTTACTTATAGACAGAAAATTGGAAAGGCCAGATCATAAGTTCTGAATCTTGCCTCTTCCAGAGAAACAGCTATGTCATCCTCAGCTTCATTGGGTGACTCCCATTATCATCCTATTCTGGCCCCAGGTTCTCCCAAGAAACTCAGATGACACTAAGTGCTGTTCACACACTCATTGGAAAGTGACAACCGTAAACACCGTGGGTTGGCTCCAGGGGCAATTTGACTGCTCCAGCACCTTCTTTAACCCCAATTATCCCCCTTTTAATCACACCGCCAGTGGCAGAAACTGGTGCATCTGAAGGAGACAGGACCTAAAAGAGTTGGGTAACACAGGATGCAGGTAGCTTGGTCTTTCCATCCTTCTGCAGCCTATCCTAAGGTTGCTAACTCACCCAGTCTCTTCCTTCTTGCTTTGTTTTGTATGTTAAAAAAGAACTAAAGAAAGCATGTAATGCTAGCCTCTTAATCTAGCCTGTGAACATTTCTAGAATAGCTTGCTTCATAGTACAGTTGGGAAGCTACTGAGATAGTTTTCCCTACCACACTCCCCACCACAATTCCCTCTCGTATATTTTCTGTCTCTCCAAATGGCACCAACATTCATATAAACCACTCTTCTTTTAGAAGTACTTCCAACAATGGATGTTATTGTTGCGGTCAGGGATTTGTCATACTTCTATTCCTCAATTCCTTCCTGACATTTTTGACTGAGTCAAGTCACATATTAATTCTCAGAGCCTTGAAGTTATTAGATATTATTTGAGAACTGTCCGGCACATTCTATGAAGCAGGAGCCATGACTTCATTGCCAACATTGTATTGCTCACATCCATCAGAGTGCTTGGTACCGGAACATGCTGCCTATATTCCCCCTTTGCTAAAGAAACGCTGACTAGTCTTGCACACACTAGGAATTTACAATAGGTACAGAGCTGACTGGACCAGAAATGGTCTCTAAAGAGAAACTGGAGTGCAGGGGCATTTTTGCCTTGACAAGAAAGTAATGCCAGTGTGACAGGACATACTGATAATAGTAATAGAGGTTGAAGTACAGCTTGTCTTTTGTTAAAAAAGAAGTCACTTCATGCTGTGAAACTCGACATGCAAATGAATGTACCAAATTCATTGAAAGTTCGACTTTAATCTATTTTGACTGTTAACCCAGATGGCTGAGGGATATTTTTTTTAAATCTTTCCTTTTTTTTTTTCTCTTCACTATTAGAAGCAGCTCTGAAATTACTAACAATTGATAGTCCCTTATTTCAGCTTTCCCATTTTAGAAATGATTAAAATATTCAAGTAATTTATATTCTATCTGTATTTCTAATTAAGAATTCGAAAAACCAACTGTGGGAGCAAGTTTCGGTGGAACCACCACGTCTTTTAACATCTTGAATTTTAAAACAATTTTTCTCTACACACATCCCTATAGAGAAATCTATTGATACATTGGAAGCCTTAAGCCAAAGTAATAATTTTCAAAATAGGACTTAATTTGAGGCAAATACTTGATACTTTCCAATGTTCCATAGGAAACTGACCACTTAAAAATTGGAGAAGATGTTAGTAATTGAGCTAATGATTATGACTCTTGTTAAATAAGTCGTGCTATTTCTTGTGTGTTGGTCCACATATGTATTCAATTTTGAGTTAAATTTAGCCACAGACTATAAAATGTTTATTTATTATGATGTGTGAATTTTTGTGAGTTTCTCAACTACCTTTAATGTTGTAAAATCTCAGCTTGCTCATTATAGTTTTCCCAGAGAAATAGGACTTTCTGACTCATTTTGTTCCTCCAATGACAGTTTTCACAAATATAATTCCTTGGCACCCCTCTTTTTTTTCAGGTTTCCGGTAATCATATCTATTCGAAAATCTTCAGTTGGGAGTCAATTAACCCTCTACTAAGTTTCACCTTTGTGTTTTCATACGCCTACTCCCATGGTAACTCCTCTACAGCAACAAAACCCCCAATTAAAGGCAACCAAAACTGATCTTACTCAACATCTCTACACCACTGTTAGAATAATATGTTCTGACTGATGTATTACTCTGCTCAGATATCATGTGTTGCTTATCATTTTTATTAAATAAAGTTTCCTGTTATCAAGGAACGCCACAAGTCATTCCTAAAAATCTCTTATTTTCCCTCACTTTTCACTACATGCCCTCAAGAATTCTACCTTCTGGCCAGAGAGCAGGTGTATCTTCTTCCAAGGAACATCTAACAGTTACTCACAGACCCATGGCTTGAATCACCCATTCCGTATGTTTGAAATGCCTTTCTGAATGCACCTAAAATTATGATAGTTTACCTAAAGTTGAACATCAAATTAAATGCACTCTCCTTTATCCTGAACATATTAGAAAGGAGATGGAAATTCCTGTAAGAACTCACAAACTCTATGTATTTCATTTAGGTTTCTGACCACAAGTTGCCTTGTTAGTTAGTTTTTCCTTCTTTCACTTCCTTTGCTAGATTATAAAGTACTGAGACTAGGGACATTATCTTATTCATATATAAATTCTTCACAGAACCTAAAGCTGTGGTAAGTAGCACAACATCTTGCAAGCACTCAAATATTTATTTGTTGAGTAGATGAATAATGCAGCAAGTACATAAAAATGAAGGAAACGACATCAAGACTGTTTCACAAATGCATTCCCATCGAAGAGTTTACTATCCCAGCAATCATACATTCTGGAAAATAGTGACTGGAGCCTCTTGAAGTTTAGTGAGATAATTTCATTATTTTTAAAATATGTTTCTAGTTCGTATCATTTAAAACCAATAATAAATTTAAACATAAAGTCATACACATCATTACAAATCCAAAAGGTACAAAATAAAGTTGACACTAACATGGTTTCTCAAACCCTGCATCCAGTCCCACATGCCATGCCCAAGAGGTGACTTATATTATCAATTCCATGTGTTTTTCCAGAGATAATTTACAAATATACAAGTTTAGTTCTGCATATTCTTTTGCCCATTTATAAATATTAGCAGAATTATGCAATATTCTGCATCCTGTTTTTCCCCCAAAGAATCATTTTGGATATATATATAATCTTCATAATTTATAATGTTCTTTAGTGATTTTGCCATGATCTATCACTACTTGATTAGATATTTATTAATAAGCATGTAGAGGGTTTTTTTTTCCATTCTGCTGTTATTACCAAAACTTGCCACAATGGATTATTTTTGTACATATCTATAGTAAAACTGTGAAATAAATTTCTTGGATAGGAATAACTGATCAAATTGTTTATTAATGTTATTTTATATGTATCACCAAATTTTTGTGCATATATATGGGCTTAAAAAAATTGTACATTTATTTTCTCACAATTTCCATGGGACAGAAGCCCAGGCATGGCTTAGGTGAGCTGTCTGTAAGACTGCAGTCAAGATGTCAGCTGGGGCCAGGATCTCTTCTGAATGCTCAACTGGGGAAGAGTCCTTTTCCAAGGTCACTCACCTTATTGGAAAAATTCATTATCTTGAATTTGAGGATAGCGTGCCTCACTTTCTTGTGGACTGCTGACTGAAGGCCTTGCTCAGCTCCTAGAGGGCAAACCCTGTGATTTATATCTTTGGGCCCCTCCACTGGCTGTTTGTGTCATCAAAACCAGCAAACCAAGAATCTCTCAGCAAGATGGGCACTATATCTTACATGATGAAATCATATACATGAAACAACGTACATCCTGTCCCCTTTGCCGTATGCTTTTGCTTAGGAGGAAGTTATAGGTCAAACCACCACTCAGTGGGATTACTCATGGGACTGATGACCTCAAGGAAGGGATGATGAGGGACACCTCAGCCTCTTCTGGCCACCAGGGACACACCAATTTAGAGTTCTCTCGCATTTGTGACAGTGCCACCTACTCCATACCCTCACCAACAAATGTATTATCGGGGTTTTTTCATTGCTGCCCATCCGACAGCTAAAATCAAATGCTATTTTATTGTACTTTTAATTGGCATCTCACTCATACCATGTGAGATAGATATAGCATCTTTTCACATATTTAAATGAAATAAACATTTCTCTCCGTGAACTGTCTGTTCTTAGATGCCCACTTTTCTACATGTTAATTGGTTTCCTTTGCATTCTTTCTGTATTAGTCTCTAGGAACCATCTACACAGTTTTAAAAGCCATTCATTTCTAATAACAGTGCAATATTTATTTTTATTTGGTCATTTGTTTTTAGATTCTGAATATTCTCCTTCCTACGCCGAGATTTTGTTCCTTCATTTTAAGAGAGTTAAAAAAAAAAAAAAAACACCTACATAGTTTGAGTTTTGCTTCATTAAACAGAACTGAATCCGGGTGGATGAAAGACTTAAATACAAAAAAAAAAAAATTACTAAAGAACAAAAATAGCACCGCAGGGGAGAATTCTTAATTTATAATCTCCCAGGAATGGAGTTTATCAACAAGCCCATTTTCCAGAGTTCTATGCTAAGTAGGGTAGGAAAGTGAGCTCAAGTTACATACATGGGCTAGACCACCAGTGGAAGCGACAGGCCCTCGGGCATAAAAATTATTAGGACTCCCAAAGAGAAACCAGGCCTGTTTTCCCCAACAGGGCAATCCTGCCCGGCTGAGCCCGCTCACCACTAGGGGAAGCCATTTCTAGCCCTCTTGTTGCCTAGAGGTTAAGAAATCTGGACTCCAAAGTCACATTTTCAACAATATCATCTTTCTTGTCTAAAATTCCAACATTCACCATACCTTAATCTTATTTTCCTCATATTTTTTTCCTTAGTTTTTTGTTCACTAAGATATTTTCTACTTAACTTGCCTTTTTACTTTTGTCTCCCTATAAACATTAAGTTCCACCACAAGGATTTTGCCCACTTTTGTCAGTGCTGATTCTCCAGAATCATGCACAGCACCTGTCCACATACCACAGTGAGTACTTAATTCCACTCTCTTTAATGAACAATTGAAGGAATTAATAAAAGAGAAACAAGGTAAAGATAAAATGTGAAAGCCTCTAAGTCGAATTCACTCCTACTGTCTTAAAACAAATAGATATAGAATGAGATGCCCAAATTAAGGATGATCAAGACAAAAAGAAATGGTGGTTATTAACCATATATAGCCTTACAAAAAATATACCTGCATAAAAACATGATACAGGCATGTCTCATGCCTGATACAGAAAGCAAATGTCTGCAAGTAACACAGAGTGAAAGAAGTTACCCCAAGTGCTTTGATAAATCAAACCTAATAAAAATATGAAGCAATAAATCAATAAATTGAGAGCTTCAAATTATGATAAAACAATGAAATGTGAGCAAAAGGAAATTGTTTTCCAAGAGAAGTAAGTTGTTAATAATTCACATTTAAAATCCATAAAATAAATCAGGAGTAGCAAAGAACAGAATACACAAATTTGAAAGGAACTTGAATTGACATAATATTAAAATTACTCTAAATTCATTTTACAGGTCTCCAAAGAGTTGTTAACAGCCAGGGGGCAATTTCTGCCTGAGACTGACAGATATTTAGAGCTTGATATATTCCAATAGAGAATATAATTCCTCCATGAGAAAATACGAATAATCTATGTGCATTGGGCCCTTTTCTCCTCCTTATATTATGTTGTTGTCTTACAGAAGCCTTACGTAAAATAGCAAAGATGGTCCATTTACACAAATTGTGACTTATTTTCCTTGGAAAGTCAATGTAATCTTCACTTAGATATACTTTCCTTAATTTAATGCTTTAAATTCATCTTGTAGAAATCAGAAGCTTTGTTATAGAATTCTCAAATAGCCTCCTGCCATTGAAATTTTTTGCTACCCTGACACTTTGAGAATTCTTTGTGGTGCACCTGGACAGCTCACACAACTGAGCGTCATGATTTCAGCTCACGTCATGATCTCACAGTTCATGAGATAGAGTCCCACATCAGTCTCTGCTTGGGAGTCTCTCTCTCTCTCTCTCTCTCCCTCCCTCTCTGCCCCTTCCCTGCTCGTGTTCTCTCTCTCTCTCTCCCTCTCTGCCCCTTCCCTGCTCGTGTTCTCTCTCTCTCTCTCTCTCAATAAATAAACATTAAAAAACTATTCTTTATATCTAATTTTTATTCCATGATTTTTAACATAAGTTCAACCATTGAGAAAATGGTTTAATTAATTAAATTTAACTTAAATTAAAAACAGTACATTTAAAATAATTTAAAATTTTTTAAATAAAAATAAAATTCCAACAAACCAAGGCAATTCCACGTGCCTGGATAACCAGAGCAATAATGTCCTTGAATCTGGTATTTAATTCAAAAAGTCACTGACCGGAGTCAGCTAAGGCTTGGCTTACCAACCCTAGGAGGCCAGTACCCAAACACCACCTTACTGTCATCGGTGTCCATTGATGGAACAGAAGATGAACATTCCAGAATTTTTTTTAGATGGAAAGAGAAATCAACAGAGACATGCCTTATTACTCAACTTTAGTAAGAAGAATAGAGTCCAAATGTTAACACGAAACTGCCTAGGACTGTGAAGTCACATGATCATAAATATATGTTCCCGTTCATTTGCCAAAATATATTTAACAATTTTTCTGAATTAAAGCAGTGATATTGACATTTTCTTAGCAGATCTGTTAGAACCTTATTTTATTACCAAAGCATCCCCAACACTTAGAACAGAATCCTGAACAAGTAAGCACTCAATCAATATTTGATGGATGGATGTAAGACATTTGATTTTAGTATTGCAACAGGTACAAGAAAGCTCTCATGAAATAATTGGTGATTAGTTCTGGAAGTAGGAGTAGAAGAAAATTTAATTTTTTTAGGTAGCAGATGGGGATTTTCACATCACAATTTTAATCATCCAAAATGCAACTTTTTCATAACAATTTAATTTTGACTTTGAATTTCATTCTGCTTGCTAACAGGAAAATGATCGATTCAATTCCAAGAAAACTCAGTAAATCATTTTTCCCAAACTTATTCCAAGGTTGAAACTTCTTAAATTGAAAACTAAAATTCAAACAATTCATTACACTCTTTGTCCTCATCTTCCTCTGTCAGCCCAGTCCACATTTATCAGTCTCTTGGCTACAATCACTGGACAGTGGGCACTGTAATTCTGCCTTCAGTTTCACTCATCCACCTGGATCCACTAAGCCATTGCTGCCATGCAGTTCTCTGTTGTAGTTACTCTGTCCTCTGCTGCAGGGTGGGTCTTGCAGCTTCTAGAACAGGTCCACAATTGCCTGTTGGCTACACCTTTGAAATCAAGCACTCTTGGATTGTGCCACAATTACCTGGTGTTGCTTTCCTCACCCCACCCCGTGAAAGTTTTGTCTTGAGGAATGTGAATCACTTCTCAGAAACTTCCATCGGTAATCAAATCTACTGATGCTTCTTACGATTCTCCACCCTTTTGTCAGCCATTTAGCCTTCTCTCATTGGGAGCTGTGAACCAAAGTCTTTCATCACTGCACAGTGTTCTCTAAGCTAGCATTTGACGTACTGGTTTCTAAACCATGAGGCATACTGCCCAGGGGGCACTTGCAATGATCTGCATTTGAACTTCCATTTCTATTTATCTTTTTATGTTCTTCTGTATTCTTGTGTGAAATTTCCAATGAATATAATATATTACTATAGATGTTTATACGTATAATTTATAAATAAATACACAGCTACATTAGCATTATTGCTCCAAGCCTCGATAAAATTGGGCAATCTAAAATATGACACTTGAGTTTTGGGTAGAGCATTTATGTGTCAAGCCCTGTAGGGAAACACAAAGGCAAGTTTTCTAAAATCAAAACATTCTCTCCAACAAGAGAATGCCTTTTTCTTTGAGACCACTGTGTCCTCTGTGAATTTTAATAGCCTAGTTTGCAACTCAAAGACTATAATTTCACTTTTTGTTATTTCTGTGTCTTACCAAACCTAAAATAACAGTCTCTGCATAAACTGTTTTTGTCATTTTACTTTAAAAAATTGTTGTTTCAGCAGGTTAGTCTATAATGCACTTTCTAACTTATTTTAGACTGGGGCTAATGCTTTCTCTTCTATTCATTTTTTGGAAAATTTCAATACTACAAAAGAGTTGAAAGAATAGTATGATGAATAGCATTTACCTAATTATTAGCATCGTTAGTATCACCAAATTTATGTGTTCTCCTTATCTGTCATTCACCATTCTGAAAATATGAAAGTGTATCACAGACATCATGTCATTTCACAAATAAATATTTCAAGATATAGCTGAAAACAAGGGCATCTAAAATACAATCACCAAGTACATGAAATTTAACACCGGAACATTATCTGAACATCCTTTTGCCATTTTTGCCAATAACATCCTTGATAACTGCCTTGTCTCACCCCAGTATTCAATTATGTGTCCCCTGCTGCACACACCTTGTATTTAGTTATCACTTGCTGTCTTCCAACAAAGACTTGTATCAAAATTACTGCTAACATAACATAACATAACATAACATATCATAACATATCATAACATAACATAACATAACATAACCAAAAACAAAGAAAAATTCAAAATTACTTTGCAATTGTTTTCATGCTTAGAATATATCACAGTGAGAGTGGGCAAACAGAATACTGTGTTCAAAACTTTCTTGGATCATGTTTTACCTGCTTTATCCTAATGAATTTGATTATATCTGAATGATCAAGATCTAAGAAGGCCTTAACTTGCCCTCCCTCAACTAAATTTAGATTTCTTCCTCACTGTAGACCTGACCTCCCTTTTCTTAGTACTGACATTAAAAAGGTTGTAATCATAAATTCTTTCTCTTCCCTTTTGAGATAGAAATCTTCTGCATGCCAGGAATGTTCTCAAGGACCTGGGAGCCATTCCTTTGAAATGCAGTCATCAGGGACAATGACCTTCCTATCTGCCACTCTCTGGGAGACCATAGGGATCTGATTCTCCAAGTCGCAAAGCTACCTCCTGTGAAGAAAGAAGATAGAAAGTTGACTTTTCCTTTGGGTAAAACCAACTAACAAACACAAATCTCCTCTGATCCTTGTCATATTTAATGCTTGCCATCCAGAATTCTGAGCGTGTTCTTCACAGGAAGATTACAGATAATCCCTGCTTTCTTTTTATTCATATTTGTATTTTCTTCTGTCTATCCTCTTATTTTGAACCTTTTTGAATCTCTTCATTTTAGGTTTCTCTCTTGTATAAAGCATTCTGGAGGCTAAGGTGAAATTTCTCTTTTTTAATATTCGAGCGAGTCTCATAGGCACGTCGTTGTATCACTGATTTGACTGTTCTTTATCAACATATTTTTTTCTTCATATGTGTCTCTCCATTCAGACTCTATTTAGTCATTTTGCGTTATTTTGAGTCTTTAGTGATGCCTGTATCTATTCCAGAGGTTTTTGCATATTTACTAATATAGTTACGATGCCTTCAATATCCTTCTTCTTCACTTAGGTGTCTAGTATTGGGGTTCAGTTTTCTGTGATTTATTTGACTCCACTTATTAACAATGTGACAATGAATAGTCATATCATTTTCTTTTTTTTTACATTACTCATTACAGTTTCACATTACTCATACATATTTTTACATTTCTCACAGCAGTGTTTCTATATTGCTTCATATTGTTTTCCACACATGAATCCACATTTGTTTTAGCAAGAGCTCCACAATTAGATATACTTACTTCCCCCCATCAGTTCTTTTGGAAAAAATTCCCTTTATTTTTGGTTAGATGAACAGATCTCTCTTTGATATTTTTCATGAATACCATACTCCCTGAATTTTTGCCTATTGAATTTTTCTCTGAAGCCTTGGAATATGAATTATAGCTTGGATGGATATAAAATCTTTTTTCATACTTTATTTTCCTTATTTTATTGAAAATGCTGAAGTTCCTCTTGATTTGTAGATCTCATTTAAGTCTAATGCCAACTTGATTTTCTTTCCTTTGTAGCTGACTTGGACTTTTTGCCTAAGGCCTGGAGAATTTACTTTCATTTATTATTAATATCATTTTATCAGAATATGTCTTGGTTTTGAGAGCTCTAGGTCAATTTTTTTTCCAGGTACATGGTGGCCCCTTTAAAAATAAATTCAGGTCTTTTATTTCCAGAAACAAACTTTGGATTACAGTATTAAATATTTTTATGCAGCATTCATTTTTCTTCCCCAAAGTTCCACTAAAAATATAACTGATTTTGTTACCTAGTTTTTAGATAGATCATTGCTTTTCAGATCCATTTTAAATCATTAAAAAATTTATTTCCTTCATTATTTTGTCCAACATCTTTATTATGCTTTTGGGCAAATCTAATTCCTCTTTGGCAATTTTGTATTTTAATCCAAAATAATGATTTTTTTCTTTTTCTTCAATTGAAAAGATTGAAAAAAATTCAGCCATTAAAAAATGTTTTCAATTATTTTCTTGGTCTGTTTAATTCTCATTTAGTATCTTCCTGATTTTGGTTTGTTTAATTTTGTTCATTTGTTTTTGGAATTTTTAAAAAAAATTCTGAGTAAAGATTTTCATCATGCCTATAATTGCTTATTTAAGGATATTTAATTCTGGTTCAGAGAGGGTGCCTAAGTTTTATTCTTTGTAATTTGTGTGTATGGAGAATTTTTATCACCTGATAAGGTTTAACTCTCATATCCTGTAGTCTTCTTATTGTAGACACTACCTGCTATTTTCAATATGATTTGTAATATCATACTTGCCTAGATCAGATGCAATGGCTGTATATAGGTGGGTGGAGGTTGTGGGGAGCGGTTACTTTCAAGGTACATGACCATTGACAGTATCCATTCGTCCTTGGCTTCAAATGATTAAAAAGGTTTATGTGATATATGATGTTCCGCACATCATTTGTATTTAACTGCAAAAGATTCAAGGCAGGCAAGAGAGCGCACACCCTAATAGTTGTGGTGGACACTCATGAAAAATAAGAGGTTTAATTTCTACACCCCTCCATCCCACCAAACACAACCACCAACGAGAGCATCCTTGGTCACAAGAGGTGGTTTCACTTCAGATTATAGCTACAAACCTAGGCATTGAGTCTCATAGTTACCACTTCTTATAACTAGATACCATTTCCTTAGTACCACATGAACCAGTTGACATAATTCAGCTATCTTAACTAAAAACACTCAGCAGGAAGTATTGCAAATAGACTCACGTACATGTTGTGCCACAAACTTGGTACAGGATTCAGGTGGCCAGCATTTTCCTATAGACACCTACACCCTATGGTCTAATTATGAGGGCAGAGGTTTTGTGGGCAAGGCTTAATGACTGAGACTGCAAAATTATTGAATATCATTGCAAAATATTTCCCAGCAACTCATATTCCTCAAATGCAACTTTTAGAAATGTACATGCATCCATCCATAATTAAAATTAATTTTTAACAAAAGATAAATTTATTCTCAAATATGAATGGCCATAAATCTGTCACATTGTGATAATATTAAATAAGTAATGCTATCTCTTGATATCTTATATAATCTTCATGAGTCTGGTTGGGTTATTTTTAAGTTTCCTTCCAGAATTTTAGTTAAATTACTTCTCAATATTACTTCTCAATGGTCAGAGAAGACATATTACAGACATCTGCTACAGTCTCTTCCCTTGTAGAAAAGCCAATTCCCACATCACAAAACTCTGTGAAGGCAAGCATTTTCAACTCCTGTGTTTACTGTTGAATCCTCACCTTCCCAGACAGGTGACTGAGGCACAGAATTTGCTCACTGAATATTTTTTGAATGTTAAGCAAATGTTTGAATCTAATCACAGGATATATGGTCAAAATTGATTTTTTTTATTCTGTTGGAAAGAAAAGACTCTGGATGGAACCTACATCAGTATACAATATCCAAGTTGGCTTAATAACTATGTTAGCTTTATAAATGCTTAGGTGACAGCCTGAAGGATGTTTTAAACAACATAGCTGCATTTAGCATTGGAGAGAACTCAGGGGGAGTTTAACTAGATAATACTCATGTCAGTAATATCTAACCCTTGAAACTAGGTAATGTGTTCCATATTGGGAAGAATAAGTTAGTAGGAGGGTAAACATAGACATGGCTTGATGCAGGGCATTGTGCCTGTAAAATTGCATGTCTATTATCTAAGAGTTACATAATAAATAAAGCAACACAACACAAAGTACAAAGGGCCTGAATGAATGGTTGGAGAAAAGAAACTTAAAACACCATCTCAGGTAACATTCCTGAGAGCCCTGCAGTTTAGGAATCACAATCCTTGCAGCTGAAAACTATAAGAAAAGTAAAATGAAATCCTATGACCTTATTGGTACCGGGGGGCTGCTAAAAATGTCAAAGGAGCAAGGCACCTGTTATGGGCTTGTCCCCAGAGCATGGAAAATAATATCCCCAATCAAGCATGCCTTGTACTGTGATCTTTGTTATGGCTTTGGAAGACTTACACTTGGTGACACAAATCAGTTAGATACTTTTAACAGCCAAGAAAAGTGACAGTTCCTAAGAACAACTATCACAGCCAAGAAATTTATTCTTCTCTCAGAACAAGCCGAAACACTCTCACACCCAGGATCGCAGTCTTGGAATGCCCTTTTGTGAATTGTCAAGTTTGAGAGAGTAGCTTTTGTTACACTGAACAAGCTTTGCGTGCAGAAGGAAGCTATGAAATCCCCTTGCTAAGCTGCTGTAGGAACGGAGTATGAGTTACAAGATGTGAAATTGAATAACAAACTCAATTTTTCTATTATAGTATTTTGGGGCCTGATCATTACCAAGTACTTAAAAATTGTTTTTAATCACTAAATATGCATTATACATCAGTTTAGTCAGTAAGCTACCGAGTAATCTCAAATGAGGAAGGAAATCCATACTACAGATCTGATTTCATTTTTGGTAATTTTCCATTTTGTCTTCCTGGAAGCGTTTTCATTAACAAACTTTCAAGCCATGGAAAGTTACTGGTCTTTTTCAGGAATAAGTGTGAGGTGAGGGCAGATTGTTTCCAGAACACTCCCAAGATGCCCAGTTGCCCTTCGACCCTGTCTACTGGCTCTTCTCCCACCACTTTACACAGCTGGGAGCCTAAAGTCACTGTGCTGCTGGTCACAGCATCGGTCACAGGGAACACGGTGCTCTGGGCACACGTTTCTGTCCCCACATGTCTGCTTGCCTTGGTGACCACTGCATCCAAATATTCATGGAGAATTAGTGTTCACAAGAAGGGGAGGAAACACTAAGGAAAGAAGAATTTAAGGGGTGCCTGGGTGGCTCAGTCAGTTGAGTGTGAGACTCTATATTTCAGCTCAGGTCATGATCTTAAGGTCATGGGATAGAGCCCCAGGTTGGGCTCCACACTGAGCGTGAAGCCTGCTTCAGATACTCTCTCTCTCTCTCTCCTTCTCTCTGTCTCAAATTAAAAAATAAATAAACAAAAAAGAAACAAGAATCTAAGACTGTATGCTACAACTGTAAGTTGCGGGGAGAAGTGACTTGGGAAGGCAGGAAAGAGAAACTGTCTGACATAAGGGTCCGGGGACCTATCTCTGGAATCAGAACAACCAGGATTGGAGCTGATGCCGGTGTTCGCTTAAGGGTAGTCTTAAGAAATTGCCATATTGCCCTGAAACTCAGTTTACTCATCTGTCAAATGGAGAACGAAACAGTACCAAAATCATGATGATCATGGAGTTGTGGGAAGGATTAAATAACCCAAAACATTGAAACTACTGATGTCATAATCTGACCTAAAGTCTGTGATCAATACATGTTAGCAATTACTAATTTAATTACAGTGGCCCAAGGGGACACTTTTTCAGGTGGATCATCTCAGCAGTGGTGAGTCCTGTCACAAGCCCCACAGTCAGTACCGTCTACCTCTGTGCATCTCACCTCCTAACAAAAGTTGTTCTTGTCCTGCTCTCCACTCAGAAGAATGACTTTTCCAAACTGCTTGCTTAATCTAAACCAAGCGTCCCTTGCAGTCGGATCCAGAAGGTCTAGATATTTTGCTCCACGAATCCTGCACAGGCTTTAACAATTCAAGCCTGGGAAAAGTTCGAGGTCTCTCTCCCGCCAGAGTAAGAAAGCTTTCCTAATTCCATTCCCACAAAACTGATGGAGTCGCTGCCCCACATCATGGGCTGGTGATAATCTCTGTCTTTACCTTGCTTGCTCCTCTCTGCTTGGAAATCTGTTCCCTCCTCTCCCCAGTGGTGGGCTCATTATTCAAATATATTCCTCTCCTTGGCAGTTCCCTCCTGTATGCAAAAATACAGGCTGGAAATGGCCCTTCGGAAGGGACCAGCTTGTTTCTTGGAAAAGTGCCTGCATCTCCCAGGAGGTGGCCAGGGGCTTATGTGGAAACATCAAGCAGTGTTAAAGGAATAGTGTTTTCTGGGGCCCCTGGGTGGCTCAGTGGGTTAAGCATCCGGCTTCAGCTCAGGTCATGATCTCATGGTTTGTGAGTTTGAGCCCCGCATCAGGCTCTGTGCTGTCAGTTCAGAGCCTGCAGCTTGCCTTGGATTCTGCGTCTCCCTCTTTCTCTGCCCCTCCCCCACTCTTGCTCTGTCTCTCAAAAAATGAACAAATGTTAAAAAAAATAAAATATTTTAAAAAAAGGAATGGTGTTTTCTTTCTTCTAGCTTCAGACTCTTTTTTCCTCTAGGTAACAAAAGAAGAGACAAATCACAAATTCATCTAACTTTTTGAAATAAACTAGAAAGAAGAACAAAATTATAATAATCTGTTAAATTATATATTTCTCAGATTTGTGTTCTTTTGTGTCCCCATCACCCACTCTCAGCAGTGCTGCGAGGAAAGTAAAGGTTTTGTTCTTTTTAAAAGTTTGTCTATTTTGAGAGAGGGAGCATGAGTGGGGGAGAGGCACAGAGAGAGAAGGAGAGAGAGAGAATCCCAAGCAGGCTCCACACTGTCAGCTCAGAACCCGACGAGGGGCTCAAATTCACGAACCATGAGATTATGACATGAGCTGAAGTCGGACACTTAACCGACTGAGCCACCCAGGAGCCCTGGAAAGTAGGGATTTATTATCATCATTCTACTGAATAGGAAAATAAGCCCTGGAGAGTTAGGTGAATTTTTCAATATTAAGACTACTCAATTCTGGCCATAATTATTTGGTCATATAAATATAATTTTTTTTTTACTTTAAAGGTATTAACCTGATTACTTCAAATTATTTATATATTATTCATGTCTTTTATCTACATATATGTATGTATAAGTATGGTATGAATGTAAAATCTGAAAATACCAACATGAGATGTAAAAAGTCTCGTAATTTCTGATCCCATTAATAATTAAAACATCGTTATTTATTTTTAAAACTGGTACTTATGATTTTTTTATGGTACACTTTTGTAGATTTTAACTTTTATTCCTAAGTTTTATGTTGAACCACACGAAAATGCCATTTTTGATAATCCTTGAGCTATATAAACAGAAAAGTATTATGATTCAAACTGATACATAATATCGAGATTATATGAAGTACCCCCAACTTGGACATCTTAGTATAAAAAATCTACATAGATGAAACTATCCAAAAGGGGAGAATGGACAAAAAGAGATCAATTTTCATCATCTCTTTCACCTTCCCTCCTGACCCACCTCAGCCAGAATATTATGTGCCGATCAATTTTGAAGTCTAGGGATAACAGGCATCCCTCAACATATATATTACTAAACCCCAAAATATGTTTTACTACAAAATTCACCAAAGAACAATAATGAGGTCCATTATATGCCAATTTACTTTTATGAAAGTGAAAACTACCTTTGGCCACTTAGGAAATCCCGTGAAACATAGGTTCTGGATTGATGTACCAATTTCTTCAAGGATATAAGAATCAAATGTTAAAATCAGAAATGTGTTCTCAATAATTGTGGATTGAATTCAGCAAAGAAAAACTGTTTTTATGACTTATTTAGAACTAAACATGGGGGGAGGTATTATTTATAGGCTGACCACACTGGTTCTGGACTCAGGTGAACAGTAGGAAAAACACTTCCCAGAGAGTTGCTGCCGGCTGGATAGACCATTTGGGAACTGTGAACCTGTGAGCCAACATAAGGAGAAAAACACGAGAGTCGTTTAAGAAGAGAAGAACACTTAACAGCATGATTTCAAATGCCTTCAATATGCCCCCAAATGTGAACTTTGATCCTTTGCATATTTAAGCAAAGGCTGCAGAAAATGACTGGCATAGTTGAAGAAGTCAGCAAGAATAAGTTGTGACAGTAGCTGATACAATGACCAAAAATAGGCTGGATGAGTCCAGAACAGCAAAGTGGAAGGATTGTCATTAGGTTTCCCGTTCACTCCCATATTTTTCATTCCATGAATGCTGCTTATGGACAGTCCTCAACTTGCTTAATGGCCTCAATATAGAAAATCGAGCAACTCTCATTCCAAGATGGAGAGCCCACATTTCTTTGCCAAGACGACTCATCCTGGCAGGAGGAAGGTGGAGAAAAGGACAAAGCACTGAAATGCATAGACATTTTAAAAGAACAGAGGGCTATACCGTAATTCATTGAGTTTAAGATGGCATATATTTTATGAAGCACCATGATTTTATGTTGCACTAAGAGGAAAAAAATAATGATGTCAGAGTATGAAATAATTTTCCCCAAATTTAAGTTTAAAAGAGGTTTTTAAGAATTATTTAAACAAAAAAATTATTAATAATCTCTCTCATTCATAGGCAGCAATTAAAATATAAACAAAATAGAGATTAGCTCCCAAAAGACAATTAAAGATATTCCTCCCACAATGAATATTTGCGTTACCAAAATATATTTATCCACCACTCTATTTCAGAGCCATTTTCTCTACATAGTCATTTTTCTTTAACACCAAGTCATAGGGTAAGCTTTTGAATATATTTCAAAAGACAATTAAACTTATTGCATGTAGTTTAAGTCCAACCAAAGAGATGACAATATGAACAGCCAGGATGACATTTATCACAGCACATAAGATATGACAACCACAAAATAACAGCCTCTTCAGTAATAACAGCAGTAGTCTCAATCTTAAGAAAAATCCATGAACACAAATGTTAAAATATAGGAAAAAAAACTTAGAATAGATGAAAAAAACAGGTATACTAATAACTTCAAGACATATGTGTATAAAGCATTAAAGAATTCAAGACCCCTGAGTGATCTTTTATCTTGCATAATTGTAATAAACTACTATTTTTAAGCCCAATCTCATGCAAAAACAGCAGTTTCACTACACCCAACAAAGTAGCTACAATGATTAATAATGTTAAGTTGCATTGAGTATGTAGAGCGATAAAAACTCCCTTATGTATCTAATTGGGGTGTAAAACCGAACTCCTAAGTTTGAAGTTGTTTGGGGGTTTCTAATAAAGTGAAACATACTCCTATTCTATGACCTAGCAATTGCACCACTAAAGTGATTCTATCAGTCTATACAAGCGTGTATCTATGAATGAGTGTATCTATCCACACAAGAACTTGTTCATGAATGAGTGTATCTACCCACACAAGGACTCGTACTCATAGCAACAGTACCATTGTCAGCCCAAAGTAGACAACTCAAACATCTATCAAGAAGTAAATGGAATATTTACACAACAAGAGCTGTTCAGGCTAAGACAAATCTCATAAAACATGGAAGTCAGAATGTCAAAATAGTTACTTTCAGTGTGTGTGTGTGTGTGCGTGTGTGTGTGTGTGCATGTTGTACAGACTGGGAAAGTGTATGAGGGACTCATATAATCCTGGATATGTTCTACACCTGAATCTGGGTAGTAGCTAAACCTGTGTACATATGTACATAAAGACGGTATATGGAAAAATTGAACTATATACTTCAGAGTAGCATAGTGTATGTACTCTATTGGATGTATGTTTTCCTCAATTTAAAAATATTAAAATTAGAGACACCTTGGTGGCTCAGTTGGTTGAGTGCCTGACTCTTGATTGCTGCTCAGGTCATGATCCCAGGGTCGTGGGATGGAGCCCACGTTCGGCTCTGCACTGACAGGGCAGACTTTGCTTAGGATTCTCTCTCTCCCTCTCCCTGTGCCCCTGCACCACTCACGCTCACTCTTGCTCTCCCTGTCTCTCAAAGTAAATTTAATAAAAATTTTTTAAAGATTCTCTCTTTTGCTCTGCCCCTTTCTCCTACTTGTGTACTCTCTATATATAATAAATAAAAACGCAAAAAAAATAAAAATATTAAAAATAATTTATTCAAATTGTCTGAAATTATTTATTTCCTGGAGCCAATTCAACATTCTTCACTTTGTTACAGATCATAGATATATTCGAGTTGCTTACTGTCCAAACTAACTCTCTAAATAGGCTTAGTATGGTACAAATTATTTATCTTTTACTTGGCATGAGTTAAGCTGGATTGTTTTCCCTTAGCAGCAAGTTGAGACCAACAAATTAGCTGTTGTGTTAGGGTCAACATATAAGCAAATATATTTTGAGCATGGACCTGGATGTAGTCTTTGGGGTATTGGAGAAGAAAAAAAAAATACTCAAAAAGGGGACAGAAATAAATCCAGGAAGTTGTCCATTTAAAATATATGTTATGAGGAATAACAGTAGAAAAAGTGAGAGATTTTTTTATCTACTTACTTTTTACAAGTGCAGTCCAATAATGTGAATACACTGGTTTAAATATGTTAGTAAAGTAGGTTTTGTCAGCATGTCTTATCCTGTTTGCTTTTCTACTTAAATGCAAAGTGCAAAAATGCAGGTCTGATTTCACGTGGCCTTCCTTAGTGGAATGGCTGCTCTCTTCCCCCCGCTGATATGGGGAAGGTAAAACCTACCTAGAGAGTAATCATGAGGCCGTGCACAATGTCGAAATGTACAGATTCATCAATTTCACAGTATAATTTTCTGGACATTTTCCTAAAGGAAAGTACTTTTAAAGATATGTGATGCAACATAACTTTTAAGTGAAAATTTAAAATATCTAAGCATTTAAGATCTGGGAGCTGGTGAAGAATTCAGAGCCTCCATCAATGGAATACTTAGAGGGTAAATATATTTGTGTTGTCAGTGAAAGCTACTTTTTATTAAAAGAGAAACATTAAGAAGACAAAATAATTTATAAAATTATACTGTATTACATAAACATAATTATCAAAATCCGAGAGTTGTAGATTAAACAACAGCAGTTACCTAGGAGGATAAACAAACAGTAGGAAAACTTCTAGTGCATCTAAATTTTTACAATAAGCAAAAATTGTATAGACTCAGCAAAAACTTAGATCATGATTCTTCAAAACTGAAGGAGCATGAAGGAAAACCCGAAAATCATATTTTGGTCCAATCATAAAAAACAGGTATTGTCGATAATTCTCAACTTGCCACTTCATAAATTAACAATGAAAATGGTCCGGCTATATAATTTTTCCAACTTTCTCATGAAAAGATCTAATTTCCTCAGAAAAGAATGGGACATTACTTAAAACATTTTTGTAAAAATATATTAATTGCATGAAAAACCACACACTCTATAATTCTGTTTCTCTATATTCAGTTAGTAGCCACAGGAGAAAATCAATGAAAATGAAAAGTAATTTTACAATTGGCCACGTTAATTGAGAAATTAATAGCTCAGTAATAGAGCCTTCCCTTGCTTTCTCTTGAGTACATATTTCAAACCACCAAATAAACTTCTTACTTAAGAATTTTCTATACTATTTTCTGACACCCATCTAGGGTATTAATTATGCGCCAAATATTTATTCTCTATTTATCTATTTATGTTGTTGTGCTACATATTTAACATATGTCTTAGTGGAATAAAATACTGTATTTATATGTCGGATATTAGGGGAAAAACACCCACTTTAGAGTAGATGCACTTAAGTAGCAAGGTCTGTAGGTTAGGCGGCAGAAAAAAACAAGTCATTTTTGGGAAAGAGGTTTTAACTGATGTTATCAATTGGTCGTTTTTTTCGGCACTTGCCGATATCCCAGTTGCTAGAGTTACCCATTCAGTTGGATACATCACACAGCCTCTGACCTCAAAAGGACAGCCTTCAGGAAGCCAAGCAATTATCACCTGGAGCAAAGCATCCTCTAATGGCAGGAGCAGAGTGCAATGGGACCCTTAGGAAAAGTTCCCAGAAATGACTGGGTTGGATGAATGAGAGAGTCACAGAAATAATTTACTAAGGATGTTCAAACTGCTTTAAATACCACCTCATTCATAATCATAATCACGATCATTCAAACCGAAATGAGATATCACTTCTGTTTGTAAAATCATTTTTTTAAAAAAGAATAGAATGACCTCAAATGCACATTAGTGCATGCAAATTCGTATGCTTATTCAAAGCAGGTTAATAATCTTCCAAGTAGGAACCAAGCTAAAATTATATCCATTTGATCGCACGAAGAAGCCAGAAAAGGAGATTAACAGTGAACTTGGAAGAATTGCATGAAAAGCAGACATAAGAAGCGATATGGGAACAAATCCATGGCAGTGGGAATCAGCGAAGTGATCTCCAATTCCTTCTCTTTTTGTTTTCTTTGGGGGTAGGGGAAAGCAATCCCACTGAAGGTCACGTTGTTGTTGTTCTTGTCGTTTTAAGGTTTTATTTAAATTCTAGTTAGTTAACATACAGTGTAACATTAGGTTCAGGAGTAGAATTTAGTGATTATTCACTTACATACAACCACCATTGACTCTTCTTTGAGATTACTTCAGGAGCTAAGAGTTTTTGAGCCTGTTGCCAAATCGGAGGGAAGATTTAACGAGCCAAGGAAATCAGCTGAGATGAACAGCAGCAGAATGAATGTATATTAAGTACCCATCCTCCACTTCTATCCTTTGTGTTTGTTTGAATCTTATAAACATCGTAAGCCTAAGAAAAAATTCTTTTTACTAAAGATGAGGAAAGGCTGGGGTCAAAAGAGGCATGAATATAACCCCAAAGTAGAAGGTAGGCAATGGTAAATGAATAGGGATCTCACAAAGTTCCTCACATAGCAAACATTTGTGAGAGCACACATTAAGAAATTATTTAGAAAGCCATCCTAAGTCCTAATGTCTGGATGCAAAGCCTAATTTAATAGCAAGAAAGTGTAAGCAAAGATTGAATTGATCACTGTCTGCAGAGACTTTTATGATCCTTCATTGACAAGAAGGCACAGAAAGGAAATTCGGAAAACATGTCAAATCCCTGGAATTTGTTGAATGCTATCAAGTTTCATAACTGTACAAAATATATTTTAAATTTGTATTTCTTGCTTGGAAGCAGCAGTTCTTACAGGGCATTTTGGACCAAGCCCAGTGGGGTATTCATTTTTCAAACACTGAAGTTTTAAGTGGAATCAATTTAACTTTTCTGTTAATATCCCATGATGTGAGTCATTTGTGTTCTCCTCAATGTAAACTACAGACTCTGCTACTCAAATGTATCTACCCTCTAAAATCACTCAACTCCTGGGGCGCCCGGGGGGCCCAGTCGCTTGAGCGTCGGACTTCAGCTCAGGTCATGATCTCATGGTTCATCAGTTCGAGACCCATGTCGGGCTCTGTGCTGACAGCTCGGAGCCTGGAGCTTGCTTCGGATTCTGTGTCTCCCTCTCTCTCTGCCCCTCCCCACTCACGCTCTGTGTCTCTCTCAAAAGCAAACATTAAAAAATTTCTTAATCACTTAACTCCTTTCAATGTTCACTCCTCTATGGAGACAGGGGACCTGTCCATTCCCTAATTTGTATCTAATATGAGGACCAGTGACAAGGACTCTAAACCATCCCCCCAATCTAACATCTACATTCTTATTGAGTGATGAAGGGATAGACATGAAATGAATTGGTGTAGATGAGTGCAATGGGGAAATTATTTTGAAAAAACTGAACTAGTTTTTACAGACATGTATTTTCATCATCTCAGTGATCCATGTTCTCTCAGAGATCCCAACTTTACAGTTGTTATAGAAAAGGGTTGGAGGTTCCCAGCTATGGGAGAAATAACATACGGTATAGGGAAGTGCCAAGCATAAAGGAATGAGAAATAATTAAATTTCCTCTGATGCCTAAAGGGGAAGAGAACAGGAAGGGAAGTGGTCCATCCTGTGGTCTGGCTTCCCTATTTAGAATGAAAATAGGCAGGGGCGCCTGGGTGGCTCAGTCAGTTAAGCGTCAGACTTCAGCTCAGGTCATGATCTCACAGTTCGTGATTTCAAGCCCCCCGTCGGGCTCTGTGCTGACAGCTCAGAGCCTGGAGCCTGTTTAAGATTCTGTGTCTGTCTCTCTCTCTCTCTGCCCCTTCCCTGCTCATGCTCTATCTCTGTCTCAAAAATAAATAAACATTAAAAAAAATTAGAATGAAAATAGGCAGATTGAAGGGGCAGCTGACAGCAA
This sequence comes from Panthera uncia, assembly GCF_023721935.1. Classification (NCBI taxonomy): domain Eukaryota; kingdom Metazoa; phylum Chordata; class Mammalia; order Carnivora; family Felidae; genus Panthera; species Panthera uncia. The sequence goes on from NW_026057577.1 coordinate 142,854,477, forward strand.
ATCGTCTTGTGTTCTGGCTCTCTGCCCTGCATCACAGGGAAAAAGGCGTTGTGTTAGACTGTGGCCATGAGAAGACCTCAGAACCCCTTTCTGTTCCCGCATGTTAGAGAAGGGATGCTGTGTCTCGTGTAGGGTACAGAAGGGGTAATGGGTAAGTCAACATGCTCGCTGTGTATTCATGAGAGTCTGCAGAAGTAACAGGGAAGAGAGGGCCTGGTCAGTAAGGAAGAATGTTCCATCCTCAAGGAACAGAATCCCCTGTGAGCGGAGCTCTCAGAGAACATGCCTGACCAGCCACCTGAGTCTGTGACCTGTGTTGACCTGAAGGCACCATGAGTATCTGCCCTTGGCACCGTGGTCTTCTTCGTTTTACCAGACAGTCAGATGATCTTTTTCACACACTTCTCCCCCTTGAGAAAGAGGGAAGAAAACAGTGAAAGACTAAGCTTTGACACATCTACTTAGACATTGCTTTAGCATCCCAATGGGGAAAAAAACTGTAATTTTGATTTCCCTCACCAAACAGCTATGCTGTTCCCTCGTTTAGTTAATAATCTAATCAAGGCAGAAGTTGGAAAGCCATTCCTGAGATTGTCTTCCTCATCATTACTTTTACCTAAGCTACCGGCAGTTCCATTTGTTTTTACCTGGAGGCCATCTCAAACCCATCCAGCTCACTCTGTCCCAGCCTGAATCACTATCATCTTTTGTCTAAATTGATATATTAGCCTCTGAGGACTGGGCAGGCACTCAGAACATGGTAGATAAATGCAGACCGTGAAACCAGACTGCCACAGCTCTGCCTTTTAGCAATAGAGTGACACTGGGCAAGTTACCAACCTTCTGAGGCAGCTTCTCTAGCCATAAATTGGGAGATAATAAGGGTACACACCAAATACGGTTGAGGCAAGAATTAAAATTTCTCGTATATGAAATGTGTTTAGAACAGTGCCTGGTACATAGAAAATACTATAGAAATGCTTTTCTTTCTTGTAGTTCTTCCTTCCTCCCTTCTTCCTTTCCTCTCTTCTTCCTTTCCTGTGTTAAACTCTAATTCCTTGTATAGACTGTTCATAGCTACTCCTCGGGTCAATGTTATGCGGTGCCCCCTCTGATCGACTCTTCTGCAGTCACTCTGAAGTTTTTCATTCCCACATTTCCCTCCCAGCATCTGCTCACTGGCTATGTGTTCTGCCCAGGCAACTCTGTCCCCCATTGTTGGCAAGGCTGGTTGTACGTGACTCTTTGTTTATGGTTTAAATATAAAGTCCTCCAAAAAGCTGGCTTAGACCATCTAATGTAAGTTAAATTTCCCCTGAGTCTACCTCATAGATTTCATTTAAAAAAATCAAACTATTTTGGAATAATTTTAGATGTATTTAAAAGTCCCCATATGACTCTCACCCAATCTCCCCTATTAATATCTTAGATAACCATGTCATAACTATCAAAACAACATTGGTATGTTATTATTAAAACCTAGACTGTTTGGATTCTGTCAGTTTCTCCACTAATATCCATCAAGTGAACGTGAGGTCATATTAGAATGGAATGGGCCCTAAATCCAATGAGTGGCATCCTCATAGGTAGAGGGACATTTGACATATAAATATCCCAGAAGAAGGAAGGCCATATGATGACAGTCATAGTGACACAGCTGCAAGCCAAGAAATGCCAAGGAGTGCCAGCAACCATACTAAGCCAAGAAGAGGTAAGGAAGGAATCTCCCTGGAAGTCTTCAGAGGGAGCATGGCCCTGCCAACATCATGGGTTTAGACTTCTATCCTCCAGAAGTGTAAGAAATAAATTGTTGTTGTTTTACATCATTCAATTTGTGATAATTTGTACCCCATTTCTCTTCAGTAAATACATAGGAGTAGAATTGCTACTTATATGGTGGATACGGCTTAATTATACAAATAACTGCCAAATTGTTTTCCAAAATGGCTGAATTATAATGCATTTCCGTCAGGAAGATGAGAGGTACAGTCCTTCCATATCCGTTGGTGTTGGCCAAGACTGGAATCTCAGCTGACAAGTCAATTGAGGATTGTCCAGTTCCAAGCTTAATTTCGCTGCTTATCCGTAGGATTCAGTTCCTTGAGGACCTCTTTGACCTAAGGACCTTAGTTTCTTACTGATTATTACCTGGAGGCTGCCCTCTGTTCTGCAAATATGCAAACATGCAGCTTGCTTGGTCAAAGCCAGTGATAGAGAGAAAGAGTCTGATAGCAAGACACAAGTCTCAGACTTCCTACAACCCAATCATAGGAGTTACATCACACCAACATTTCCATATTACATTTATTACAAGAAACTTATTCAAGGCTGGGGTTCTATAAGGGTATGGATCTGATAAGACGAGGATCACTGGGGATCATCTATCACAACAACTCACCAGTCATTTTGATCCTAGCCATTCTAGTCAGTGTGAAGTATTATCTCATGGTTTTAATTCTTATTTCCCTAAAGAATAATGAATATTTACTGATGATCTGTAGATTCATTTGGTGAATTTTCTGTTCAAATATTCTGCCCAATTTTTTAAAAATTGGGTTTCTTTTTGGGTAGTAAGAATTCTTTATATATTCTGGATACAACTCTTTGTTAAATACATGCATAACAAATATTATATCCGAGTCTGTGGCTTTACTGTTTATTTTCTTAATGGTATCTCTTGACAAACAGAAGTTATTAATTGAGATAAAGTACTATTTATCCTTTTTTTCTTTTCTGCTTGGGCTTTTTATGTCTTGTCCAAAAAATCTTTGCCTATCCCAAATTTGCAAATATAATGCTCTATGTTTTTTAAGAAGTTTTGCACTTCTAGGTGTTATGTTTACAATTATGATCTATCCTAAATTAATTTTTGTGCATGGTATGAAGTAAGGGTAAATTTCATTTTTCCAAGAAGATATCCAGTTGTCCAGGACAATTCATGGAAAACATTATATCTTTCCCCACTGAGTTATCTTAACATCTTTGTTAAAAATCGGTTAACCATATATGCATGGATCAATATAGACTCTCTATTTTGTTCCCTTAACCTATTTGTCTATATTTTGCCTATATTACATTGGTTACTCTGGTTTGTAATAGATCTTATAGATGTTGAGACTAGTTAAGGAAGTGTAAGTGTTCCAATTTGGGGTTTCTTTTTAAATTGTTTTTGCTCCTCCAAGTATTTTCCATTTCCACATAAGATTTTGAAGCAGCTTGTCAATTTTTATGTAAAAAAAACCTGCTGGAGTTTGATTGAGATTTCTTAAAATTTATTAAGAATGCTTCAATTTGTCAAAATGATCTCATGAGTTTTAGATTTACTTAATTATTTTACAAATGATTTTAATATTAATTCTTGAAAGAAAAAATATTGGCGATTAGAAAATTCCTAAAAACAAAGACTAATGTAGGAAGATTCCCAACCAGTTAATCAAAATACAAAATTTTTAATTAAACAGTATGGCATCAGTACAGGACTGGTTTAGGTATAATTAAAGAATTTAGAAATATACCTGCATGTAAATTATCCTTTTTTAAAGTTTTTAAAATTTTTATTTATTTTTGAGAGAGAGAGAGAAGAGGAGAGGGAGACAGAGCATGAGCAGGGGAGGGGCAGAGGGAGGGAGACACAGAATCTGAAGCAGGCTCCAGGCTCCAGGTGTCAGCACAGAGCCCAACACGGGACTCAAATCCATGGACCGTGAGATCATGTCGTGAGTTGAAGTCAGACGGTTAACTGACTGAGCCACCCAGGTGCCCCTGCATGTAAATTATCATTAAATTCAAAAATCTTGAGCTGGGAAAATTAACCGTCAAATTGACAAAACGACGAAAATAAGGTAATTAATAAAAGCACTATTCTAACTTAAAGTACCTAAATATTACAAATTCTGTATGGTGCAAGTATGTTTCAAATTATAAACTGAGGAATATTTATTTAATTTTATCATAGGTAAAAACTTGAGAAGAGTTCTTACAAATTTGTATGAAAAAGAAGCATTCTTGAGAAAAACATAGCCAAAGAATATGAATAAGTAATTGGGAAGGAAGAAAGGAGGAAATAATATTGGTCAATAACTATTTAGCAAATATTAAGAACACTAATAAACTAATTCAAATAAAAGCAATAATAAAATTTTTGCCATTTAGCTGATAAACAAATAAGAAGAAAAACACTATGTAGTTCTAGGATTTGTTATATGAAAACCAGTTCTCTGATAATCTGTAAATATGTGCAAGCTTTAGAAAAAGGTAGCATATGCATCAGTGTTTAAAATGTGCATATCATTTGCCCCAGCTGTTTCACATCAATGAACTTATCCTATGTTGTTAATGGAGAAAGTGTGGTGTGTGTGCGTGTGTGTGTGTGTGTGTGTGTGTGTAACTGTCCAAATTCTAAATGTCCTGTCAAAGGATATTAGTTAATTATGTACATCTATACAAGAGATGCCTGTATTACCACTTAAAAATGGTTTCATTTTGAATGGTAATTCACATAATAAAGGACCATTTCTTATGTTTGGATAAAAGAAAAGGCTCTTGAGAAAACTACAAGCATAAAATGATCCTTTTAATTTGTGTGTGTATGCACAAAGAAGACATTTAAAATCAGGTTTATAGTTTTATCCTGACTTGTAATATTTGGGCTGATTTTACCTCTTTTTATGTAACTCAAACAGCTTAGAATTTTAAATAACTATTTATAATACGGTAAGAAAAACTAGAAACGAATATGAAGACAATTTACAAAATAAATACGTAGGAAATATTAATGGCCAATATATGTATGAAAAGATATTCCACTTCAGTAATTATCAAGAAAGTATATATGTCAACCAAATATGGTATATGATTTTCCCCCATTATTTGGCTATATATAATTTTTAATGTGATAAAATCTAGTATAGAGAATGATTATAAGAAGTATATAATTTCATATATTACTAGCAGATTTATTTTTTAATGTTTATTTTATTTATTTTGAGAGACAGAGCACAAGAACATGAGCAGAGGAGGGGCAGAGAGGAGACAGAGAATCCCAAGCAGGCTCCATACTGTCAGCACAGAGCCAGATAGAAGCCTGGAATTCCAAAGCTACAAGATCATGACCTGAGCCAAAATCAAGAGTTGGACGCTTAACCAACTGAGTCACTGAAGTGGCTCAGGCAGAGGCTTTAAATTGATATCAACTTTCTGGTTGGCAACTTCATATCTTTAGAGAAATAATTTAATAGCTTTATTGAGGTTAATAGCTTTATTGAGGTATAATTGACATACAAAGGAATGTACAGATTTAATATAAACAATTTAATGAGCTTGCAAAAATGCAAACCCAAATGATACCATAACCAAAACCAAGATAATAACATATCTAATTCCCTTGGTAGTTTTCTTTTTCTTTATTTTATTTATTTTTGAGAGGTGAGGGGTTGGGGAGGCAGGGTAAGAACACTGAACATGAGATCTACCCTTAACAAATTTGGAAATGTACAATACTCCACTGTCTACTATAGGCACTATGTTGTATAACATCTCTAGAATTTATTCATCTAGAATAACTGAAATTTTACACCTATTGAACAATGGATCCTCATTTCCGCTGCCAAAGTGTGCACATAATTTGATGTAACAAGTCTTTTTCTAAGCATGCATCCAAAACAACTATTTGCAATGTGCACTAAGATACCTGTACAGCCACATTCACTATGGATTTTTGTAATTCTATAACTTGGGACAGATACTAGATGGCTCCTCTGACAAGATCTAAGGAGACTACTGTATAAGTATCCTATGGAAAACTGGATAGCAGTTATAATCTAATACGTAGTTCTGTATAGTTGACAAGGAAATAGTTCTAAGATGTGTAATTACATAGAAAATTAAGTTAGAAAACAATACTCAGTTGCTCAATGTAATGTGATTAATATTCAATTTTTTCTTAATTTTTAAATGTCAAATGTTTAGGAAGATTCATAAAAAGAAAAGCGTTGTTGAAAATTTAACTCCCACAGGAAATGAGGATAGAATAAATGAGACTATTTTAAAGTATGTAGCTTCTCTATTTTTTATGATTTTTACAAGAAAAATATGATCCTCTCTAAAAATATGCCAAAGAAATTAAAAAACTTAAAATAAATATCGAACAGAGATTTTCATAATGCCAAAAATGTATTTACTTCTGTCCACAATTGGATGTTGCTTCCTTTTCAGGAAGTGGATGAAGAGGCAGCTCGAAGACTCTATGATAACAGAGAAAGCAACTGTCTTACTCCCAACATTAGCTGCAGTACACAGCGGGAAACAGGCACTCAAAAATACGTGTAGAAGTCATTAACAAATAAGTGCATTAATTCGTTATACCAGTTAACTTCCTAATAAATGGAACATACAAGAGCCTGGTAAGAATATTTACCTGAACGTAGCCAGCCTAGCACAAGAAAACAGAACAGTTTATTACTGCTCGTTGGTCACATAGTGTTTCTGTGGTCAGGAAAATTTGCCATTTGTAGGATACTTGCACATACTGGAATACTATCTTGTTAAGAGAGACCATCATAAATATACATCACTACAACATCTTTTATAGTAGTGCTATCAATGTTACAAAGCATACTAAGTAAAGAGCTTTATAATAATTTTCTTCATTAAAAAATAAAATAAAATAAAAAATTTTCTTCGTGCAAGTTCTTTATGCATTTGAGATATCGGTGGCCTTCTTTTACATAACCTTAAAATTAAATTATATTTTGTATCTTTTCGAAGTGTAGTAATTATGATTAATAGTTAAAGGTTGGAAAACAAAGTCTCTTTAAAAGAAACAATCAATATTACAAGTCCAATTATGTAAATGAGACTCAAAAAGTGTAATTTTTTTTCTACAGCTTAGTAATTGAGTAGAGAATGGAAGGTTGTCTTGACAACAGAAGATAGAAAAATAAATTGTTAATGAATAACAATCGTTCTCTTCATTATAAAAAGTACTGACTTCATAATATGCAGAACAAATACTTATCATATTTTAAAATCATATAACTAAACACTAAACATTTTTTTCTTTTAAAACATATTCCAAAGCATTAATTTCAATGATAAACTAATTCCTTCTTGAACCCAATTAATGTGACTTATAAAGTGTAAAGTTAAGTTTGCTATCTCCCTTCATCTTTCAATAATGGATGGCCCAGAGACAGAAAAAAAAAATTGGAAGATCATAATGGAAATTGATAAATAACAGCCCTCTTTCCCCACATCCTAACATTTGAACCAATTGAAAACTGAAGATCAATAAGGCAAGTGGAAAGAATATTGGTATTCTTATAAGGCTTATAGTAGAGAACATGGCTCTGCTGCATATTAACACCACACTTCTTAATATAATGTTATATTTGGTCGTGGTTAGACAGTTAGACAAGTGCTTCTAAAATCGGAACCTGCTCCTTATAGAACTTGTTCCAGAAGGAGCAAATCATGGGCAACTATCAACACGAGAAAGGAAGGCACTGGTTTCTAGCTGCCCAGAGCCTTCTATCACTCCAATCAGCTAAGTGATTCCTTTTCTCCTAGGGAAGTGTAGAAAGGCACAACCCAGTAGTGTTACCATCACTTTGCATAGAAATATAAGGCCTGGGGAAAACAGCCCTATTGTAACTTTCACCAATATTCGTAAGCATTTATAAATACAGGATTTAACCTCTCCTATGTTTACACAATTTTTTCTACCATTCTTGAGGTCATCAGTCCCATAACATTGCTAATCTGCTTCTACACTCACAAGGCCCCAGTGCCCCAGATCTAACCAATTTATCTTTGGGTATCTTTCAGGAAATTTCTATTGGTTAGTAATGACCTACTCCCCAAAGGCTCTAAAACACATATTTATCAATTCCAATGCTCTCTTCACCCAAGACTAAATATTCACTCCATATACCATATCTTATTCCAAATTGCTGTGCTAGTCTATCAGAGACCTGGCATTTGAATGTCACATTAATACTGAAACACAGCTACATAGAACTGCCGAAATTTTTAAATTCAATTACAATAATTAAAGCTTCTTAGACGTTATAATCCAAGATAATTAAAATCCAAAATAAATTTATCTTTTTCTCATAAGTTAAAGCCCAATGCCAAAAAAAACCAAAAACCAAAAACCAAAAAACAAAAACAAAAAAACAACAACAACAAAAAACCACAAACGCATATCTTAAAGTGCAAACCAAACAAATCTGCCCCCAGAGGCACCCAGGTCACTGAGCTGGTTAAGTGTCCAGCTTCAGCTCAGGTTATGGTCTCACAGTTTGGAGGTTCAAGCCACTCATCAGGCTCTGGGCTGACAGCTCAAAGCCTTGAACCTGCTTTAGATTCTGTGTCTCCCTCTCTGCCCCTGCCCTGCTTGCACTCTGTCTCTCAAAGATAAATAAATGTTAAAAAAAATTTTTTTTAATCTGCCCCCATTCACCATTTTCTTATTTGAATAACTATTAACCAGAAAGCCTCTCAGTACCTGGGTGGTGGTGCTGTTCCCATAGTAACTGTAACCTGGATGCTTCTCCCTGATTAGGGGTGAATCCTTTACGGCCTCAGAAGTTTAATTAGATCAGTACCAAATCCCAGATGCATCATTCACAAAAATTTTTAAAATGTCCAAATCTGTTAAATAATGTTATTTTCCCAATTCAGGACCCACAGTAACCAAATTTCAAGCACATGTCGCATTCTAACCCTGACAGCAATTACCCTGAGGAAAGCTTTAATATCAGAACGTAGTGCTTGGTGATGTAAGAGGACCTTTGAAGAGACTCAAGGGGACTGATTATGGAGGGGTGATTCAATTTGAAAAGAACTTTTCAAATTACCTATTTCTTCAGTAAGTTCTGGTACTTTGTGTCTTTTGATAAATTTGTCCATTTCAATTATTATCAAATTGACTGGTATAAGTTGTTCAGAATATTATTCCTTTCTTCTTTTCTATGTACGTAAAATCTATAGAGATGTCCCCTTGGTCTTTTTCATATTGGTAATTTGTGTCTTCTTTTTATTTTCACTCAGTGTATCTGGACAGAGGTTTATTAATGTTATTGATCATTTCCAAAAATCAGCCTCATTGGATCTCATTCATTTTTTTTCTTTTTTTTTCTGTTTTCAATTTTATGTATCCCTAGTCTTTATTATTTCCTAATTTCTTCATGTTTTAGGTTTATTTTGCTCCTCTTTCTCATTTCTTAAGGGTTAGCTTTTTGATTTAAAACTTTCTTGTTTTATATTCTGAGCAGTACATGCAATAAACATTATTATAAAAGCTTTTTCAACACATTTTGATAGTCTTTTTAATTTAATTCATTTCAGAATATTTTATACGTTCCTTTTTTGACTACCTAACTCTTTAATCTGTAAGTTTATTTAGGAATTCGTTATTTAATTTCCAAATATCTGGGGATTTTTCCCTGAATATTTTTTCTGCTATTGATTTCTAATGTAATTCTGCTGTAATCAGAGAACATACACTATGTGATTCAATTCTTTTAATTTTTTGAGATTTGTTTTAATAGCTCCAATATGGACTTTCTTTTTTTTTTAATTAAAGTTTATTTATTTATTTTTGAGAGAGAGAGCGTGCACATGTGTAAGTAGGGGAGAGGCAGAGAGAGAGAAGGAGAGAGAATCCCACGACAGCCCGTAACCCCAACTCAGAACCGTGAGATCATAAGCTGTGGGTTGCTAAACCAACCAAGCAACCCAGGCACCCCAGAATATGGGCCTTCTGGATGAATTCTCCATGTGCACTTGAGAAGAGTGTGCATCCTAACACTGTTGTTCTATAAATGTCAATGAGGTCAAGATGTCTGAGACTGTCGTTCCTTAAGCATTATGTATCCACCTGTTTTACGATTAGCTATGAATGGAGTGTTAGAGACTTCAAATATAATTGTAGGTTTGACTATTTACCTTTTCACTTCCAGATTTATGTATTTTGAGGCTATTTTGTTATGTACACACACATTATGATTGAATACCTTCCTGGTAAATTGGTCTGATTAATATTATGGAATGTCCCTATTATTATTTCTAATAACATTCCTTGCTTGGAAGTCCACTTTGTCAGGGGTGTACTCCAGCTTTCCTTTGTTTCATGTTTGTATATTATTTTACTTATCTATTTCTTTATATTTACAATTGGTTTCTTTTTCACAGTTAGATTATGACTTTTTTTATCTGACAACTCTTCTGTTTTAATTAAAGTGTTTAAACCTTTTAATTTAATATGATTATTGATAGGGTTGGATTTAATCTCTGATCTTACTAGCTATTTATTATTCATCCTATCTCTTCTTGGTGCTGTCCCTTTTCTGCATTATTTTTTATTTGTAATTTTTAGTATTTAATTTGATCTCTACTTTTAGCTTATTATTTATACCTATTTTTAGTTTTAATTGATGCTCTCTTCTTTATAATATGTATCTGAACTTAGTAAAATCTACTTTCTAAAAATATTAAAACACTTCGCATAGAGCGTAAGAATCTTAAAACTGTATACTTCCAATCCTTCCTCCTGTTCCGCTATTGTCCTGCATTTACTTTTACATGTTCTAAATTTCATAGTGCTTCGTTACTATGTTTTTTGTTCCAGACGGTCATTTTTAAAGCAATTAATTTTTTTTTAAATTTCTACTTTAAGTTTTGTTCTTTCCAACTCTATTTCTTTCTGTAGATCCAACGATTCCTCATACCTTCTGCTTGAAAATATTTCTTTTAAAATTTCCTGTAGTATAGGTCTACTGGCAAGGAATTTCCCAGTTTTTATTTGCCAGAAAAACTGTTGACTTTGCCTTCATTTTTGAAATATATTGAAACTGAAAAAGAAGAAAGATAAAGAGATTGAAATCTATATTAACAGCTTTTGTTTTTATCATTTAGCACTTTATACCACTCTGTTAACTCAAGGTTTTTAGAATTTCTGACAAGAATTCTGCTGTCATTATAGTTTCATTCTTCTGTACAAAATGTCGTTTTCCCTCTAACTACCTTTAAAGTTTTATTTTTCTCTTTGTTTTCAAAAGTTTTACAATGTCATATTTAGGTGTAGTTTTGTTTGCTGTTTCATCCTAAGCTTCTTATGTTTGTCACTTGATGTCTTTCAATATATTTGGAAAATTCTCAGTGATTTCCTCAAATAATTACTCCATCCTATTCTCGCTCTCTTATCCTTCTGTTCCTCAAAATGTATGCATATTACACCATTTTACATTGTTCCGCCACTCTTGGATATCCTAATTTGTTTATTATATTTTAATTATTTGCTTCTTTGTATTTTAACTTGAAACTTCCATTGATATAGCTTCAAGATCACAGATTCTTTACTCAACTGCATAACTATATAGAATTTTCAGATAAGCCCATCAAAGGAATTTTCATAGAGGATATTGTTTCTAACACTTTCTCACTTCCCTTTGTCACTTTCTTATCATTTCCATTTCTGTGCTAAAATTCCCCATCTGTTCATGCCTATTGTTTACCTTTTCTACTAGATCTTTAGCATATGAATCATAGATATTTTAATTCCTGAGGAACAGTTCCAACATCTTAGTCTCGTTCTGCTGATTGCTGTATCTCTTAAAAGTGCTTTTCTGTTTCCTTTGCTTTTTTGTGCCTTGTAATTTTTGAGAGATTGCCTTTTCTCCAATAATTGAAGCTTTGTTTCAGTTGTGTTTACTAATTAAAGTACTCTTGACTCCATAATTCTGATAAAGCTCCCTTTCTCGTATGTACTAAAGTTGGCACACATGTTGTTTATAGACAAGCCACAGCAGACTGAACACATTAAATGGAGTATTAAATGGAGTATTAAATGGACAACAAGTCTCTTGCTATTGGCCTAAGACTTCACATGCCCTGCCTTTCATTTTCTTAAATATCTATCTATCTATCTATCTATCTATCTATACTATAAGAACATCCTCTTGGCTATATAAAAACATGTTATTGTTTTGTGCCATAATATCACAATATTTCTTAACTCCATAAGTTATTTGCTTAGCTATTCTGGGTTAAATATAAATATACAAATGGAAACCACAGCAAAACAGGAGTCAGCATTGCACTATATGACACAAAACAAACATTTTTGAAGCTTAAAAGTTCAAACATGGAGCCTTTGTGCATATTCACCTAACAAAGTATGTTTCTTAACCCAAACAATAATTTCATTTAAAGTGTATCTTATCGTTCTAGCAGCGCCTGGGTGGCTCAGTCAGTTGAGCATCCGACTTTGGCTCAGGTCATGATCTCACAGCTCATGAGTTCAAGCCTTGCATCAGGCTCGCTTCTGTCAGCATAGAGCCAGCTTCAGATCCTCTGTCCCCCTCTCTCTCTGCCCCTGTCCCACTTGTGCTCTCTCTCAAAAATAAATAAACACTAAAAAATAAAGTATCTTATTATTCTAATAACTCCAGGAGAAAACAACATATACTTCTATACCCTTATAATCTACGAGAAATATGAAAATATGGGTACATGCAATTAGTAACGGCAGGCATTTTGGTTGCCCTCAAAATACTTGTTCCTCATCAGATGACCAGTCCAATGCAAGCCAAGTTTCCTCTCAACAGTGTAGATCAGAAATGAGCATGTGACTGCTTCTGATATTGAGGTGTCAGGGGAAATGTGATAGTGGGATTTATGGGGAAGCATTTCTTAATCCTAAGAAGAAGACATAGTAAGAAAAAGTCTTTCTCTTCTGTCTCTGGGAGGTGAGCCTCAAAATGCTATCGCTATTTTGCTATAAGATCTAGGATAGGGTCCGCATGGAAAATAACAGATTGGAAAAACAGAAAGAATCCAGTTCCACAAACACAGGAGGTGGTTTGCACTTCCTTGGATGGGAGGTAACATGTATCTTTACCATTCAAGTCATTTTGATTTGGAGCTTCTGTCACTTGAAGTCAACATCTTAATTACTGATTGTGTAGTTACTTTGATGTGTTGACTAGACCAGTAACAAGATGTTTGCTCAAACACCTGTCTAGATGTTTCTGTAAAGGTATTTTTTAATATGATTAAGATTTACAATCAGTTAACTTTAAGCAAAGCAGATTACCTTCCAGAATGTCCATGTGCCTCCTCCAATCAGCAGAAGGCCTTCCTAACAGACTGGGGCTTCCTGAGGAAAGAATTCTGCCTTCAACTATAACAAAGAAATTGTGTCACACTTTCCAGCCTTCAGCTTCAAGACTGCAGAACCAGCTATTACAGAGATCTCCAACCTGACAGTTTCCCTACAGGTTTTGGTCTTCCCGTCCACACAATCATATGAGCCAGTTCTTTAAAATAAAGCTCTTAATGCATGTGTGTTCTACCAGTGCTGTTATTTTGGACAAAGATGGCAGCACACTGATGCAGTAGTTCTATTTTACGATTAGTAATATTATTTCCAAATAATAATAGATAATAATGAAAATTGATAGATTATCAAAATAATTATACAAAATGTATTGTACTGTCTGGTTATTTTCTTCTTTGAAATAACCTACGTTTGGCATGGTCCGGAGAACTAACAGATTTAAATAATCTTAATCCCAGATTCATTTTATGAAGTACTTAAAAATCTATTCATCTGAAACTGTTTAGCATTTTCAGAAATACTCAGTGAATATTTTTATGGTTATTTTTAACTTAAATTGGACAAGGCTTATTTTGCCTAACCCCATTTCTTTGGAGTTCTGTGCATCTGGCTAAATTTAACATTTGCTCTTTTATAATGGCAGGATTATCTCACCTATTTTTGTTTAGTACAAAAGAATTTTCTCACAGTAAAATTAAAACAATGGGAATATGTATCAAATTATTAGATAACATAATCTTTAACTCACAAATAAATTCTTACTATCTCTTGTTGTCAAGGAAACCACTTTGTATGCCCTTGTGTTGAGTTACTAAAAGGGTAAGTTTTTTTAATGCAAATGCTTATTTCTATTTCACTTTGTATGCTGCATTAAATTAATCATTATAATTTATATTTGATGAAGCTATTTTAAAGTGTTTGCCAATAAAACACACGAAAAATAGAACACAAATCAAACAACTATTGCCATGATATAGGCATTATTATGAGAAAAAAATTATTACTCATCAATTGAAAAATGTATGACAATAATTATATATGCCTGCTAAGAAAAATACTATAAAGTTGAGTGAATATTGAGATATGATGTAAAAACATGCTATATGAGTTATGTCTCAAATAAAGCAAAAACATTTTTTTCAAAATAGATGGATGTAAATATTTGACAATAAGTAGAAAGTTTAAACGATTTTATTTATGTAGGCCTTAGAGTCATTAAAATATTATAACTTCTACATAGAATCAGATATATCCTCCATTTGCCTGATTGGTCTCAGTCTGAAATAGTATCACATTTTTATCGAATGGTGTTAATAACCAAAATTCCCAAAAAAGATAAGACCATACTGCAGGCATTCCAAACATCCTTCAATAATGCTTCATGGCAGAGTTAAATAAAAATATATTGAACAAATTTTAGTTTTAAGATGAAAATATATGGGTGTAAGGGAAGCACATATTTTTTAAATGTGGTGGAAATCCACAAAACCTTGATTGCCTTTGTCTTAAATTTCAACATTTAAAACTTCTGAGTATGTTTAATCATTAACTATATGTTCGTAGTCTGATCTGTGCTGAGAATTACGCTAAATGGTAGAGCAATGCATACATATACAGCGTCTGCCTTCTTGCACGGTGGGGAGTCTCACGATAAAGACGGGGAATCTGGGACTGAATGAGGAACACACAGACATGCACACGATGCAGAATGAAAATCGGACTATTGACTTGGCAATGTGGGGGAAGAAAACGGGGTGGCAAGAAACACTGTGGATAATGATCTGCATCCCTGGTGAGAAACAATGGTTAAGTCACCAAGTACATATGGACCCACATACGCAAATGTACATACACCCTCACACCCAGAAAGGCACACTCAAACACAAACACACACATTTTTCAGCATCACTCAACCATACAGGTTTTTAGTATTCATCTCTATTGATTTTGTCCTGTTATTCATATGAGGTGCTTTGGACCCGAGACAGATTATAATTATCTGCTTAAAAAGTGACCACATGGTTCCCCATCCCTCAATTCTTATCCTGGGTCAACACATTAACAGGCAGGTCAAATGTCCTATACGCACAAAATTTGCCGTCTGTGTCATAAACAAAGAATGATGAAAAAAGTGAATTTTCTCTTCTTACAGAAGGGAGAAAGACAGATGCTCTCCTTCCCTCCTATAGAGGGCTTCGTGGAAATGTAACCAGGTGGGGACCTTCAATTCTAATTTATTTATAAGTATATCTCTCCAAGGACCAGATAAATTCTGTGTCCCCAGGCACAGAGGTCTCCAATGCCCCTGTCATCATTCCTTCTTGAAAGATGAAGTTGTGCAAATCTCTGTGTACTTCTCACAATCTATAGAGTTGAAAATTAATTTGCATTTGCTTAGTCTTAGCCCAGGATCCCAAGGTTCATCAAAATTAGTTCAGCAAACCCTCACTGTTAAAACATGAAGTTTTTTTCTCTATTATCGACAACAGCTAACGAACGTAATTATCACAGTGTAATAAAAACTATAGACAACATTAATAGGATAGAAACTAAATGGATAGGTTGTTTTTAAAAGATCAAAAGACACATGCCTTAGGAGGTAAATTTTAAACTAATACATGAAAGTGGAAAGGAGCAGACTATGGGACATTAGGCAGAATTAATAGCAAATGAGAGATTTCCTGAGAAAGGACGGGGTTTCGTATGTATACAATTTAAAATAAAGATATCAGTAATAAATAAAATCATCAAAAATGATATGAGGGGAAACACATCATGTGGCTGAATACATGCCATTCTGCAAGGCTTTCAGGCAATGATAAGATGTTTTATTTTAGGTACAATATACAAATTTAATGTTTAATTTGTTTAAAATTTATTTAAACTTAAATATTTATTTAAATATTTATTTATATTATTTATTTATTTAATATTTATTTATTTATCAAAATTAATTTAAACTTAAATATCTATTTAAATATTTATTTAAAATGTATTTAAAATTAAATTTAAAATTTAATTTGTTGGTTTCAGAAATTGCACTCTTCATGTCAGGCATCACCTTGCTTTGTACACGGTAGGTGTTCGTTTGGCAAAAATTCGTAATTTTGATGCTGTCGAATTACCCTTGTACTGAAGTGTTTGCATGTCTTAATTAAGATATTCTTCCTCATTTGAAGTAATATAGATTGTCTCCCACATTATCTTCCTTATATTTATCTTGCATACTTTCACATTTAAATAATTAATATTTAGCGATATGTTTCTACAGGTGGTGTGACATAGGGATATAATTCTTCCCATGCAATTGAGCTGGAAAACCTAATAACACCACTTTTTCCGAGAATTGTGATGCACTTACACCAAACAGTATGGTCTGCCACAAGTGTGGGGTAACTTTTTCTAAACTCCTTAGTTATACTATCTTTTAATTCTCCTATCAGTAGCATATTATTGTCATTACCATGAATTTGTAATACATATTAATATCTGATAAGGCGAGCTTTATCCTTTGAGAGCATTAACATCTTCATATTATATGTCTATAATTACTCAGATATTTTATGCCCTTGTACTAAGGATTTCCAGTTGGCTCGCTCAATCTCCTTCATAACATTACCACAACATTTTTGTCTGGGCGTATTGCTGCTCAGATAAAAGTCTATATTTTTCAACTTTCCTAGCAACTAGGAGAATTTCTGAACACTTTGATGTAAGTAAAATGCTGTGTTCATGTCCTGTTTTCATCCCTTATGACTGAAATGGGACTGTGATATCTAAAACTCCAATAGCCACCTTGTTGAAATAGTATTGAAAATCAATATGCTGCAAAATTTGTGAGAAGTAGATTTTTGACAACGGTCCTGGTTTCTTAATTTTTCTATCTCTTCTTATGTCAGATAGATTTATGTATTTATTTATTTGTTTGTTTGTTTTATCTGTTTAATATGTGCTATCAAATTTATTTATAGATGAGTAAGTTGTTTCCTATAATTATTTGAACTTGCTCTGTATTTATAACTCCTTTTATAAAGAAATTTTATTGAATAATTTTTGTTTATAATAAACATAAGGAAAGTTTTTAATGAAAATTTCATGATACTTTTCAAACGTTTTGAATTATTTAAAGAAAAATTATTACAAAGATATCTGAGGCAAAAATAATATCTGACCATCAGAACAAACAATAATTCCTTTCATCAAGTTCTGTATTTATTGATTTTGCCGTTCTTTTATTTTTTTTTATTTCAGCATAGTTGGCACACAATTATTCCCTTTTATCTTTTCCAAAATTCTATACTTCTTCCTTTATTAATTCTTCAGAACATCTAAATGTCTCTTTTATTCATTTCCTTAAGAACCCTTATTTATTTAATTCATAATTTCTATTATGAATAAAAATTCTTCTACTATTTTGGAATTAATTTATGCTTTAATAATTATTAAGTCATATGACCATCCTTTTTTATATTTAGCTTTTTATTTCACTATCTTTTTAAATAGAAGACATCATTTATTTACTTTCTTTTTTTCATGTTAATAAAAAATAAGACTAACAGTTTCCTCTGAGTACCACTTTTATTGTGTTTTTCAGGCTTAAATATAGAGCACTTTATTTGCCTTTATACATTTTAAAGATTTATAATGAAATATAAAAGATTTTAAGTGATGATAAGTTCTGTGGAGAAAAACAAGCCATAAAAAAGACACACAAAGTAGTTAGGAATCATAACTGCAGTTGGAATTATGAGGAAAGCCAATTAAAATGTGACATTTCAGCAAGAACCTACGGGGGATAAGGGAGGAAGACGTGTGCACATTTTGATAATGAACATCACCGACAGAAGAGACAGCTAGTGCAAAGACCCTGAGGTAGGAACTTTCCTGGACGGTTTGAGAAACACCATGCAGATCATTACTTTGTCAATGTTGACTATGAACAGGAACCTTTTGTCTTTTACTTTGACAGAAATGGGGAACTATTTCTGACATTCACCAACAAACATTTTAAAAAGGAAAAGCCTGAACTCTAGCTATAGTGTTAAGAATCTACGGGTCAGCGTCAGGAGTGGCAACATAAAGAGATTGATGAGAATGTCTTGGATTAGTCTGGCAGTGGTAAAGACAGTGCAAAGAGGCCTGAATTAAATACATTTTTAAGTATGAGTCAAACGGGATGTAAGAGCAGAACAGAGACACGGTTAAAGTTTGGTAGAATCAATAGCCCTGGTGAAAAATTTTGTGAATGTGCTGAAAAGAAAGACTAAAGATTGGAACAACTGCTTGAAATTGAGAGAATGAAAGGTTTGCTGTTATAGATAGTGACAAAAAGTGGGCTATGTCCTGAGAATGAGTTGCTGAGTGTAGAGGGTAAGATCATTCAAGAAACTAGGAGTACAGTGGCTCAGGAGGTTCATCTACCCATAAACTGAAATAACCAAGAAATTAAGTCTAAAGTTTTGCAGGAGAGAGGAAGTGAATTGGGTTATTAAATGCTCATCAAATAAAGATGATCTAACTGAGTATTAGGAGGTGAATGTAACTGGTGGGTATTTTGATGATACACCTGATAACATAAGACTCAAAACTGGGAATGGAGTTGAGGAGGAAGGCACTGAGAGAGATTTGGCAATGGCCAGGATATCTACTCCACCTCCAGGCCAAATATCCAAAAGTATAGGAGGTAAAACAGCCCTTACTGGAGAGGACTGCAGAGCAAACAATGGCCGTGGCAAGGAGCCCATTAAGTTCAAACAAAAAGTCAAAGGGACGCAGTGGAGGAAAGAGAGTGTGTGTTGGTGATGAATAGTGGACAGAGGACACTTGGAAAGGACTCGGGAGCCAGGAAAGTACAAAATAAGGAAAATGAAGCAGAGAAGTGTTGAGGCATAGGGAAGTTGGAAAGCAGCAGACGAGGGCCGACCTAGAGTCCCAGGGGCTTATGACAGTGACACCCACGTGACTAATCCTCATGGTCTCACTATGGCAGTAGAGGAAATGGTCATACTGTGATTGTTGAAGGAGAGAATGCAGTCAGGACTTTTCAGGAGCATCCAGAGTCCTAAAGCTTCCTTTTCCTTCCTGATAATAACATAAAGCTGGAAAAACAGTTTATTTAGAGCACATAAACCTAGGGTTCCCTCCCAAGGTGTGGTCGCTGCCCCAACAGCACCTGTAGCAACACCAGGAAATAAGTTAGAAATGTAAATTCTTAAGTTACAAACCAAACCTACTAAACAGAAAGTTCTGGTATGCAACCTAGTCATCTGTGTTTTAATAAGTACTACAGGTGATTGTGATGTACATCAAGAGTTGTTTAAGAACAACTGTCTTTGACCACAAGTTCTGGGGCTTTATCCTACTTGATTTATCCCCATGATGATTTGAAGACCAGTGTTCATGGAAGAAAAATCCCATTCGAGGAGCTTTGCTCTAACCAATACACTGCACTTCATCATAACAGCTTCATTTGTTATACAGTACTATAAAGAATTTACCATATTATAAAAAGTGGACCAAGACTTAGGAATAATTAATAGATATAATCAAAACTCATCCAGAAGATTAAAAGTTAAAACTATGGAGACTATTAATTCTGTTGAACTTAATTTCCTAAATAAAATGAAACTATATTTGTTGAAGAAATTATAGGTATATACCCCCAAAATAAAATTAGTATTCTTTCAGATAAATGGAGCCTTAAAATTGAAAATTAAATTATACCTCTAGAATAACAAAAACATCAACATATAACACCTTTATAAAGAAGAGCCAAAAAAGAACTGAAGGTTATTGAAGTTGAACAGGATTTTTTTCATAAAATTAAATGAAATTTAATAAAAACATTTGTTAAATATCCAATTTTTTTTCTTTGAATGGTTGCATTCAATTTAAATAGCATATACACTTTACGCTTTACATGTGATATAATAAAATGGCTAAATACAGATGTTTAACCCATCTGTTATAACAGAAAAAAAGTCCTTTCAAAACTGTGATTATCTTTTCAATTGATAAGATAATCAAATAATTGATTGAAAAGATAATTAATAAATGGATAAAATGGAAATGGAGTCATTACTATTAATTTATGTTTGACTCCACATGAAAAATTGGCAGATTTCAGATCTCATTAGTATTATTGAGACTGTTAAACAGAAAAAAAAACAGTTTTTCATAAACTATTAGCAGACGGGCTCACTCAATGAAGAAGCGGGCTAGATTAATCAATTCATTTATTCAGCAAATCCATTCAACAACCCAGTCTGCTGTATTATTGCTGGTTTATGCAAATCTGGTGTTGCTGCATTTCAGACATTCATAATCCTGGTAGTAATGTGGTGCTGTGACATATTCCTTTCCACTCATCCATCCACAAGAAAAGTTCCACCTTCCTTAGTGTGACATCTTAATAATTAGGATTTATGTGCTTGGGCATTCAACATTTTCAGTCATTATGATCTGCCTATTTTGCACTATGATATTGTGATTGATGATAAGAAATATATATTTGATCTTCCTCCCCATTTCCGGCAGAGCTCCTAAAACCCTTGGAATTTCCTAAGTAATGAGAGCCATAAAGGCGTCTTTTTCTATGTTAACGAGCTGAATTTTGGAAAGTCCTTTGGTAAACTAAAGAGCTGGTTGTCAGGAAAACCAGCCAAGTGATTGGAGGGTTGGAACCTTCAGTCCCACCCTCTGATATCCAGGAAAGGGTGAGGGGCTGGAGGCTAAATCAGTTGAAAATGACCAATGATGTAATCAGCTATGTCTGTGTAATGAAGCCTCCATAAAAGCCCAAAAGGATAAGGTTCAAGAGCAACCAGATCAGTGAACATGTGGAGACTGGGGAGAGTGACATGTGCCAAGAGGGCATGGAAGCTGTGTACCCTTTTCCCATACTTCTCCCCATTCATCAATTCCATCTGGATGTTCCTGAGTGATATCCTTTCATAATAAACTAGTAATCTAGTGAATAAAATGTTTCTCTAAGTTCTGTGAGCTGTTCTACAAATTAATCCAATATGGGGACGGGGTCTTAAGAAGCTCTGATTTAGCCAATCGAAAGCACAGATGATGACTTGCAATTGGTGTTTGAATGGGGAAAGAGGCAGGCAGTCTTGTAGGACTGAACCCTTAACTTGTAGATTCTAATGTTATCTCCACAGAGAGTATGAGAATTCAGTTGAATTATTAGGCACCTTGATGGTTTGTCACAGAGCATTGCTTATTGAAGGTGTGTGACCACCCCCACCCACCCCCACCCCACGAAACCTGTGTGCACGTGCACACACACACACACACACACACACACACACTGAAATTCTGTCCAGGAACTCAATTACGCACACACTTCTGAAAAAAGGCTTATCTTAACTCTTCATTGGTAATTAACATCTAGTAGTTTAGCAGAGGTTCAACAAAAGTCTGTAAAGTGAAGCATTTCTAGAAAACTGTAGCAGGCATTGTACCTTTGCAAGACTCAAAGGAAGGGGAAATTCACATGTGAAGATAATTGTGTCTTTGTCCTACACTTGGATAAAGGCCACCCTGATGGAATATATGGCAGATAACTTAACCCAAAGAAATGTGCCCTTTAAAATTTAAAGACCAACAGCAGTACTTGTCATCCGCACTGTAGCAAAGATTGTATCCAAAGCTAAGCCCACGTTTTATCTACAAATAAGCATAACATTGGCTGATGGGTTTTAGGGGGAGAATTAAAATCTCTTTATTACTGTAAAAATCATAAGAACATACTACATGAAAATATAGTTTTACAGTTTGATCAATTAATAGCAACAATTTCAGTGGCTGGACATATAATAAAAGAGATTCCATTTAGGCAAGACAACATTATAAATACTTCTTGGAACTAATATATTCTCAGAAGGCTAAAGCTAAGAAATTTGTAGCAAAAAGTGTAATAAGAATTCAAATCATACTATAAAATTGGGCCAAAATAAATAGAAGCCTTTCTAATAAGACTAAAAATATATGTGGGGCTAGAAGACCTGAAATTTTCAGAAACACACAAAAAGTGTGATTAAACCCATGATAGACAATAAGTGCTTGGGCTGATGAATTTGTTGATTACATCAAACTAACTGAAGGTTTTCATTTGTGCATGCTCAAATTAGAGCTACTAATCAGAACACTTAACTTCTAGATGCCTGACATATGAGTCTGGCTACATGTGTAACTCAGTGATAGATCATTATTATCCCTTAGACAATAAACCCTGAATTATTGGGGTTCACTCCCGCAACTGATTTAAGCTTATTGATCCACAAGTTGGTAATTTTTTTTAAAAAAGTAATATTAATAAAAATAAAGTTTTCTTATGGGCATCGAGGAAAATAATGAGTTTAAAATGTTTTCATTTTACATAAAACATTAAACATATAAACATACTTATAGTGATTATCAATAAGGTGTAAAGAATCATGATTATAAATAAGGCGTTAAGAATATACTCCACTCACAAGTCGAACAGCCCAAATCCAAATCTCTCCTCTCAAACTCCAAAAAACATACAGAGCAAAAAAACCCAAACAAACCATACCTAAACAAAACAAAAAACAAACAAACAAAACCGTGTTCCCACCCAACAACACAAGTCAAAACAAACAAACAAACCATAATCAAAGCCAATAGAATAATTGGGAAAAAAGAATAAAAGAATATTCCAAACTTGAAGTAACATGTAAACAGGAACTAAACACCCCAAATTCAGCAAAGTCAGCTTCCAAGTCCATTCAGAAGCAAATAAGTCACGGGGGTGCTTTGTGGAAAACACAACAAGGAAGAGGGACCTACAGGGATAAAACACAGACGAAGTCACCTCAAGAAATAGAAAATCCCCATGTTTTATTTTTTTCTTTATCTTTGGAAAATCCCTATGGTAAATGTAGACAATCTGAAAACAGTTGAGAACTGGTGGCCCACAGCCAGTACTGTCAGTGGATTAACAGCAGCACTTCAAAACCCTCTGAGCTTTGCTTTGATGGCATTTTTCATTCTTATGGCTCCTGCCTCTCTTCCACTCCATCTAAAAGCCAGCACTGGGACTGTGTTCAGAGGCCTTCCCTCAGGCTTGTGGAGTCCTCTCCAACTGCAGACAGAAAGCCACAGGTGGCCCTTAAGCACAGACTGTGGAGCGTGTGGTGGTGAGAGCCCAGCCCCACTGCTGGTGACCTAGACGATTCTGAGGATCTATGCAACCCTGCCAGATATCGCAAGCTCACTCGGTTCCCTCTCTTTCTCATTTTGCTTTCTAAACTCCTTGCTAGTTTCTTTTGGAAGCATCCCCTCCCCCGCCCCCAACCCGGGGAATCCAAGGCAAAAAAAAACCCCAAAAAACAAAAAACTAGCCTCTAGGAAAATGAAATAAGGAGACCTGAAGTATGAATTCACAGGAAAAAGTAGTGCCTCTGAGGGTAGATGGGAGCAATCTGAAATGAGAGGCACTCTTTGGAGGCTTGATGCTGAAGGCGAGGAAAGACAGAGGTGGGAGAAGTCAGAGCCTTATAGAAACAATAAAGAATGGTGAACCAGAGACATACTAACAGGTCGCCCTCCCCAATTAACACAATCGATTTAACCAAACTATACTTGACTCTATCAGTGCTACTGACAAATTCAGGTGTCAGCCTCTTCAGGATTACCCAAGCTACAGAAGGCTACCCCATCAAAGGTAATGTTTCTCAAGGTGGGTCACATCCAAAGCTTTTTGGAGTAAAAGTATGAAGACCTGGCCATCTGCCCTAACTGGGACAATTTTGGGAGGCTATGTAGGTCCAGATCTCTCCACGGGAACAGCCAAAGATGTATTACAGCTTTATTTCTCCCTCTACCACCCACTCGCTACTGCTTTCTTCCACTAGTGGCCACAGGTGTTGCTCTTAAGGGCATCCCTTAATAAAGTTCAAATTGTAATTCAGAGTCTAAGGCACTTAACCTGTGACATTAAACCAACACAAATTCTCAGCATCCCCCATACGTCACTGTAATTTGTGATAGAGGAGGAAAAAAATCATTAAAATATTAAAACAAAATCTTAAAATATATTTTACGAAGAAAACAGAATATGATAGGCTTTAACTAATGAAAAGTGTCCCCTAGAAAACACGCATGAAGCAGAAGAATATTATGACCAAAAAAAAAAAAATCCTTAAACGGTTATTTGCACATGATGAAATCCCTGTGTCAGAACAGCAAAAACAGGAAAAAAAGGAAGGAAAAGAAACATGCAAATTAAGAGTTGTGCATAATGAAGGAAGACATTTGAAATAACCCAAAAATAATCTTAGAAATAAAAATTACAAGTGTCAGTGAAGAAAGCCACGCCAGTAGTCTAGATAAAGAGAATGAAATCAGGGGATAAAAGGATAAGAAAATAAAATAAAGTAAGAAGTAAAAAGAATCACTGTTTGATCTGAAGACAAAAGCAGAGATTATGTTGTATGCATAGAATTCATAAAGAAAAAAATTGAGGCAGAACATGTATTTAAAATTTCTGAGAAAATTTTCTAGAAATAAATGAAGGCTTGAATTTCATACAGGAAGAGTCCATGGTGTATCTGGGGAAATTAAGCTAAAATGGTCATTTCAGTGATAGATCTTGTTGTAGTAAAATGATCAGACTTTAACAAATAAGCAAGCAAAAAAGTCCCAACAACTCCAAGAAACTAACAGTTAGACATTTACAAAAGAAAAAAAAAAAGTAATTAGAGAAGAAGGAGGAGGAAGAGAAAGAATGTCAACTCGGCATCAGAAGTTTTGAGAGGAATATGGAATACAGGACTGAAATGCAGCAGATTGACAGCAAACTGGAAAATGAAAGTGTGAACCGAGGACTTAATATTCAACAAAGCTGTCCAAGTATCAACACCTTAGAAAAATAGTTTTAAATATGCAATAACTCAGGGATCACTGCGCTCTTGAATCTCTCTTTTTTAAATTGCCTAGAAAACAAGCTTTGCCACCCAGGTTGGTGGGGGATAATTCAGCAAAAGGACTGATAGGAAAGCAATGCATTTATCGAATGGTAGATGTAGGACTAAAACTAGGTGGGGACAGAGTGGAAGAATAAGAATTAAATACTCTGTGCTCCAACTGAAAAGTAACTAAAAATGAGGATAAAGTCCAGGGGAAATAGGAAGTAGGGTAGTCTCATTGATCGGACCATAGCTAAAGGTTGGAGTAGAAAAATGTCAGGTAAAACTGAAAAATCAAAGAGTAGGAAACTAATTAAGAAAGACTGGAATTTGCATTATATCAGGTCTTAGGATAAAAGTAGCACTAGAATAACAAACATGAAACCTTTCTGAACTCAAAAAAAAGAAAAAAGATAAAAATAGAGGAGTAAGGGAAGGTAGACAGAGCATGTGCATATATAAAATATAAAATAATATGACTGGTTTTAGACTAAAGACATCAGGTATGTCGTCAGTGCAAGTTGGCTTTACTCACCTGATAAAAGGAAATAACCATGTTGGTACGAGCAGTGAATAGATAGACCAATCTACAACATTCCATACAAATATGTATGTGAACAGCTGGCCTCTCATATCAATAACAGAAGGTGGATTTTTCAATAAATGGCATGGACAACTGGATAGCCAACAGAGAACAGGTAAATGTGAATCCATATTTTATGCCATAATAAAGAAGCCACCCAAAATAGATTAATAATCTAATTATAAAATGAAGTACAGTCCTTTTCAGCATAACTTTTACTACGGATTTAATTTTGAACAATATTGTTTTACATATTCATAAAACAAAATTAAATTAAAGCAAAGGGAGATATGATAAAATAGAACCACTAACAGAAAAACTTAATTGTATATAAAATTGAAAAGCAAATAAAGAAAAAAATTAAATTTTTTTGAAATATTTACTTATTTTGAGACAGAGAGTGGGGGGCACATGAGCAGGGGAGGGGAAGAGAAAGAGAGGGAGAGAGAGAATCCTGAGCAGGCTCCCCACTGTCAGCACAGACCGAGATGTGAGGCTCAATCTCACGAACCAAGAGATCGTGACATGAGCTGAAATCAGGAGTCATATGCTCAACGGACTGAGCCATCCAGTCACCCTAAGAAAAAATTAACTTTTTAACACAATGATCTGTTTACACAACATCAGTTGGATGCATTCTAAATGAAACAGGAACTCTAAAGGAGTCTTGAACTAGATTTAGAATGTGCTATTGTTGGGGCACCTGGATGGCTCAGTCAGTTAACTAAGCCTCCACCTCGGCTCAGGTCACCATCTCACAGTTGATGAGTTCGAGCCCCACCCAGGCTCTGTACTGGAGCCTGCTTCTATTCTGTCACCCTCTCTCTCTGCCCCTCCCCTGCTTGCACTCTCTCTTTTAAAAAAGATTTTAAAAATATGTCATTGCTAATATTGGTTTCATAATTCCCAAACCTACTTTTTTATATATTGAATGTATTCATATAGAAAAAAATGGTAAGTACGCTAATATTTGTGGTAACCATGTGACTATTGTGGGAGAAATATGATATAAATGGGGATGGAGGAGAGAAATAGCCCTTCACTGTTGAATTGTCTGTGACGGTATCAGTACAAAGTTTTTAAAGTACTCTTAGTATTATTTTTCTAGCTCACGTCTATTGAAATGTCCTAGAGGCAATGACATCCCAGGAGAAATTAGTGTACCTAGTGCCTAGATATCAGGCTATAATACAGTTTCTTCATGAAAACAATAAACGTTCTTTAGAGAAATCACCTGTTCCAGATATAGGGAAGAAAACATGAATGGTGTGCCTAAAATATCTCATTATGCTGTAAAATAAGGATTTTCATATTTCTTTACCTTTAATCTAGGAAACTTTGTTTCTAGATACAGGCATTTCAAAAGGGCATAAGAACAAGCTTTACAGGGTTCCCACTGAAAATTATGGGAAATTTTGAGGATCTAAAAGAATAATGACAGCAATAGATTATAATACTTTTAAAAAAGTACATAATTACAATCAAATTAAAAAGAGAAAAGAAAATAGGCTTGTTTTCAGAAGGATACCAAATTATAAATGCAAAATATCCAAGCAATAATTGGTTGAAGCAAGGATCAGGAACAGATACTAAACCATTGAGTAAATTGTGGCTGGGAAGTAGGATGAGGAGTCAGAGTATCACCCTGTAGATTACTTATTACAAACAGAAAATGATACTTTAAAGAAAGTCTGCTGATCCAACTTAACGTCACCAATGATGATACAAACTCTCATTGTATGAATCTGATCATGGGGAAACAGACAAACCCAGTTGCCCAACTACTGACCTCAGTTCCGTAATTTATCAATTCTATGAAAGAAAAAAAAAAATTCCTAGATTAAAGGTAGTTAAAGAAATATGAAAACTATATACAATGTATGATCTTTAATTGGATTCTATATCAAATATGCTATAAATCTTTCATTAGGAAAGCGAGCAAATATGAATATGTTACCAGCACTAAATCCTTTGAATGTGATCATTGTACTGTGATTAAATCAGAGAATTTCTTTGCTCTTAAAAAATTCATGCTAAAGTAGTTAGGGGTAAAATGTCATTATGTCTCCAACTTCCAAATGATTCATGAGACAAAATATTATTTATCTAGAAAGATTTTTAAAACATGGCATAATGTAAATAATTATGATAAGAGAAGTGTTCATGGATGTTCATTAACTATTCAGTCAACTGCTTATGTTTGAAATTTTCAACATAAGTTGTAGGGGAAAAAGGCATACTTGAATTTTTACCAGGGCTAAAAAGATATCTCAGGACAATGTTTCCAGGCTGCTAAAAATATTAAAACCAACTGGCAACTAGAATAAAATGTATATATAACCAAAATTTTAAAAATAATAGCTGTAAAATTCTTGATTGGTTATGCAGAAAAAAATAAGAGAAGTAATTTTAAAATGACAACCTTTAAATGTAGGGAATTTCGTTTTGAGTTTGCTCTTAAGAAATCATAATGTAAAAGAAGACAAGCATAGATGCAGATATCACTATGTATTTTAGAATTAACTGAAAACACTGAAAAAAAACATTTTTTTTTTGTCAAAAAAATATGTCGGGCGAAGAAAAACCTCGTACGATACCAAAAGCAAAGCCCTTCAGATCTGGCTTTCCTGAAATGATGGGATGTGGCAGTGGCACTCCTGGGGACGCTGCTTTCTTCCCTTGCCTGCATCATCACCATGACAACCCGATTACGTGGACTCCTCAGCTAATTGATACTCCATTGGGCTTTAACGTTTTCTTGCATGTTCTCCTCCCAGAACATCACGGACTACTTTTGTTCTCAAATCAACACTGCACTAGAAGGCCTAGACTCTGCTCGAACTCAGGCTAAGCGTCCACTACACTAACAATCTGGCTACGTATCCCGTCTCAATGGCTTATCCATTGAATGGTAGGTCTATCTTTTATCAGTGTTTGAGTAAAGAATACATTGGATACTGGCAGAAAAAATGCTCACAATACCTATAAAATACATTTACCTAATTTTATGGTGCATACACACCCTCCCTGCTTCAATCTTCATTAGAAAACATTACAAAATTCGCTATAGGAACGGTATTCCCTCTTTGCCGTTGATCATGTTTTCATACAATGTTTACAAGAACATTTTGTAAATTGCTTCTAATGTTTTAATACCACTTTTTAATGTGGGCTATCCAAAAATATATATTTATTAGTTTTCACTTGTTGAAATATTAGTAACTACTTAAATGTTTTGTTCCTGCCACCTCCTGTAAAGTATTTTTCGTCCTACATCACCTTACTAGGATTTATTAAAATTCCTACTAGGCTATAAAGCCCAGGAGGTCAGCGGCCTTCTCTTTCTTCATCGCCATTGAAAGCCTAGTGAGTAACATAATTCAGGGTTGCCAGTTGTGATGGGCCTGGATGATAACCCCTCCAAAAATATCCATGTCCTAATTCCCAGACTTGTGAATATGTTACCTTATATGGAAAAAAAATTTACAGATCAGATTATGGATTAGGGGGTGGAGAGACAATCCTGGATTATCCCACTGGGGATATGTAACCTCCAGGGTTTTTATAAAGGGGAGGAGAGATCTCTTTATAAAGAGATCTGAAGATGCTCTACTCCTCTCTTTGAAGACAGAGGAAGAAGCCAGGAGGAAGGCAGGTGGCCTCTTGAAGCTGGAAAAGATAGGAAATGGATTCTCCTTTAGAGACTCCAGAAAAAAGTAGCCCTACTAACACCTTAACTGTAGTACAATGAGACCGATTTTAAATTTCTGCCTTCTAAAACTCTAAGATAATATATTTATTTTAAGCTACTGTTTTTTGTAGCAGCAATAACTAATGAATCAATCAAAAATCTTTGGATTTTAGGGATGCCTGGGTGGCTCAGTTAGTTGAGTGTCCGTTTTCAGCTCAGGTCATGATCTCGCCGTTTGTGGTTTCGAGCCCCATGTCAGGCTCTGTGCTGGCAGCTTGGAGCCTAGAGCCTGCTTCGGATTCTGTGTCTCTCTCTCTGTCCTTCCCCTGCTCACTCTCTCAAAAATAAATAAACATTTAAAAAAATCTTTGGATTTTATTGTTACAAACTGAAGTTTTCTACATTGAGGTAATTCTTAGATCATATGTAAGTAGGATCAGGATACAAAATGAGACTTTTCTGACAATAAATGCTATGCTATTTTTATTAGATTTGCTAAATTATGACAGTCACTCCCACAAGAAGTTGTAGGAAAACTGTACATGTTTGATACTAAACTATTTTTCTGCATTATTTTATTCATTTTAAGTAAAATAGAGGCCAGCAAATAAATGTATTTTAATATGTTTCAATGATTAATATGCATTTCTGGAGTGAATGTGGTAAGTCAAAATATTACCTATGTAATATACTGGTACCATGTTTCAGTTTACTTGCTAATTCATGCAGAATGTTTTTAGAAAGACATCATTAAAACAATAGTATGAATATTAAAAATTTGTGTGTGTGTTTTTAATGTTTACTTCAGAGAGAGACAGAGGGTGAGCAGGGGAGGGTTAGAGAGAGAGGAAGACACAGAATCTGAAGCAGGCTCCAGGCTCCAAGCTGCCAGCACAGAGCCCGATGCAGGGCTCGAACCCACGAAACACAAGATCATGATCTAAGCTGAAGTCAGACGCTTACCTGACTGAGGCACCCAGGAGCCCCCCAAATTTTTGTGTGTTCAATGTTATATTTAAATCATTTAGTGTTTTGGCATCCATATCCTAAAAAGCCAAAGTTTTTTTGAAGTTTATGTATTTATTTTGAGAGAGAGAATGAGCACAAACTGGGGGAGAGCAGAGAGAGAGAGAGAGAGAGAGAGAGAGAGAGAGAGAATCCCAAGCAGGCTCCACGCTGACAGCAAAGAAGCCAACAAGGGGCTGGAACCCACTAACCGTGAGATCATGACCTGAACCGAAATCAAGAGTCAGACACTTAACTGACTGAGCCACCCAGGCACCCTACTAAATGCAAAGATATTTAAAATCAGGTTTACTGAAGTATAATTTATATACAACAAATTACACCTTTTAAAAGTGTGCTGTTTGCTGAGTTCTGGCCAATGGACACTGCTGTGGATTTATCACCACAATGAAAATACAGAATATTTACACCTCCCCCAAAAGGTTCCCTTTTGTTTTTTGCAATGAAAACTGCCCCACCCACAATCCCTAGCAACACTGTTGTATTTACCATCACCCAAGTTTTGATTTTCATAGAATTTTATATAAATTGTATTATACACTATGTAGTCTCTTATGTCTGGCTGCTTTCACTTAGCAAAACACTTGTGAGATTCGTTGATGCTGTGTTTCAGGAGCTCTTTCTTTTTATGTCCCGGTAGAATTCGATGGTATGGATATACAAGATTGTTCATCCATTCACTAGTCACAGGACACTTGGGTACTCTGTAATTTGGGGCCACGATAAATAAAACTGCTATGAACATTCACATACCTCTCTTTGTGTGAACCTATGTTTTCATTTCTCTTGGATAAATACCTTAGAGTGGAATTTCTAGATCATATGGTAAGTATATGCTTAAATTTCTAAGAAACTTTCAAACTGCTTTCCAAATTGAAACATTTGGCATTTCTATCTATAATATATAAAAGTTACAGTTTCTCCCTATCTTGTCATCACTTGCAATTGTCAGCCATTTAATTTTAGCCATTCTTGTGTGTCTCCATTTACTTAATGAAAAAGATGCCTGAATTAAAACAAAAAAAAAAAAAAGTTTTGAAATCTAATCTCCCTATACCTTTCTGAGTATATTATCATGGCTCTCAAATTCTTGATTTCCTAAATAAACCTCTGGACGATCTTTAGATGGACTTCATTTAGTTGTATCTTCAGTCAATGATGCTACCAATTTCCTGGTCTTTTTTATGTTAGGAGATTTTGGAATTGTGTTTTGAAAAAGCATTGTATTTCAATGGAAAACTAGACATTGTGTAGAAGACACCCCCAGGCTATCTGATTCCAGTTTTATATCACTGAGATATTTTATAACTCGGTAAGTCATGGCTAATTTACAGATCTGCAAATTCTATCCTAAGTTCAGTTGACTTCCCTCTTCACTGTAGGAAAAAACTTTTGCTTCCATTTCAACACTCATTTCAATATTCCTGACGTAGAATTTTTGAACTGGTTAGAACATCTATCTGGTCATTTTCTCAATAAATGAATAGAATAAAATCTTACACAAGTGTTCATTTTTATATCTGTATGAGGCTTATAATTTTACCTTTTTTATTTTTGAAAGCTGTCTTTGATAGCGTCTTAGATATTTGAATGTTAAGATGTGGAAACTCTTTAGTCTATAATGTTTCTTTTGTTTTATCAGGCAATCAACTGGGTTGTCGACAAAATGAACATTGTTTTTTGGGGAGCAGTTCTAATCTCCGTTCAGATCTCTTGTCTCTGAGTTTCTCTCCATCTGCTCCTCTCAGGCATGCTTTGGGGATCAGCCAAAGATGTGGTCAGACAGAAGTCTGAGACCCCTTCTCTGCAGAGGCTTTCCATGGCAAATACAAGATGTTATCGTAAGTATCTTGCCCTATTGTCAACGTGGCTGAGTTACTGACTCCTAAACGTGCTTCTTGAGGCCAGAAAGACTGTGCTCTTTCAACCACCTCACTCCCCAGCTGCATGGGAGCCCACTGCCCCTGGGGTAGAAACAAAGGAGAACTAATACCATTCAGCTCCCCTCCAAATCAATACTCTACATTTGCCTGCTCTTCATTCCCCAGTGTTCTTAGGCAGCTGCTTATTCTATCACATCCAGATTGTATCATTGCTCTCCGTGGTACCAGCGGTCCACTTGGACCTGACCCAGTCACTATGGGAAGTGCAATTCTGAATATACTAAGGTTTTGGACAAACATGGATTTGTTACACAAATGGACACTGTTTAATAATGTATCCACACATTGGATTCTAACAAGCTTCATAATATTGGACACATGCAAATATGATTGGAACACATACATTTAATAAGTGATGTATTTCCCCATGTTGTAGATATTGTCTAGCATTTGGATAAGAGTGTAATCTCTGTAATACATAAAAGTAGATATTGTCTTTATTTCTTGGACTTTACAGTAGTATATAGTGTCTTAGGAAATGAAATAGACAAAAATGTGAACTTTCTTTTCTTTTTTTAATGCTTTAAAAAATTACTTTGAGAGATTGAGAGAGTGTGCATGAGCAGGGGAGGGGCAGAGAGAGAGAGGGAGAGAGAGAATCCCAAGTAGGGATTCCACGCTCAGCACAGAGCCCAACATGGGGCTTGATCCCACAAACTGCAAGATCGTGACCTTAGCTGAAATCAAGAGTCAGATGCCTAACAGACGGAGCCAGCCTGGTGCCCCTGAACTTTCTTTTTTTAAGCTGCACTCTATTGTGTGTTATTAAAGAAGTAGGAGAGACAGAGTAAATTTATCATGATGAACACTGAGTAATCTATGGAAGTGTTGAATCACTACAGTGTACACGTGAAACTAACATAACAGCATATATTAAGTATACAGGGGGCGTCTGGGTGGCTCAGTTAAGCATCTGACTTCAGCTCAGGTCATGATCTCTCGGTCTGTGAGATCGAGCCCCGCGTCAGGCTCTGTGCTGACAGCTCGGAGCCTGGAGCCTGCTTCAGATTCTGTGTCTCCCCCTCTCTCTCTGCCCCTCCCCTGCTCGTGCTCTGTCTTGCTCTATCTCTCAAAAACAAATAAATGTTTAAAAACATTTTTTAAAGTATACTGGAATTAAAATTAAAATTTTAATAAAGAAAAGGAAAGAGAGAGAGCATAAAGGAAGGAAGGAAAGGAGGAAGGTAAGGAAGGCGGGAGAGAAGGAGGAGAAGAAAGAAAATTAACCAGTGATAACAGTGATTGAGAATAGTTTCCAGTGAAAGCCACAATATAAAAGTAGAATTGAATTTTCATGAGCTGCTCATCCTTCTTCACATGCCTGTTACTACCCCTTCCAAAGTGCTCATCTTTACCTGTGAGCACATCTTACATTACCCTTTACTGTTATGGCTTTGCATTTGTCCCCTCCGTTGGGATGTTGCTCTCGTAAGCCTCAAACTCCTCATTTCCATGATGTAACAAAACAGTCTGTTGCTATGGCAACGATCAGCATCTTGCACCATGAGCCACTGTGATTACAGGTCTCTAGTGCTAGACTCTTTTTCTTTCAATCAATTTGTAGAGATCGCTTTTGTTCTTCCACACACTCCAAATTCAGCTCTTAATGTGCTTTGATTAATGTTTCAAAGTTTAACCAGTGTGGTGATGTATTAAGTGGAAGAGCCTTACCTGCATTTTCCTATAACTGCATTGTTCAGCCTATATGAATTTGCATCAGAGTAAGCTAGGCATGTCTGACATTTAAAAAGTACACAAATCCACCTTGAAATAGAAAATACGTGTATTTTAGAATTTGTTTACATGAGATCTAGATAGTGGGACTCAGATCTTTCATATATAGATTTAAGTTAATTATTTCAATGTCTTGATTATTAAATATGGATTATGACTATAAATTATCGTATGCTAGAAGACAGGGAGACTGTTTCTACCACATAGAGTAAGCATCCTAAGCATGACATTACCAAAGTATTACCTTGTGTTTATCAGATAAATTTTAGCCAATATCTAGCTTTAAATGTGCATATAAAGTTAAAGGCATAAATTCTGCCTAAACTGTACTTTCATTGCTAAGTATGTCCCTAAATAAAAGGCCCTTTCTCTTAGGTTTATACATATGTGTGTGTGTGTGTGTGTGTGTGTGTGTGTGTGTTACTGTAAAGATCCATGTGCATTTATTTCATTCCAGTTACACCATAACTTAAAATCCAAATAACCATGAATTATTTCATAAAAATAATGAAAATGCACGGCAAATGATATAGAAGGTAAATTATATAACATACTATGAATTTTCTAATTAGTCAAATTTTATTTTTTAATTTCATATAATATTTAAATCAGTATTTTTGCAACAAGGCAAATAACCTATGAAATGCAAATCTGTTAAACCATATACACAAGCGGCCTTGCTTCCCAAATTTGAAGAATAAATTAATAGCCACTGTTACGAAATATCACTCAAGTGCCCATAAATGTCCTATGTCTGATTCAATCTTAGATCCAATTAAATATCTCCTGGTAATTTAAGCTGCCATCAAAGGCCACACTTTATTATGCTGAATCAAATTTTTTCCTTCCCCAGAAGAACAAAGATATTCAAGCATAAATGCTATTTAAAACTCACTAGATAAGAAAAATTTTTATGGACTATCGCCTAGTGTTACAGAACTATATTTCCGTTTATAATTAATAACATATAAACATATAATTTGTATAGTTTTAAAAATCATGGGTATTACACATTATACTAATTTATCAACTCTTAAATGTATTCCTTATCAAATAAATCTAAAGGACTAAACTCTATTCAGAAAGGAAGACGATAAATTTGAGAGTGAAAATGTATTCACATAGGACACTATGCTACAAGTTAACACAATGTTGCAGTAAAAGAGTATTGGTTATCACAACTTTATGTGTTCACATTAAAACATATATATCTGGCATGATTATCTCGTCCTTTCCATGCCTGTTCTTAAACCTTAGTGATACCTAGTCGTATATCCTATATACCCAGTGCAATTCACTCTTTCAAGTTGCCCTGTTTCCAAAACTCACTCTATGAAAAGAATTCGTCAAACTCATTTCACTCTGAAAGTGAACTATTAATAATCTTAATCGTTATCATTATATTTCTCTAGGAAAAGCCTGTCTTACTTGACTGTAGAGCGTTTCTGACTGAGTCTGCCCACATCTGAGCCAGCAGGTAGGGTAGGTCAGGTCAATTTCACAGCAGCCATGTTTACACCTTTGGCTAATACTCTCTGCTTCTGGTAAGGCACGTGCCAAAATTAGAATTCTGTATGGCAGGAGTATAATAATAATTATTGTGTACAGTGACGTTATATTAAAAGATCTTATAGGACCTGAATCAATCAGACAAAGACGACATGATGTTTCTTATGGTTCTGGCAAGTTTACTGCCGGCCCCTAGGAAAACGTATTTCAGAGCAAGGCAGCATATATTTTGATGCCAAAACCACTGACAACAATTTTGAGTAAAGCAAGAGTTTTAAAGAATAGAGATAAAACCTAAGGGAACACATATGACTTCAGTTGGAATTTTAAGATGAGGTAGTTTTAGATTAATACAAATGCATTCATGTGGAGAATCAAAGCACAGGCCTCACAAAGCACAAAGCACAGTTATACCTGGCACAAGGTATAACTTGTGGTTAAGGACAGTGGGTTAAGTAAGTCAACTAACTCTAAGTGCCAACCTTATATAAATATAATTTAAAATAACTATTTTGGAGGCGCCTGGGGGGGCTCAGTCAGTTGAGCCTCTGACTCTTGATTTCAGCTCAGGTCATGATCTCACAGTTCGTGAGATCAAACCCCGCTTTGGGCTCTGCACTGATGGTGAAGGGCCTGCTTGGGATTCTCTCTCTCCCTCCCTCCCTGTCCCTCCCAGCATGTGCGTGCACTCTCTCTCTCCCTCAAAATAAATAAATAAGCATAAACGTTTTCAAAAAAAAATTAAAAATTAAGAAAAATAAAATACCTCTTTTGTTTAGTGACCTTTCTTTTGAGTAGCAGAACTAATCTGTAAATTAGAAAACACTTTTACAGGAATTAGCTAAACATTTTTAGTAACATCATTCACAAGAACAGATGTTAGAGTTTAATATGCATTGCCAATTTAAATAAAAATTGCATCTTATCTATAGAATACATCTATTTTTCAAACTTGAAATTTTTAAGCAAAATTTCTAAACTACATGCTTAGCTGTCTTACAACTGGTTTTTACCTGTTTCCTAAATGACTGAATTTATGTAAATACTAAATGTTATAACACACTTTTTAGAAACAGACAAGCCGATAAATTTTAGTCGCCTTAAATTTCTTTTAAGTTGCATGTAAGAGATTAAAGTTTTCCCATGGTTGTTTTCTAATCATCATTTTTTCTAGTTATTATTTTTAAAACAACTGACTAAAGACAGGTTTAAATAGTATGAGTTGATTTCACTTTGTTTTTTATTACCTTGAGTGAAATTAATCATTTCTATTTTTAATATATCTAAGCCAAAACTTTATACCATTGATCTATACCAACAATTATTATCACAGTCCTACTGTCTAGACTCTTAAAACTGGGTATGTAAAACACTGTAGTGAGGAAAGAAAATATTAGAATATCTGTTTATGATTATCTCATCCTCTAGAAATTTCTCATCCTGTATTTTATATAGATGTGTGAAATGTGTGTTATTTAAGTCACATATGACTGTAAAAGTACACGTAAAGAAGGTATAAATAGATAAGTTATACTTCTTACTAAAGGGTAAAAAAAAAAAAAAAAAAGAAAAAAGAAAAACTGTAATGGCTAGAAGGGTACTTTCAAAGAGTCCAAAGACTTCATGCAGGAGAGTATCCTAAGGCAGAATTAAGAATGGAAATACTGGCCCTATATTGTATCATGTTAGCTTTTCAATGTTTAGCAATATTTTTCATGTAATAGATTTAACACCGGATACAACAACAAACTAGGAAAACTTCACATGTAAATCACCTATTTACCTTTAAAAGGGACCCTAAAAACAGAATAAATGAACCTTAAGAGTATAAACTGGAGAACATAGTACATTACTTAAATTCAGGTTAGGTCAAATTAAGGAATCAAGCAAAGACATGGATTATAATATTAGAAGGACAGTTCACAAGATGAAATGTTTCTTTGGAAGTGCTTCCCAAAGCTAACATCACTTGGTTGGCAGAACTTATTATTTAAGAGGAAATTCCAGGGGTGCCTGGGTGGCTCAGTCAGTTAAGTGTCAGACTTCGCCTCAGGTCATGATCTCACGGTTCCTGAGTTCAAGCCCTGCATTGGGCTCTGTGCTGACAGCTCAGAGCCTGGAGCCTGCTTCAGATTCTGTGTCTCCCTCTCTCTCTGCCCCTTCCCCTCCTCTCAAAAATAAATAAACATTAGAAAAACTAAAAGAGGAAATCCCATATGTAAGAAAATCTGTGATTTGTATACTATGTAATCTAATAACATCTAAAACAAGACTGCTACCTGCTTCCAGAAAGGACTAATTCATCTAATCAAGATTTGTTACTGTTTTTAATGAGAGCTTATATTCACTACATTAATACCAAATAACATGCCGACCAAGGAAAGTTATCTACTGGGTTCAAAGAGTTTTCAATTCTCTTCATTCAACTTGAGCTGATTTGTCCCTTAAACGATGAAACTTAATTTGATCTCCATAAAGCAGTTTTTTTCCTTTGAGAGTCAAAGGTGCCTCTTTGAAAGCTCACGTTACTGAATGTGTCATCTTAGGGATGTTACACGGCATCCTACTTCACCTCACATTCCGAGGAGATCCCCAACTTAGCGCACTCATGGAACTTGGAGGCTGGACAGCTGTCGTCTTAGTTTCTTTGATCAAAATTTACGAATCCCAACATCTATAAATCTGGGCATAAATTTGAAAATCCCTTACATTTTTTTCCTCAGGAACACTAAGGGTGTTGTCACGAAGGAACTTATGGGTAAATTTTACATCTCAGAGTGTTTGAGATATGATTACCAGCATCACAGTTCTCTATATTTCATGGAGTTCAAATGCAACATTAGTCAAATAACTTATAAGGTCAAATGGAATGGCATATTTGATTCAGTGTACATTTATTTCGTGTAAATTTTAATAACATGAAAAAATGCATGATTTTTGCAGTATTTATGCTTTAAACTTTTATCTTGAATGGTGAAGACCTGCGCATAGTATGTACAAAAGTGTGACAGGTAGACTCTAGGATAGTCCCCAAAGGTCTTCATGTCTTGGCATTCATGCCTTGTATATTCCCCTCCCCTTGACTATAGGCAGAACCTGTAACTTTCTCCTAACAGAATATAGCAAAGGTACAAGACTTTGCTTCCATGATTACGATACATAGGACTGTAACTTCTGTAATGCTAGCCTAGTCTCTCCCTTGCTGCCTTAGACATAGGAGGTTGTTGTGTTGGGAAGTCCAATTTGTCAACAGGCCACCAACCATGTAGGAACTGTGGCCCTCAACCTAACAGCCCAAAAAGAAATGAAATCCACCAACACCATGGGACCTGGGAAATAGATTCTGCCTCAGTTAAGTCTTCAAATTATATTCCCAACCCTCATTCACACCATAAATGCCACCTCACAAGACACCCAAAACAGTGGGTGAAGCTAAGCCATGCCTGCACTTTGAAACCATAAATTTTTAAGTAGTTTTAAGTCACTATCTTCGCAGTGATTTGTTATCCACAATAGATAACTAATACAAAGAAAGCTCATTTTATTCTAATTACTAAACCATATTTATGTCACTTCAGTGGCTGAAGGATTAATAGAGACTCAATGCAAAATTTCGTAGAAAAGAAATGCTTACCAAACAAACATCAAAGTCAGCACTCTCTTGGGGTCATAGAAAGCTTGCTGCTCACCAAGCCATCCAATGTTTTCTTAAGAAACCACTGTTTAATGGGAAGTGAATTCTTAATATGGATTAGGGCCAGGCAAAGGAATTTTGTGGGTATAATCAATTCTGTATTGCTCAATGGCACAAATGAAAGCAAAGGGTCGACTACTACATCCTCCCTATTACATCCTCTTTCCAAAAACTATGTGGCTATGACTGTACTAATTACTTCATCCATATTTCTATTAGCTACTTA
The DNA here is from genome assembly GCF_023721935.1 of Panthera uncia. NCBI lineage: Eukaryota > Metazoa > Chordata > Mammalia > Carnivora > Felidae > Panthera > Panthera uncia. The sequence continues at coordinate 142,893,942 of NW_026057577.1, forward strand.
AATGATAGACTTTGAGGGTTAAGCTTATAGTTGCCTTTGGAAACTATGTTTAGGTATATAAATGGGTACAATGACTATGCATTCACTCTTAAGAAAATTTTTACATGGTGAGCCCAGTAGATTTCCTGTGGGATGCCTGTGTTACTTCCCTTTCATTAGCACTAACTGTGATATATTCTCATAATGAAAATTAACACAACTGTTTTTTCTACCTTTAAGAAAATCTTTATTAAATAGAGTTGTTAAAGGTTTGACAGAATTAATATCATACTGGTTCTTTTTCATCATAGGTAAATTTTCAAGAAATTCCATTTTATTTGGAAATAGAAATACCTAAAGATAAGTTGTTCCCTTTATCAAAAGAAAAATCATTATCAACTGTTTGAACTTGGTAAAAAATAGAAAAAGGAAAGCAAAAAAAATTTCTACTTTGCTGATTCTAGCAAGTAGCATGTCAAAAAATGGATCTCAAAGAAAAAAAAGAAATATTTTTTATTGTTGTTTACAATAAAAGCCAAAAGTGAAGTAGACAAGTGAAGATGTTCTTATGAGGAATAAATATGCATCTGATAGCTCAAAAAGGTGAAAATGAAAATGCAATCAGTTCTCTAATGAATTAATAGGTACAGCTGGGACTCTCATGTTACTTTATATGAAATAGCTAATGAGCAGAAGAGAAGTTGCCAAGAACAGGGCAGTCAGCACATTCCAGAAACTCACTTGCCTTTTAAAAGGCATTATAAATAGCACATGGCTGTTCCTACAAAATCAACACATTTTCCTTTTCTTTCTACATTTACAAGAAATTAATTTTTTTTCTATCTAGAGAAATAATGGTAACACAGAAAAGTTTAAACACATATTGCACGTTTTTACCTTTCTTGTTTTTTAATATTCAGTTTTGAGAGAGCACAAGCAGGAGAGGGGCAGAGAAGGGGGGACAGAGGATCTGGAGCCAGCTTTGTGCTGCCGTGCTGGCAGCAGGGAGCCCAATGTGGGGGCTCGAGTTCAGGAACTGCAAGATCGTGAAATGAGCCAAAGTCGGACGCTCAACCAACTGAGCCGCCCAGGTGCCCCGTGTTTTTACTTTTATTAATTTGCATTGCTCTTTAAGATGAAATTTTAAGCTGGTTTCTCTCAGAGGATTCTTTTTGTCCATCCAAGGAGAATGACACCTCTAAGAACCACTTCATGAACACACATGGGAGTCACACTCAGATGTTGGCAGGGCCCAATACATAATGTAAGAGACCAGAGTTCATTATCTGACACACAGGGAGTGGGTTCCCCCATCAAAAGAGTAATTCTTCAGGGCACCTGGGTGGCTCAGTTGGTAAAGCCTCCAACCCTTAGTTTCGGTTCAGTTCATGATGTCACAGCTGCGTGAGTTTGAGTCCCACGTCATGCTCTGTGTTGACAGTGCAGACTGCTTGAGAGTCCCCCTCTCCCTCTCTCTCTCCGCCTCCCCCATTCACACTGTGTCTCAAAGTAAATAAATAAACTTTAAAAAAAGTAAAAGAAAGTGTAAAACTCTTCTTGGCTGTAGTTGTTTGCAGATATATGGAAATAAAGACATGATATTGCTTGATTGTTGAGTTTTCAAAGTGGTATCCAACTGTTTACTTGGAATCTTCCAACTTTTAAAGGTTGACCCTAAAGGCAAACAATTTCAAGTATTAGGCAGCCTTAGTAAAACGTGTGTAGTTGCAGACGACTTGAATTAGTTGTAAGGCTATTACTGTAATACTTCCCCAATGGCACATCCTGAGCTAATCCCTGGTTCCTTAGCTGAGAGATCCATGACCTTAACCAGAACAAACACTTCCTGCTGTGAATTTGAAATATAATAAAGAATACTCAGATACTCATTTGTGTGTGTGTTGGGGAGGGGGGGGTGGGTGATAGATCATCTTATAAGGCAGCAACAAAAATAATAAGGTCCAATACTCTAGAGGAGCCTTGATTTCTAATCCTCTTTAAATATTTTAGGTGACCCCAGCAGTTCTTCTGATAAATATATTTTCATTATTTTCCCCCTTGGATAGCCAGAGTTGAGTTCGTGGCTTGACTGGGAAAACAAAGCAAAACACAATAAACCAACAAGAAAACCTTAAGGTGGGAATCAATCTTTTTATTTTCATTCAATTCCTTGCCTCTACTCAAATGGTTTTCAACTGGACTTCTAGTGGTGTTTAGACTGGTGGATCAGTATTTTTGGTTGCCAGTGTAATTAGGGGAAACAGATACCATTGATATTCAGTGTGTTAGGGGGTGGAGTTCACAGAAACCCCAGGAATGATAAATATCCTGCAAGGAGAGGCACAGTCCTATACACAAAGATATGTGTCATTCCAACACCAAAAGAATACTGCTTCAAATACCAAAAGAAATACTGCTTCAATTCCTTCTAAAAGATTCCAGGAGGATGCCATGATACACCTAAAGTCAATCATCTGTTATTTCAATCCAAGATGTCAACTTGAAACTTTTAATTTGTCTTCACAAACTTGTTTTTTGTTCTTGAGTGTTTACAATATGCAAGAAGGTATATTAAGTGGCTGGAATACTTTTTTTAAAGTAAGGAAAAAGAAAACACAGATAATCTTACACCCAGAGTTTACACTTTCTCACTTATTTGTCTGCCAGCTCATACAGAATAAAATCCTCTATATCACCTCTTCCTCTCTGATGTCATCCCTAGACAGAACCATGGAACTTTCTTCACTGTTCACTACCATTTATTTCTGAAATCCCCACTAAAAGAAAAATCAAAATTTCCTCCCAAATGAATTCCACCTGTTATTTAAGTAGGTGGTGAATAATTTTTACTGCTACAACAGCACAAGTCCATTAAAGAAAGTATTTAATACACGCATTTATAGAAATTAGTATATTTGGTTCAGAGCTTGTTGGAAGCTTTGAAGATTGTGCAAAGCTTGCGAGACGTGTATTGTGGATGTACGTTGCATTGTTGGAACTTATAAGGTAAGTAAAGCAAGAATCATTCACTCTTCTTTCTTAATCAAATTAAGCCACTGTCTTCAAATCTACCAATTTCTTACAAGTCTGTAGCAGGCCTTGTGAACATATGTTTCTTGAACACCTGCCATACACCTGAAAACACCTTTGCATTGCAGGAGCTATCGGCCATCAATAGAATCATAGTGCTGGGATAGTCCCAAACGTGCTGGTGATGGAATATTTTTTTTAATTTTTTTATTTTTTTAATGTTTTATTCATTTTTTTGAGAGAGAGAGAATGAGAGAGACAGAGTGTGAGAGGGGGAGGGGCAGAAAGAGAAGGAGACACAGAATCCCAAGCAGGCTCTAGGGTCCTAGCTCTCAGCACAGAGCCCAACATGGGGCTCGAACTCACCAACCGCAAGATCATGACCTGAGCCGCAGACAGATGCTTAACCGACTGAGCCACCCAGGTGCCCATATTTTTAATATGGTTGTAGGAGGTGGGGAGAATATTTTAGGAAAGCAAAGCTTGATGTTATCAAATATTTTGCAATTCTTCTGTCCTTCTTTATTACCATTGTATTGTGAATACTTGTTTATTTACACAATTGCAACTTTCTTAGATTGTGGGCTGCCCAGAACAATCAGTTTATAAGCCCACATCCAGGCAAGTTGCCTAGCACATAGTAGGTACTTAATAGATATTTATGAATGAATATATGAAAAATATTTCCAAATTATTGTTTTAATCAGTTTGCCTTATAATTCACTGATTTCCCAAGGTTTTTAATGTTTATTTATTTCTGAGACAGAGAGAGACAGAGCATGAGTGGGGGAGGGGCAGAGAGAGAGGGAGCCACAGAATTTGAAGCAGGTTCCAGGTTCTGAGCTGTCAGCACAGAGCCCGATGTGGGGTTCAAACTCATGAAATGTGAGATTATGACCTGAGCCAAAGTCGGGCGCTCAAACAACTGAGCCACCCAGGCACCCCTGATTTCCCAAGATTTTTTTAATGCATCTGGAGCACTGGGTTGATGACTATGCCTAGTAATCATATCTTTCACAAAGAAGAGAGGAGAAAAAAGGGAGAAAAGAGAAGGGGAGGGGAGAGGGGAGGGGAGGAGAAAAGAGAAGGGGAGGGGAGAGGGGAGGGGAGGGGGGAAGGGAGAGGGAAAGGGAGAGGGAAAGGGAGAGGGGAGGGAAGAGGGGAGGGGACAGGGGAGGGGACAGGGGAGGGGAGGGGAGGGGAGAGGAGAGGAGAGGAGAGGAGAGGAGAGGAGGGGAGGAGAGGAGAGGAGAAAGAAATGAAGGCAAGGCAGAAGAAGAGAAAGAAAAGAGAAAAACTTGACTTCCCATTCTTTATTTAGTTAATTGATTAATTGGAGTGGTCCTCTAAGATGGTGCCTGGGGCTCTAATGCCAGCTCATTCCTTCGCTTGGCAAAATTAATAGCCAGAACTAGGTTGTGGTGAATGTGTGGAGGGAAATTCATTTTTAAAGACAAGATGATTTGCTGCTGAACCTGATGTGAAATTCTAAAAAACAAAAACAAAACCAAAACAAAACAAAAATCTAAAATCTCTTATTGGAAACCTGAGTTAAGCCCAATATTCTGTGAACACAGTTTACATGAAATTCCTACTCTTTTTTTTTTTAAATTTTTTTAGTATATGTGCTGCCGAAGCAAGCGCTCTTTTTTTTTAATTTTTTTAATGTTTATTTATTTTTGAGAGAGAGAGAGAAACAGACAGAGTGCAAGCAGGGGAGGGGGAGAGAGAGAGGGAGACACAGAATCTGAAGCAGGCTCCAGGCTCTGAGCTGTCAGCACAGAGCCCGATGCAGGGCTTGACCCCAGGAACCGTGAGATCATGACCTGAGCTGATGGGCACTCAACCAACTGAGCCACCCAGGCACCCTGAAATTCCTACTCTTTTAACCTGAATCAAAAACACGATGTGCCCGCTTGGAATACAGGTTGCCATTTGTTACTGAAGGATATCTGTAAGGGAAGGCACCACTAAGCAGAGGCAAGAAGCGGGTGGCTTGGAGACGGATAAAATTGGACCACATCCTGACTTCGTCACTTAAAATGTACAGAAAATCTTCATGTTGCAGAGCTTCAGTTTACTCATTTTTAAATATACTGATGATTATAATATCCATCTCAAGCGATTTCTATATTTAAAGACTGAAAACTGCTTTGCCAAGTGCCTGACCCACAACAGATGCTCAAATACATTAATTCTCCTCCCCCATTGAAATCAGGATAGAACCTGACTATCCACTTGCTATATATATATTTTTTAATTCAACAAAATTCTTGGGGACCACTGTGATAGGTATTATAGGAGATATAGGGATGAAACTGATAATGACCGTGGCCTTCTAGAACCTTAACAATTTGAGATGAGAACCAATCACATCATGTATATATAACTTCAAGAGAAGGTGAGCCATGGTAAGTGTAACGTTAAAGTGCAGGAAGCTGATGGAGAGTGAGATTAATCTAAGCTGGCTGAATCTCCAAAGGTATCTCTGAGAATATGTAGGGCATACACAGCCTGAAGCTTTGCATCTTATATTAAGGTTTCCCTGGCCAGTGCAATCACTAGGGAAATTTCTCCTTTTTTTTTTTTTTTATTGTTTCATGTGTAGTGGACTTAACTCATTTACTGGACACACACACACAAAAATCTTAAAGTTAGTGACTTCATCACAGTGGTGAGGCTAGTGTTGATTCACACCATGGTATAATAAGTGTGTCGAGGGGGAAAGGGAGACAAATTCGTTTGGAATAAAAAGACCAGAAATTCAAAGAGTTGGTATGATGGGTTAACAAGATAGTATCTTTAGGACAGCATCCTAACTGCTAACTGTCAAACACAATAAAATGGAAATTATTTATATTATAAGTAGTAACTGTTGATTGGTTAAAACTTGTAATTATACTGCTTAGAAAAGGATTTTCTATTCTCTAAGTGAATCACTGAGACGTTTCATGGAGGGCATCTGAATGAATTTTTAACTTCCTGTTTAAAATCAGTCAACCACACAAGTGATATATCCAGACAATTCCTAGAGTTTATTGGACATATTAATATTTTCATATTAGTGTTAATAATATCTCAACTTTTGCTGTCGTAAAATGATGCAAAGCTTTGGTAGAATAAGAATGACAATCATATCTTAAATACTGTAGAAAAAAACTAAATTGAAAATTTTGAAAATGCAAGTTTTGATTGTCAAAGTAAACTGCGTTTCAGATTTTAGGGCGATAGCCTTGCAAATAAGCACAATTACTTTTTTTTTCCTATCATTCCCTTATTTCTCTTAAGAAACACCACATCTGCTGTTCCTTCAGTTGGAAAATTTACAGTATCTCCATTAAAAATAATCTCATTTACTAATTGAGTTTTCTTTGATTTCACAGGTTTACTTTATTTAGACAAAGACAAACTCTACTTAAACAGGTGTACTTGAAATCTAGGCATATCACTACTAGACTATATTATCTGGGACATTTACACAATCATTCTGATTTCGATTGCTTTATCTTGAAAATGAAACTTAGTAATGGCATTTTTGTAGAAATTTCAAGTGTCAATGAGATTATATATTTTATACCATATTTTAAGTGTTCATTAAAAGGTATTATTTATATTTGGGATACCAAATTTTCAAGCTCCTTAAAAATTTGCATTCACATACAATTTTATATTAATGTTGGCCAAGAAAAACTACTTACATCTGTCTATTAATTTGCAAAATATGAAATATTTCATTATTAAAACAAGACCTACCACAAAAGCCATATTTAAAAACAATAAAAATTAGGTTTTAAAGTGTATTTTTGAAGCCCAACTTTGTGCTAAAACAAGCCTCTGCTAACTCATGGCTATTAATTTAAAAATAATTCATATTTTGGGGGGGCACCCGGGTGGCTCAGTCAGTTAAGCATCCGACTTCGGCTCAGATCATGATCTCGCATTTCATGAATTCAAGCCCCACATCGGGCTCTGTGCTGACATCTTAGAGGCTGGAGCGGGCTTCCCATTCTGTGTCTCCCTCTTTCTCTGCCCCACCCCACTCATGTGCTCTGTCTCTCTCTCAATAATAAATAAACATTTAAAATTTTTTAATTAAAAAATAAAAATGATTCATATTTTTGGGGTGCCTGGGTGGCTCAGTCGGTTAAGCATCCGACTCTTGATTTTGGCTCGTGTCAGGATCTCACAATTCCTGAGTTCGAGCCCCACATTGGGGCTGTTCGAGCCCCACATTGCACTGTAAGTGCAGAGCCTGCTTGAGATTCTCTCTCTCCTTCTCTCTCTGCCCCTCTCCACTTGTGTGTGCATGAGGATGCTCTCTCTCTCTCAAAATAAACACATAAACTTAATTTTTTTTTCATTTATATTTTTGTACTATTTCAGAATGCTTTCACAGGTATGTTCAACCTTTAAAATCTCAGGGGAAATACCAAGTGTCTTCCTAAAAGAATGGCTACGTAAGAAAGAAGTAAGAACCTCCATCAGGAACGCAACAATCCTGGCTGCCTTCTCAATTCTGTCCTCCGCTCTGACACAGTCAACTGGAAACTTCAGGGTGACAGCCACCAGCCCTCTTCCAGAAAGCTCCTTTCCTCTGTAAACATGACCCGATCGAACTGATGATCTCTACATTTTGTCAGAGCTCAAAACCTTATTTCTTTAATTAACCAAGAAGGAATGATAATAAGGAAATAAGCCTTTATATATCAAATATAATTCAGTAGTAACAATTCCCAAGCATTCAAAATAAATTAATATAAAAACAATCAGGTGATTTTTGGAGCCCAATATTACATAAATAATTTTTAAAAAATGAGAATCAGTAATATTCACTTGAAAATACTATCATTTTAATTTAAAATGAATTTAATTAAAAATAAACCTTCCCTTATTTGGGTGGGGTGGGGGGGACTTTCCTACAGTATATGAAGTAAAAGATTGGAATTCACTTACTCTGTGCCTAGACAATGTTTCTACATCTTTCAAAGCTGTTTCACTTCTATAAATCCAATGGTTTCGCACATAAAATTCTAATATATATTCCATCATTTAATAATTCATAGCATACTTCCTTATATTTATCTCTAACAGCATTCTTTAAATATTTTGATGACACAGAAACCACTGAGATTAGAAAGGTGAGGCTGAATTATGCACATTGTTCATAAAGAAAGAAAAATTAGAGAATGTAATAGTAGACAGTGAAAAAATGCTAACTCTTGTAAGGATAGCTTTAAAATGTAAATCTACAAAGCTGTATATATGATTCCTTTCTTTCATGTCATTAAATACAGGATGTAGAAAATAACACTGTACAGATGCTAGAGAAAAATCCTGTCACACAGTCTGCACCCCTGAAAAGTTTTTGTCACATATTATAAATCTTATTTTTTGCATACGAAAGTGCAATAAGCTTTGTTTTTTTTTAATGTTTTTTTTTAATGTTTATTTATTTTTGACAAAGAGAGAGGCAGAGCATGAGCGGGGAAGGGGCAGAGAGAGAGGGAGGCACAGAATCTGAAACGGGCTCCAGGCTCTGAGCTGTCAGCACAGAGCCCGACGCGGGGCTCGAACTCACCGACCGCGAGATCGTGACCTGAGCCGAAGTCGGATGCTCAAACGACTGAGCCACCCAGGTGCCTCTCTATAAACTTTATTAAACGAGTTTATTTCCTATGTTGTTTATGCACCTATTTAAATTACACAAAAACAAAAGTTTAAATATCCTTTTAAAAACAAGAAAACAATGTCCACAAAAAAGAAAACCACATCTAAGACCCCAATAGAATAGATACAAGTCATGAAGTAAACCCCTATTACTTAATTTTCTATTAATCTGTAATTATAAAATACTTTTTGTAACCAACAACATTGACCCCGAGTTATTGTGAGATCTTTAAAGATTTTAAAATCACATAAGACCAGTGGGTATTATTTGGGTTATTTTTTATGTCTGTGAATTGAGTATTGCATTTATCAAGGCCCTACTCTGTGCTCAGGGATTCTATCCACACAACATTGTCTACAGATCCCTACTCCAGATTTACATTACTGCACCAGCCTCCCTCCCTCCTTGCCTATGGATCCTTACTAGTATACTCATAAGCACAGTGATCTTCACAAAATCCCAAACTGATCATTCAGATTCCCTGCTGACCACCCTTTATGGCTTCCTGCTATCAAGATAAAATAGGAGTGCCTGGGTGGCTTAGTCAGTTGGGCGTCCAACTCTTGGTTTTGGCTCAGGTCATGATCTCACGGTTTGTGAGATCGAGCCCCATGTCCGGTTCTGCTCTGACAGCATGGAGCCTGCTTGGGATTCCTTCTCTCCCTCTCTCTCTGCCCTCCCCTCTTCATGCACTCTAGCTTGCTCTCTCTCTCTCTCTCTGTCTCAAAAATAAACCAACTTCAAAAAAAAAAGATAAAATAAAATGTTCTCAACATTTCATGCAAACCCTTTTCCCCTGACTACTTAACCAACCTCATTTCTTCATATGCACACCCTAAACTCTGATGTTAACTACCTATTATTTCCTAAGCACAAATTCATTCTCACCTTTTGGCCTCTGTACATATACTTTGTAGTAAGGAAGGATCTGTGATTTCCTCTACTATTAAGCTGTGGTTTTTAGGGGTTTTTGTTTGTTTATTTTTTGTTTTAATCACAAAGGCTGTTGGATTTTGCTTCCTGTCTTTTCTGCATCAGTGGGGATGATCCTGTATTTTCCTCCTTAGGCTCTATCAATACGGTAAACTGCACTTTTACGTTTCCTAATGTTGAAACCACATTTTTACCCTTGGAGTAGTTTCCATCTGGTCCTGATGTCTTCTATTTTGAATGAACTGCTGAATCCTGTTTGCTAGTGTTTTAGACAAGACTTCTGAATTAACATTCAATTAAGGTCAGCATGTAGCTTTGCTGTTCAGTGCAATTTTTGTTGGGATTAAGAATCCAAGTTATTCTAGTTTCATAAATGATATTTTGATATTTGCCTTCCTAAGTCTTTACTCTGGGTCAATTGATGTTGCGTTATAATTATTTTCTCTTTGCTAGATTTGCTCCATGAGCTTTTCTGGGCTCGGAACTTGTTTGGAGGGGGTTCATAGAACATTTTATGGGGGAGCTCTGTAACCACTTCCTCTCTAGTATGCATTAACTTCTTTATTTCTTCTATGAAACTAGTCTATTTTGTTCTTGGATTTGAATTTAAAATTTTCTTAACTGTTATTCTATTTGGTTGTATTTTTTTTCATGACTCCCGAGAGATCATTTCGAAGCCACTGCTTGAAAGTTGAAGCTCTCTAATAAGTCCTTTTATTATTTTTTAATGTAATTTATTTATTCTAAGACAGAGAGAGAGAAAGCACGAGTGGGGGAGGGACAGAGAGAGAGGGAGAGAGAGAGAGAGAGAGAGAGAGAGAATCCCAAGGGGGGGGTGGGCTCGAACTCACAAACCATGAGGTCATGCCCTGAGCTGAAGTCAGACACTTAACCCACTGAGCGACCCTAGGTGCTCCACAAGTAAAGTACTTTTCAATTGATAGTTAGATAAAAAAGAAAGGTTTCACACAGTCTCACCACAAAGTAGAACATTAAACAATATCAACACCATTCCAAAGCAAATAACTACCATTCAACTTTCCTCCGGTTCCATCCAGACCTATGTAACTAATTCTTCTTCTGATCTGGAGTCAGCAGCTCACCTCCTGAAATCCTCTGCTACAGCAATAACCCTGACTCAGTCCCCATATGTGGGGTGTCCGCTCCAGAAGCAGTGCCATCTGGCGCTGGCCCTACTTCGGGTATCAATTGTCCAGAGTGCTTGCTACAACCCTTTCTGCCAACATTCGGAGAAACTGGTCTTATTTATCGTGTCTCCCAGGAGGTTTAATATTTGCTCCGTAACTTGTAGCAGGAGCTTAAGGAATAACAGGAGAATAATGCTGACACACTATTGAGAGACAATATAAGATCAGAATGGAGGAAGATAGAATTCCTTAGTGGGGCATAAAATATAACTATACCACATGGAGTCAGTTAACGCTTACTCTGAGGGTAAGACGACATTACAACCAGTGAGGGTATTTGCATACCTTCCAGACTTTCGAACCTATCCTACGAAGCATATGTTAAGATTTTCAACAGTGACAAGTATATTTTATTCCTAGAAACAAACTTTTCTTAAAAATAAGTTTGTTAACAAATACTGTGCTAGAGTTTTCACATGACTTATCAGAATATTCTTATATATTAGCTGTAAACGTAATATACAGGATATATATATTTATATTAAAATTACGGTCTTGGGGCACCTGGGTGGCTCAGTCGGTTGAGCATCTCACTCTTGATTTCAGCTCAGGTCATGATCTCTTGTCATGTGAGTTCAAGCCCCAAATCGGGCTCTGTGCTGACAGTGTGGAGCCTGCTTGGGATTCTCTCTCTCCCTCTATTTCTCTCTGCCCCTTTCCCACTCGCTCCCATGCATGTGCTCTCTCTCTTTCTCTCTCTCAAAATAAACATTAAAAAAATAAATAATAAATAAATATTTAAAAATAAAATAAAATAAAATAAAATAAAATAAAATAAAATAAAATAAAA
>NW_026057577.1:142905559-142943753 GCF_023721935.1 Panthera uncia
AATAAAATAAAATAAAATAAAATAAAATAAAATAAAATAAAATAAAAATAAAATGATGGTCTTGATAAAAATACTTCTCAGGTGCCTGGGTGGCTTAGTTGGTAAGCCCCGACTCTTGAACTGGCTCAGGTCGTGATCTCATGGTTCATGGGATCGAGCACCAAGTAGGGCTTCACACTGACAGCCCAAAGCCTGCTTGGGATTCTTTCTCCCTCTCTCTCGGCCTCTCCCCACCCTCTCTCTAAAAAAAATAAATAAACATTTTAAAATATTACTTCTCATTGCCTTATTGAGCTCATTAAAAATATGGAAAATATCAATGTTTTCCAGACCTGCTGAATTCACTGTCCCTCCGTACTCATGCATACCTTCCCTCATGGTTACAAATTACTAGAGTGAGACTTTGGTGTTACCTCACAGCCACTTTTAATTTGGGACCTGATTTTAGAAAGCCAAATCAAAAAGGACTATCAGAGAAGAGTTATTATTACATCAATAGATGAGTATAAGTCAGAGGAACCTCAGGACAAGAAACCATTGCTGTCTTGTCCATACAATTAATATGTTAGACAATATTCTTCAAATTAAACAAACCCCCAATTATTATAGATTTTATTTTTCATGGAAGTCAGAACTTTTGTTCAAAACAATTCAAGAACATGATAAAATTAATATCAAAAGCACAATAAGTCAACAGTTTCTCAGGACATGAGAGTGTTCTGCTGAGAACCTCTGTTTTCTGGACAAATATCAGAACACTGATATTTGCTGTGTTTAAGAACAATTTTCTCCCGAAGGTTTTATTCCTTTCCCTTATTTATCAGTTACTTTGATTAATAATGACAATATACATATGCACATTCTTAAAATACATACACATGTAATAAAACATAACAGTAGCTTGAAGCATAGCAACTTCAAGCATATTATGAGTAACTCATATACCACACAGAATTTATCACTTTATTTATAATATACTGTTTTTAGAGACAAGAAAAATACGCAAAACGTTGCTTTGTGACTACTTTGATTTTCTCTCTTTGTAGGCCTTAACCTCCCTTAGAAAATATCCAAACAATCAAAACTTAATCGATTTAAAACAATACAAAATGGGGGCACCTGGGTGGCTCAGTCAGTTAAGCCACCGACTTCAGCTCAGGTCATGATCTCACGGTCCATGAGTTTGAGCCCCGCATCGGGCTCTGTGCTGACAGCCCAGAGCCCGGAGCCTGCTTCGGATTCTGTGTCTCCCTCTCTCTCTGCTCCTCCCCCACTCACGCACTCTCTCTCTCTTTCAAAAATGAATACACGTTACAAAAAATTTAAAGCAATCCAAAATGGTGGAAATTCTACATATTTTTTGGTATCTCAGAGTAACACAATCACTGTTTGTAAAACGGCTGTCAGAGGGAGAAACACTTACCGATCTTGCCTGGTCACTGACTTCCTCCAAAGGCCGATGAACATAGAGGATCAAGCAGTTTATTTGGGAGGTGAAGGAAACAGGGACAGAGGGTGGAGGAGGGACACCTGTTAGAGGAAGTCATCTGAGGGTCGTGACCACCCGCTGACCCACCAGCTGGGCCTGGGCAACGGGGCTTCCTCACCCCCTCCTTGTCCTTGGAATGCACGCTTGCTGGCTCTTCCCACGGTGGGAGCCCTTTTCCAGGATGCAGCCTTGAGAGAGCAGTGCGGGGTGGAGACCGTCTGGTTCAGGTTCCAAACTCTCTCCGGAGCTTTCTGTGTGAAATCTCCCATAGCTGGAGGGCAGGGAGAGACCGGAAGAGAGAGGCAGGGCCTCCAGGCTGGTCGGTGGCAATTTTAATCAGCAAAGGAAACTTACAAATAAGGCTGGGGGGGGGGGGGGGGGGGGAGGGCAGCAAGAGGAGTAGTTCCCCACACCTGCCCTCCAAACCTTAAAAGCTTGTAGAAAGGCCTTAACTGGGTGCGGTCACATATACCAAGCAGGTGTTCTCAGCATCACAAGGCTGTCTCGAGGCTGTGTCCTTGGAGCAGCCTCTGAGAGCAGGAAAGGCAAGCCGGAACTAAGTTCCAAAGATGGGGGGTTGGGGGGAGAAGCCTCCCGGTGCCGGGGTCCAGCCCAAGGGTCATCCCCTGGTTGTGTGGTTTCAGTGACCTTTCCCAACGTGCAACATGTGACTGAACTCTGCTAAAGCTTCTACACAGGGCACCTGGGTGGCTCAGTCGGTTAAGCGTCCGACTTTGCTCAGGTCACGATCTCACAGTTTGTGAGTTCGCCCTTGGTCAGGCTTTGTGCTGACAGCTCAGAGCCTGGAGCCTGCTTCAGATTCTGTCTCCCCCTTCTCTGCTTCTCCCCCATTCATTCTCTCTCTCTCTCTCTCTCTCTCTCTCTCTCTCTCTCAAAAATAAGTAAACATTAAAACATATTTTTAAAAGCTTCTATATAAACTTTGAAAATTCTATCTGGCAGGTGCGGGGACCTACTTGTCTTGCAGCGGAAGGACACAAGCCTTGTAAATAGATCCCCTTGCTTGTTAAACTTGCCTACCTACCCATCTAGGGTGGCCTGCCTCTGTCTTCCCTCTCTCCTTGCCCTCTGTGTACTGGGCAGTTGCAGATTCCTTCTGAGAACCACCAAGGTTGCAAGCCAACAAAAGAGGGAAGGTAAGACAATTAACAAACTGCTTTATCAAGCCAGGTATCACCCTGGCTCAATGCAGCTTAAATTCTGCATATTAATTTCTGGGAGTCGGTGGAGAGCACATACCTCTGTGTTACCACACCCAAAGGGTATTAAGTCATATCTAGTGGGTGAATTACGTGTGGCTGATCTTGGTGGGATCTCCAAGTTTTCTATAAGAAAAAAAGTAATAACAAGAAGTTAAATTTCTACTTACAATAAGATATAGGAGTGAGTCCAATTTAAAGAACCATGAGCTTCCAGAATAGAAAAGGAAGGCAAATTATCTTAATTCAGATTATTGTATGGTAATTGAAATTTTTGACTGGGTAATACTGGGTTCATTAAAAAGCAAACTGTTGGGGCGCCTGGGTGGCGCAGTCGGTTAAGCGTCCGACTTCAGCCAGGTCACGATCTCGCGGTCCGTGGGTTCGAGCCCCGCGTCAGGCTCTGGGCTGATGGCTCGGAGCCTGGAGCCTGTTTCCGATTCTGTGTCTCCCTCTCTCTCTGCCCCTCCCCCGTTCATGCTCTGTCTCTCTCTGTCCCAAAAATAAAAAAAAACAAAACAAAACAAAACGTTGAATAAAAAGCAAACTGTTTTGGAGGGGTGCCTGGGTGACTCAGTTGGTTGAGCCTCTGACTTCTAGTCAAGCCGTGATCTCACGATTGGTGAGTTCGAGACCAGCATCAGGCTCTTTGCTGACAGTTCAGAGCCTGGAGCCTGCTTCAGATTCTGTGCCTCCCTCTCTCTCTGCCCCTCCTCTGCTCATGCTCTGACTCTCTCTCCTTCAAAAATAAATTAACATTTAAAAAAATGAAAAAAAAAGGAAACCTATCATGGTATATTTCAAAATGCACAGCTTTCAGGATGCTGCTGTTATTCAGACTTTCAGAAAACTCTTGTTACTTGTGACTTAGTGTATCTCAGAATGCAAAGTTTTTAGAAATATGTTTTCTGAATTACAATATATACTAATAGTGTCCAAATGGCTGGGGGAAAGGAAAATATATTAATTTTTCTCTACTATTTTCTTAATGATGACAATATTTTCAAATGAGAAAATATAGTAATTGACATGTAATAGAAAATATTTACATGCTCTAATCTTCTGTCACAGCATATATTTTTAAATATTTTAAGTATGATGAAAGATTAACATTTAGGTCAATATGTAATGCTGAAATGGCAATATCCATGAAAATAACTCATTCGGGTGATTACAGGATGAACAAATAATATTTATAAAAAGCTACTTTGCTTGTGGCTAAATTAGCTCGTGCACGAGCCCTGAGAAGTATTGGCAAATAACTATTCCTCTGTCTGCTAAATAATAAATGTATTTTGCAATTACAATAGTACACTGGATTTAAGATAAAGTAAAATGTTAAAGAGAGAAAAATAAAACAAAAATGTACTCAGGAAAAATCTAGAAAACATGCTTCCCAATGCACCAAGAATATTTAAATTCTAGGTTTCACACACAGTGATTCCCTAGGTACTGTATTATCTTCCAAGTCCTCAGATGGTCTCAAAAATTTTACTACACGTAGGTTTCTTAACTATAAGCAGTAAAAAAGGGATTAACTCCAATGTCAGGCCTGCTCTTGTTTTGGTAAATTAATTTTTATGGGAACACATCCATACCCATTCACTAATGTTTGCCTATGACTGCTTTTGTGATACAATGGCAGGCTTGAGTAGTTGTGATAAGGACTGCAAGCCCAGAAACCTAAAATATTTCCCATATGGCCCATTACAGAAAAAGCTTTCTGATTCCAATTCCGTGTTAATGATAACAATTTTAAAACTGGTATAGACCATAGTAGGGCTGATTGAGAATGTCTAAGAAAAACTCATCCTCGGCTATTTATTTATTTACTTACTTACTTTTCTTCTCTGAAGGTCAAACAATATTACTTTATTTATACACTAAGATTTATGTTGCATAGGAGCCAGACTTTAAACTTTAATACCAACTGTTGTTCCAATGAGCTATTTTCATTATATATGAAATTACTTCTAAGTTTTAATATAGACGTATTAATTAGCTATTGCTGTGTAATAAACCCCCTGAAAACTCAGTGGCATACAAACATAAGCATAGTTAGGGGTCTGTAGGTCAGATGGCAGGGGTGCACATTGGGGTACATCTATGGATCTTTGGTGAATTTATGCATGTACTCATAGGCAGGTGCAGGTCAGCTGGGTAATGGGTAGGCGAGGATGACCCCACCTTCTCCTGAGTATGGGCTCTCATCCCATCACTTCTCATTGTTTGGCAGAGATCCCAGAGGCAACAGACACGTGAAAAGCCTCTTGATACCTTAGTTCAGAATTGAGGGTAAATTAGAGAATTGGAGAACTTTTGCAATCAATCTACCATACATGTTAACCATTACAACTAAAAGATTTTTGTAACATTCTGGGGGGGTGCAAAAAATGTACAAAATGTACAAAGTACATGCCAGGCAAAGAGTGTTAGAGAATTTGGACCATTTTTGTAATCAACCTACTACCAATGTCATAACTTACACCTGAATAATTTTACATCACTTTTTTTCTGGAGTAAGTAAATGTTTCACATTTCCTCATGAACTTGTTTCCCTTGAAATACTATGGTATTTTTGGAAATTCTAAACTAAATGTTTAGGATATTTGTTAATGGTTTTAATTCATAGATTTATTTTTTCCTTCTGTGATTTGAAAGGTAAGATTTTTATGCCACAGGTGAAACTTTTTAGAATTCAAGCTGCAGATAAAATTTGTCAAAACCATAGCTATCCACACCTTCAATCAAAATCTATCCCTTTAGCATGCTTAGGAAGCTGGGGTATTTCTAAAACAAGCAGATTATTGGGTTCTAGCCATGGAATTTTTATTTATTATGTCTAAAATGGAATCCTGCTTTTGCTTAAGAGCCATGACTCTAGAAGTCTAATATGTCTGAATACTTCATTTAGTTCAGAATAAAACTGTATTCAAGAAACATAAAACTTATTAAAGAGAGGTTCCGGAAGATGGCGGCGTAGGAGGACGCGGGGCTCACAACGCGTCCTGCCGATCACTTAGATTCCACCTACACCTGCCTAAAGAACCCAGAAAACTGCCAGAGGATTAGCAGAACGGAGTCTCCGGAGCCAAGCGCAGACGAGAGGCCCACGGAAGAGGGTAGGAAGGGCGACGAGGCGGTGCGCGCTCCACGGACCGGCGGGAGGGAGCCGGGGCGGAGGGGCGGCTCACCGGCCAAGCGGAGCCCCCGAGTCTGGCCGGCAAAAGCGGAGGGGCCAGACGGACTGTGTTCCGACAGCAAGCGCGACTTAGCGTCTGGGAGGTCAGAAGTGAACAGCTCTGCTCGGAAAGCGGGAAGGCTGGAGGACAAAGGGAGGGAGAGCTGCCGAGCCCCCGGACGGCAGAGCTCAGCTTGGCGGGGAACAAAGGCGCCAGCGCCATCTCCCCCGCCCATCCCCCAGCCAAAATCCCAAAGGGAACCAGTTCCTGCCGGGGAACTTGCTCGCTCCCCGCAAACACCCAACTCTGTGCTTCTGCGGAGCCAAACCTCCGGCAGCGGATCTGACTCCCTCCCGCTGCCACAGGGCTCCTCCTGGAGTGGATCACCTAAGGAGAAGCGAGCTAAGCCTGCCCCTCCAGCCCCCGTGCACCTTGCCTACCCACCCCAGCTAATACGCCAGATCCCCAGCAACACAAGCCTGGCAGTGTGCAAGTAGCCCAGACGGGACACGCCACCCCACAGTGAATCCCGCCCCTAGGAGAGGGGAAGAGAAGGCACACACCAGTCTGACTGTGGACCCAGTGGTGGGCTGGGGGCAGATATCAGGTCGGACTGCGGCCCCGCCCACCAACTCCAGTTAAACACCACAGCACAGGGGAAGTGCCCTGCAGGTCCTCACCATTCCAGGGACTATCCAAAATGACCAAACGGAAGAATTCCCCTCAGAAGAATCTCCAGGAAATAACAACAGCTAATGAACTGATCAAAAAGGATTTAAATAATATAACAGAAAGTGAATTTAGAATAATAGTCATAAAATTAATCGCTGGGCTTGAAAACAGTATAGAGGACAGCAGAGAATCTCTTGCCACAGAGATCAAGGGACTAAGGAACAGTCACGAGGAGCAGAAAAGCGCTTTAAACGAAATGCAAAACAAAATGGAAATGACGACGGCTCGGATTGAAGAGGCAGAGGAGAGAATAAGTGAACTAGAAGATAAAGTTATGGAAAAAGAGGAAGCTGAGAGAAAGAGAGATAAAAAAATCCAGGAGTATGAGGGGAAAATTAGAGAACTAAGTGATACACTAAAAAGAAATAATATACGCATAATTGGTATCCCAGAGGAGGAAGAGAGAGGGAAAGGTGCTGAAGGGGTACTTGAACAAATTATAGCTGAGAACTTCCCTGAACTGGGGAAGGAAAAAGGCATTGAAATCCAAGAGGCACAGAGAACTCCCTTCAGACGTAACTTGAATCGATCTTCTGCACGACATATCATAGTGAAACTGGCAAAATACAAGGATAAAGAGAAAATTCTGAAAGCAGCAAGGGATAAACGTGCCCTCACTTATAAAGGGAGACCTATAAGACTCGTGACTGATCTCTCCTTTGAAACTTGGCAGGCCAGAAAGGCTTGGCACGATATCTACAGTGTGCTAAACAGAAAAAATATGCAGCCGAGAATCCTTTATCCAGCAAGTCTGTCATTTAGAATAGAAGGAGAGATAAAGGTCTTCCCAAACAAACAAAAACTGAAGGAATTTGTCACCACGAAACCAGCCCTACAAGAGATCCTAAGGGGGATCCTGCGAGACAAAGTACCAGAGACATCACTACAAGCATAAAACATACAGACATCACAATGACTCTAAACCCATATCTTTCTATAATAACACTGAATGTAAATGGATTAAATGCGCCAACTAAAAGACATAGGGTATCAGAATGGATAAAAAAACAAGACCCATCTATTTGCTGTCTACAAGAGACTCATTTTAGATCTGAGGACACCTTTAGATTGAGAGTGAGGGGATGGAGAACTATTTATCATGCTCCTGGAAGCCAAAAGAAAGCTGGAGTAGCCATACTTATATCAGACAAACTAGACTTTAAATTAAAGGCTGTAACAAGAGATGAAGAAGGGCATTATATAATAATCACAGGGTCTATCCACCAGGAAGAGCTAACTATTATAAATGTCTATGCGCCAAATACCCGAGCCCCCAGATATATAAAACAATTACTCATAAACATAAGCAACCTTATTGATAAGAATGTGGTCATTGCAGGGGACTTTAACACCCCACTTACAGAAATGGATAGATCATCTAGACACACAGTCAATAAAGAAACAAGGGCCCTGAATGATACATTGGATCAGATGGACTTGACAGATATATTTAGAACTCTGCATCCCAAAGCAACAGAATATACTTTCTTCTCGAGTGCACATGGAACATTCTCCAAGATAGATCATATACTGGGTCACAAAACAGCCCTTCATAAGTTTACAAGAATTGAAATTATACCATGCATACTTTCAGACCACAATGCTATGAAGCTTGAAATCAACCACAGGAAAAAGTCTGGAAAACCTCCAAAAGCATGGAGGTTAAAGAACACCCTACTAACGAATGAGTGGGTCAACCAGGCAATTAGAGAAGAAATTAAAATATACATGGAAACAAACGAAAATGAAAATACAACAATCCAAACGCTTTGGGATGCAGCGAAGGCAGTCCTGAGAGGAAAATACATTGCAATCCAGGCCTATCTCAAGAAACAAGAAAAATCCCAAATACAAAATCTAACAGCACACCTAAAGGAAATAGAAGCAGAACAGCAAAGGCAGCCTAAACCCAGCAGAAGACGAGAAATAATAAAGATCAGAGCAGAAATAAACAATATAGAATCTAAAAAAACTGTAGAGCAGATCAACGAAACCAAGAGTTGGTTTTTTGAAAAAATAAACAAAATTGACAAACCTCTAGCCAGGCTTCTCAAAAAGAAAAGGGAGATGACCCAAATAGATAAAATCATGAATGAAAATGGAATGATTACAACCAATCCCTCAGAGATACAAACAATTATCAGGGAATACTATGAAAAATTATATGCCAGCAAATTGGACAACCTGGAAGAAATGGACAAATTTCTAAACACCCACACTCTTCCAAAACTCAATCAGGAGGAAATAGAAAGCTTGAACAGACCCATAACCAGCGAAGAAATTGAATCGGTTATCAAAAATCTCCCAACAAATAAGAGTCCAGGACCAGATGGCTTCCCAGGGGAGTTCTACCAGACATTTAAAGCAGAGATAATACCTATCCTTCTCAAGCTATTCCAAGAAATAGAAAGGGAAGGAAAACTTCCAGACTCATTCTATGAAGCCAGTATTACTTTGATTCCTAAACCAGACAGAGACCCAGTAAAAAAAGAGAACTACAGGCCAATATCCCTGATGAATATGGATGCAAAAATTCTTAATAAGATACTAGCAAATCGAATTCAACAGCATATAAAAAGAATTATTCACCATGATCAAGTGGGATTCATTCCTGGGATGCAGGGCTGGTTCAACATTCGCAAATCGATCAACGTGATACATCACATTAACAAAAAAAAAAGAGAAGAACCATATGATCCTGTCAATCGATGCAGAAAAGGCCTTTGACAAAATCCAGCACCCTTTCTTAATAAAAACCCTTGAGAAAGTCGGGATAGAAGGAACATACTTAAAGATCATAAAGGCCATTTATGAAAAGCCCACAGCTAACATCATCCTCAACGGGGAAAAACTGAGAGCTTTTTCCCTGAGATCAGGAACACGACAAGGATGCCCACTGTCACCGCTGTTGTTTAATATAGTGCTGGAAGTTCTAGCATCAGCAATCAGACAACAAAAGGAAATCAAAGGCATCAAAATTGGCAAAGACGAAGTCAAGCTTTCGCTTTTTGCAGATGACATGATATTATACATGGAAAATCCGATAGACTCCACCAAAAGTCTGCTAGAACTGATACATGAATTCAGCAAAGTTGCAGGATACAAAATCAATGTGCAGAAATCAGTTGCATTCTTATACACTAACAATGAAGCAACAGAAAGACAAATGAAGAAACTGATCCCATTCACAATTGCACCAAGAAGCATAACATACCTAGGAATAAATCTAACCAAAGATGTAAAAGATCTGTATGCTGAAAACTATAGAAAGCTTATGCAGGTAATTGAAGAAGATATAAAGAAATGGAAAGACATTCCCTGCTCATGGATTGGAAGAATAAATATTGTCAAAATGTCAATACTACCCAAAGCTATCTACACATTCAATGCAATCCCAATCAAAATTGCACCAGCATTCTTCTCGAAACTAGAACAAGCAATCCTAAAATTCATATGGAACCACAAAAGGCCCCGAATAGCCAAAGTAATTTTGAAGAAGAAGACCAAAGCAGGAGGCATCACAATCCCAGACTTTAGCCTCTACTACAAAGCTGTCATCATCAAGTCAGCATGGTATTGGCATAAAAACAGACACATAGACCAATGGAATAGAATAGAAACCCCAGAACTAGACCCACAAACGTATGGCCAACTCATCTTTGACAAAGCAGGAAAGAACATCCAATGGAAAAAAGACAGTCTCTTTAACAAATGGTGCTGGGAGAACTGGACAGCAACATGCAGAAGGTTGAAACTAGACCACTTTCTCACACCATTCACAAAAATAAACTCAAAATGGATAAAGGACCTGAATGTGAGACAGGAAACCATCAAAACCTTAGAGGAGAAAGCAGGAAAAGACCTCTCTGACCTCAGCCGTAGCAATCTCTTACTCGGCACATCCCCAAAGGCAAGGGAATTAAAAGCAAAAGTGAATTACTGGGACCTTATGAAGATAAAAAGCTTCTGCACAGCAAAGGAAACAACCAACAAAACTAAAAGGCAACCAACGGAATGGGAAAAGATATTTGCAAATGACACATCGGACAAAGGGCTAGTATCCAAAATCTATAAAGAGCTCATCAAACTCCACACCCGAAAAACAAATAACCCAGTGAAGAAATGGGCAGAAAACATGAATAGACACTTCTCTAAAGAAGACATCCGGATGGCCAACAGGCACATGAAAAGATGTTCAACGTCGCTCCTTATCAGGGAAATACAAATCAAAACCACACTCAGATATCACCTCACGCCAGTCAGAGTGGCCAAAATGAAGAAATCAGGAGACTATAGATGCTGGAGAGGATGTGGAGAAACGGGAACCCTCTTGCACTGTTGGTGGGAATGCAAATTGGTGCAGCCGCTCTGGAAAGCAGTGTGGAGGTTCCTCAGAAAATTAAAAATAGACCTACCCTATGACCCAGCAATAGCACTGCTAGGAATTTATCCAAGGGATACAGGAGTACTGATGCATAGGGGCACCTGTACCCCAATGTTTATAGCGGCACTCTCAACAATAGCCAAATTATGGAAAGAGCCTAAATGTCCATCAACTGATGAATGGATAAAGAAATTGTGGTTTATATACACAATGGAATACTACGTGGCAATGAGAAAAAATGAAATATGGCCTTTTGTAGCAACATGGATGGAACTGGAGAGTGTGATGCTAAGTGAAATAAGCCATACAGAGAAAGACAGATACCATATGGTTTCACTCTTATGTGGATCCTGAGAAACATAACAGAAACCCATGGGGGAGGGGAAGGAAAAAAAAAAAAAAAAAGAGGTTAGAGTGGGAGAGAGCCAAAGCATAAGAGACTGTTAAAAACTGAGAACAAATTGAGGGTTGATGGGGGGTGGGAGGGAGGGCAGGGTGGGTGATGGGTATTGAGGAGGGCACCTTTTGGGATGAGCACTGGGTGTTGTATGGAAACCAATTTGACAGTAAATTTCATATATTAAAAAATAAAAAATAAAAAAAAATAAAAAAAAAACTTATTAAAGAACTTGCTGGTGGTACTCTGCTTTATATAAACCATTTCAAATCAGGGTCACTGTGTCAACCAAAAAAACATCAACCGCAGAAATCATAGGGGTATATCTAGAAACGACAGCAATTTATTTTGGAGCACTGCCTCTTTAATTAATACGGCATTGATATTAAAATGCAATCAGACTTATCCCTAGGTGGCAGTGCAGAAGATACTCTTTTCTATCGGAGACAGAAGGTAGTATTTTCTATCAAAGAAAGCTAGTGTCAGGGGCCAGAGCTCAGCGGGCAATGGGCGAACAGGAAGGGAACTTTGCCTAACTAACAGGATAATGGAATATGACAGCATGAGCAACAAAATTTGAATAGGATTTTATATTTCATTTAAAAGTTATTTCCTCATTTGTTCTTTTAAGTTTGCCTTATTTATTTATTTTGAGAGAAAGAGAGAGAGAGAGAGAGAGAGAGAGAGAAGACAGAGAGCAAAAGAGAATCCCAAACAGGCTCCACATTGTCAGTGCATAGCCCAACATGGGGCTCAAACCCAGGAACCACGGGATTATGGCCTAAGCTAAAATCAAGAGTCAGACACTCAACTGATTGAGTCACCCAGGCACCCCAAAAATTGTCTTCACATTTGATACTCAAAACAACACAAATGAAATAGTTGCTATTGTATTTTCACATAACAGATGGGGACTCTAAGATCACAGTGTTTCCAGTAAGTGCTTGCCCAAGGTTCCACAGTAGGAAAAAAATGCTCAAGACAACGCTCATCTTCAGACTCTGATTGGCTGAATTATATTGTGCCTGTAGTAAAAACCATAAGTGAACACACAAACAAAGTCAGGTTTATTTATTTAGCTTCGGCAAGGTTGAACACAATCCAGTGGAAATTGGAGCATCTCAGTAAGAGGGACTGAGAAACGCATTCATAGAGGGTTGTCTGCCTGGCTCAGTTGATGGAGCTTGCAAATCTTGATCTCAGGGTTGTGGGTTTGAGCCCCATGTTGGGTATAGAGATTACTTTAAAAAATCTTCAAAAAAAAAGGCATTTGTAATAAATTTGGGCCTATGCTAGATAATTCTATGGAAAGTGGTTTAAGGAAGCAGGAGCCAGTCCTGGACTAAAGTTATCAAAAGGAGAAGCAGGGTTACACTAATAATAACACAAATAATGATGCAATCAGTTATGTGTCGTAGAATTGATATATTACTACACATACATATGCCATAAATGTATGTATGATTCTATAAATAAAATTATATATTCATTATATATTTTAATGTGTATTTTCTATAAATGATGTACACTACATAAAATATGTCACTATTATAGGATATATTATGCATATTATAACATATAATATTAAAGTAGTATCATGGTTAATATGTTATTATTACTAACATAATTTTTACTAATATTTATCCCGGATGCTGAAGGAATAAAGTGAGGCTAGCAAGGTCATTGGTAACAAAACAAACATCATTCATGTCAGACAGAAGAATGAGATATTTGGGCATCTCTGTGGTTATGAAATGACCTCTTTGTCTCATTCCGTGTACTCGCAGAGTCATTTCTGTCTGCCTTGTTGATGCTGTGTTCAAGATCACTTGGGGAATATAAAGGTTTAGCTGCCATTTAATGCAAGCTAAGTAGTTTTTACAGATTCTTAATGGGTAAAGTACTTAAAGACCTTTCTAATAATAAACAAATGCAATAATAGAACCATTTTTATAAGGTAACAAAATACACCGGTTAACAGAACTCAATCAGATACAAATTATTTCGAGGAAGAAAAATTCTATGTACTACCTATCTTTTTTTGTTATCCGAGTGTAATTAACATATAGTGTGACATTAGTTTCAGGCGTATGATACAGTGATTCAACAATTCTATACATTATTCAGTGCTCATCATGATAAGGATACTCTTAATCGCATTCACCCATTTAACCCATTCTCCATATGCACCTCCCATCCAGTAACCACTAGTTCTCCATATTTAAGAGTCTGTTTGTTTTTTGTTTGTCTTTTTCTTTGTTTTGTTTCTTAAATTTCATGTATGCGTGAAATCATACGGCATTTACCTTTGACTGACTTACTTCATCTAGCATTATACCCTCTACATCCATCCATGTTCTTTGCAAATGGCAAGATCTCATTTTTTTTATGGCTGAGTAATATTCTGAGAGAGAGAGAGAGAGAGAGAGAGAGAGAGAGACATAGATATATACATAGATAGATCACATCTTCTTCACCCATTCTTCTACGGATGTACACTTGGGTTGCTTCCATATCTTGGCTATTATAAATAACACTGCAATAAACATAAGGGTGCATGTATCTTCTCAAATTAGTATTTTGTTTCTCTTTGTGTAAATGCCCAGTAGTGGAATTACTAGATCATAGGTAGTTCTGTTTTTAACTTTTTGAGGAAACTGCCTACTGTTTTCCACAGTGGTTGCACCAAACTGTATTCCCAACAGTGCATGGGGGTTTCTTTTCCTCCATATCCTCACCAACCCTCTTATTTCTTGTGTTTTTTATTTTAGCCATTATAACAGGTGTGAGGTAATATCTCATTGTGGTTTTGATTCGCATTTCCCTGATGATGAGTGATGTTGAACATCTTTTCATGTATGTTTGTCATCTCTGTGTCTTCTTTGGAAAAATGTCTTTTCATGTCCTCTACCCATTTTTAAGTGGCTTATCTGGTTTTTTTTTATGTTGACTTGTAGAATTTATTTATATATTTTGGATATTAACCCTTTATGGGTTATATCATTTGCAAATATCTCCTCCCATTTTTATGGATTCAGGTCTCCCATTTAGGTCTTTAATCTATTTTTAGTTTATTTTTGTGAATGGTGAGAAAAAGTGATCCAGTTCATTCTTTTGCATGTAGTTGTCCAGTTTTCCCAACAGCATTTGTTGTTTGCCTCCTTTATCATAGATTAATTGGCCATAAAAGCATGGATTTACCTCTTGACTCTATTCTGTTCCTTTGAACTATGTGTCTATTTTTGTGCCATGTACTACTTATCTTTAATGAAAGCATAGTAGCTTATATAGTTAGACCAAAGTTTAATTGATTTTCATTGTAACCAAGTACTTTGTGTTGTTGTTTTTGTCGTTTTATTGACACACATAGTCAAAGCAGATGCAAAGATGTCAGGGCCTGGATACCAGAAATAAGTAAATAAATCAAGGCTCTGTGGGGATGCCAATCAATTGTGAAGTTAAGAGTTTTTAAAAGGATGTTGTTAATGTTATCAAAGAGAGCAACATGACAGATACAAGTCAGAAAATCAGGAGCTTAAAATGAATGAACACTAAGCTAAGGCAAACAACATATGATGAGATGTTTCTTAAATTTAAAATTAACCATCTCACACTGAACATGATCAAAAAACAAAAACAATTATTATTTATAAAGACAAGCAAGAAAGTTGGCAACTGTACAAGAGAAACACGGTTCATAAAGAAGAAATTAATCTAATCAAAAGATCACCCACAAACACTCCTCATTCTTTGTATTATTCAACATACTAGACAGTTTGGAAAATTCTATTGTAATATCCAGATGTAAGATATTCTAGTGTTTCATGTCCCTGAAAGCTAGACTTTACTTTTTGATATCCTTCATCTTGCTCAGTTTCACACAAACTTTGATTTCTCTAAATAAAAACATTATAATGCATCAAATTAATCAAATCAAATAATTGAATCACTCAGAACTCTAATTACTTTGATTAGACCCTTAAATTATAAGGTAGCTTTTCATTATCTAATCAATTAATGTCACCTGTCTACAAAAACAAATAAATATGGAAGGGCATTTTAGTAAGTTCATTTTACTAAATGTATTATTGTATATTCATTAAATGATAATTAGAAAATTTCCTACGAAAACAACGTTATGTTTAAAGTCTAGAATTTTTGTGGAAAATGATCTTTCTTATTCTCTTTGGCCCAATACATTTTTGCTGACACTTGAAGAATCCGCATTTAGAAATAGTAACACCTAAGATAAAAACAAATGCTTAGGAGGCCAGTATTCCTTTATTTTAAGGAAAATAATATTGAAACATCCTGAAGCAAGTCTTGATGGTCTATGTTACAGGATATTTGACTTGTATACAAGAATAAAATTTGTAAGATGTGTTCTGTAGAATATAGAATAGCCTGATCTGCTACATCATCACAATATGAAATGCTTTTCAATTAAAAAAAGTCTCTATATTTTTACCAAAGAACATATGAAAGTTGCAATTAATAAAGAGTGGCTCACACCCCTAGCTTCACATAAGATCCACCTGTATTAATACTAATGCCCCACCCCACACACGCACACAAAAAAATGTTCCCAGGTGAACTCTGTCCCTTCCTAATTAATTTTGAAGAATGGAAGTGCATGTTATTCCTGATTTCCTGGTATTGACAATGGAGGGTTAGAAGCTGAGTTCTAAGGCATTAATTAGTCCATATTTTAATGTCAAAGGATCAGCTAGTGTGGCACCTGACAGCAGTCCAGGGGCTGTTGATACTTGTCATTTCAAGCAGGACCAGAGATAAAAACCCCACCTCACCCTCCTCACCTCTGCCAACCTCTGTATCAATCGACTGTTGTTCAACCTTACTGTTTCTCCTCTACTTTTTGGGGTATCGTATGCTATATTTCTTTATATTTTCTCCACCTATTTAATGCACATATTATTAAAATGTAATTTAAATCAAATTATGGCTTTATCCATCACTTTTGCTCTTGCTTCTATTCAATCCATGTTACTGAGTCTTACTCTATATTTTAGAAATGTCTTTGTTTACCCTTCCTCCTTTTTATTGGAAACTATCCATTTTCCCTCCTGTCTGGGGAGGGTAGTTAGTGGTAAATTCTATTCTGTTATCTAAAAATGTCCTTATCTTCCTTCTTTCCTAAAAGATCTTTTATCGGGAATAGAATTCTAGATAAACAGATATTTTGTTTCGCTAATTCAATATAGATGTAATTCTATTATGTTCTACCTTCCCCGTTGCTATTGAGAGGCTGTTAGTCTATCCATACTCTGAAAATGACCACATCTCCAAACTTGTCCACCAGCTTAACATCTTCTCTTTGGCTTTGCTCCTCTACAGTTTCTCTGGGATGTATCTAGGCTAAGATTCGTCTGTGTGTGTGTGTGTGTGTGTGTGTGCGCGCGCGCGTGTGTGTGTGATTCTGAAGTTTTAGCTTCTTCATTCCTTTAATTTTCTAGATCGTTCTAGATGTCCAGAGATCCAGATCACCCTGCTTCTTATTCACCTTATTTGCTTCACTATATTAAGCAAACTCTAAATGTTATCACTGCCATATATGGTACAATTGACCATAACGTCAGAATTCAAGGTTTCTGGAGTGTGGCAGAAACCCTCTGAGTGAAAGTTAGTTCTGGCACTTGCTTTCCTCCCAGGGATTTTGCTTTCACTATGTTTTAGATCTGAAAATTTCTTATTTTAATGCCCACTGATCAGTACACTCTTCTTCTTTAAATGTATTTTATCCCATATATTACTTGTTTTAATTTGCAGGGTCACTGAAAATATCAAATACAACAATGCATAGATATTTGAGAACCAGGAGACCCGACTCTTTATAAAGAGGATTATGATAAAGAGGAAGATAGGGACTCCCTATGTGAGGAGGCAGAGCTTGCAGGGTGTTTAAAGCTCCCTTCCCCTTTGCTCCTATTTCCCTCCATGGGCAGATAAGAGACAGGGCAAGGTGCTGTGTTAGACTTGTTCTCCTTCATTCAAAGTCCTGACTTAAGACTTCTCCTGTAGGATAACGATGGTTCAGAACAAAACCAACAAGAAGGAATGTTCAATCACACCATATAAGTAGAGTCCATTGTTTTCATTTTTCCCTTCCCAAAATACAACCCTAGGAGAAGTCAACAGAGAAGAAGCCTGTGTGTGAGATACATGAATCCACATCCCCACCTCTACTGCATCACAGTCTCTCCAAACCATGAATCACAGAGGCACCTTTGAATTAAAAGTGAGACTGAATAAAAATGCATTAAAATTGAATCAAAAGTGAAATGGAATCTCCTAATAATTAAACTACCTAAAACTGTGAGATTGAACTGAGCTGTTGCCTCCTATCATTTGGTTTCTCAGAGTTCATTTCATATTTCCGTGTGCAAATCATTGGGCTGACTTGGATTAGGTGCCTATCCCATGGTCAAGGTGCAGCGAGCATTGACACTGATTCTCCTACCAGGAGTACATGATGTGGGGAAGGGGTATTTCAGTAAGGGGATAGCTCCATAGCCACAAAAGACAAAGGGAAAGAAATCATGGCAGACAGGAGCTCCACATGTCCATGACAGATCACATTAAATTAAGATGTTACTGGAATATGGAAAAGGACAGTAAAGTTTGTTATATAGAAACAAATATAGATATAGATATGATATGATGGGGGAGTAATATGGCTGTACACAAAAGGGACTCCAAGATATTAGGGACTTATAAATTTAAACATGAAAGTAACTTGGACAAAATTGTGAATAGACTAGTTTGAAAAAAAGCAAAGTCCAGATTTTTTAATTTATTTATATTTTTTAATGTTTAATTATTTATTTATTTATTTAGAGAGAGAGAGAGAGAGAGAGAGAGGGAGAGAGAAATCCCAAGCAGGTTCTGCGCTGTCAGCGCAGAGCCTAACGCGAGGTTGGAACCTGTGAACTGTGAGATCATGACCTGAGCCACAACTCTCAAAGGTGCCCCTCAAAGGTCCAGATTTTATATGGGATGTTAAATTTGTGATGAGTACATTAAGAAAAAGAAACAAATGCATCTTTGGGGATAAAAAATGCAAAAGTTGGGACACCTAGGTGGCTCAGTCAGACTTGGTACTGGCTCAGGTCATGATCTCACGGGCTCATGAGTTCCAGCCCTGCGTCAGGCTCTGGAATGACAGTGCAGAGCTTGCTTGGGATTCTGTCTCTCCCTCTTTTTCTGCTCCTCCCCCACTCATTTTCTCTCTTCTCTCTCTCTCTCTCTCTCTCTCTCTCTCTCTCTCTCAAAATAAATAAACTTTAAAAATGCAAAAATTAAAATGGCTATCTATCTTACTGTCTTTAAAATCACATAAATAATGACAGTAGTTTGGTTTTTTTAATATGACATTTATTGTCAAATTGACTTCCATACAACGCCCAGTGCTCATCCCAACAGGTGCCCTCTTCAATGCCCATCACGAATGCCAGTAGTTTGAATAACTATATTATACACAGGCATATACACAAATGTGTGTTTCTGTGTTTTTAAGTTAGGATTACACATTTCCTATGATAAAATACAACTTTCTTAGAAGCAAAGAAATTATTTATCCTGAATAAGTAAATATTTCAATGCTATAGCTATTAATAAATAAATTGATTGATTAATTAACGTTAAATTGTGTAGGAGTTCTGATTTGACCTTTTTAAGCAGGTATGATCAGTGTTCTAGAAAACTGGTCATTGGCAAATAATAGAAAATAGAAAAGAGTACTTTGAAACCCATTGTATTTTGTTTATTTTATTTGATTGTCTCCTTCCCACTCTTCTAAGGCAGAACGGAAGAGCTCTTTCCCGATGTCAGCCAATAGCAGGCATTTTGCCAGACAGGCAGAGTGGAGGTAATATCATAAAGGGTAATGACTAAATTTATTCTAGAGCCTCTGCTTCTATAGCTTTGGAAAGAAAGTGATTCATAGCTGAGAAATCAGAATAATGCAATCAAAAATCCCTGTGGTACCATTCTTGACCTTTAAAGCCAGTACACATTTGCAGAATGGAAAATTGAGCAGGAAGCATGCTATCAAACACTTGCCTAGTGGTGGTTGGTGCTTCACCAGCTAGACAGTGTTCCTTATTAATATTTCAGAACCTGATGGAGCAGGTGCCCTTTGTAACCAAAGATCATATCAAGAACCAGAAAACAGAGTGCCTTGAAGGAAGTCAACCCCAAAAGTACTAACCTAGTTACCACAGAATATTTTTTTTAATTTTTTTAACGTTTATTTATTTTTGAGACAGAGAGAGACAGAGCATGAACGGGGGAGGGTCAGAGAGAGAGGGAGACACAGAATCGGAAGCAGGCTCCAGGCTCTGAGCCATCAGCCCAGAGCCCGACGCGGGGCTCGAACCCACGGACCGCGAGATCGTGACCTGAGCTGAAGTTGGACGCTTAACCGACTGAGCCACCCAGGCACCCCAAGAATATTTTTTTTAAAAAACCCAACTTGGAAATATTTTTGAGAAACGTTTCAGAAAAAAACTTTTCAAATGGTGGATTTAACTCAGAAGCTTCAAAAGCTGTCATGTATTAGGTATTGAACTGCAAGAACAGAAAGACATTGATGCTGATATATGTACAGAAGTTTCTTTTGTGTAGATAGATGATGTTACGAATACTTGCGAAACTAGAAAACATGCTCTTCCAAGGTGCATGCATCTGGAACTAGAAAGCTAGAAACCGAAGCCATCCTTTCTTTCAATTTCTACTTCTCACTGGATCATCTAATGAACTCTCCTAATTCTCGCCAAACACAAACTTGATGAGCTTTGCCTTTGCTTATCTCCAATGTTTCAGCAGGCCATCACATCCACTCTGGCTTTATATCTAAAAGACCCTCAACACTTAATATAACCTAATTAGCCTAGACTCTAAGGTTTCTAGCCCGAATCCTTGCAGAGTCAGAAAGATTCACCCATCATACCATATAGATTAGGTTTCTTGGGTCAAAACTCCACTCCTATTATGCTGTTAAAAGAGTTACATGCTTTAAAAAAGTGGTAAAAATAGGTGCAATTTCATTTGGCTACAGATTATATACTACAAAGGGAGTATAGATAGGGAAGCACTTGTCAGCTTCTCTGCCAAGCTTAACAAAGTAAAGTAGATTTAGGGTAGAAAAGAGATGACTGGTTTACCAGTCTAAATCCAGTGAGGTAATTTATTTTACAAATCAATGAGGAGGTATGTTGTGATCTCCAAAGTAAACACTCTGAAAATATGTATAGAAGAAGTATACTCCCTTGACTTTTTGTCTTTTTTAAGGATTATGAAAAAGAAAAGGAAAAAAGGTGGAAGGTGGCCCAATCGCTTTCGGAGAGTCCCTAGTCAAATTAGCAAATCCTTTGGAGAAAGGAAAAGCATGGTGGATCATCAGGAAAGACATGCTTTCTGAATGTAGATACAAGTAACAAGACCTTCAAAAGCAGAGTCTGATTGTCTTAGAGATCCACAGATTTTAATAATTCTCACAAACTAAGTCCATATTCCTGAGTGGGCCTCCAAAGTCCTCCCCACCATCTGGCCTCCACGAACTTTCCAACTTCAACCTCAGCCTTCTCCTCCTGACTGCCTGCTGCACTGACTCGTTGTTGGTCCCTGTATGTAACATGTTCTTCATGCCTCCCTGGCCTGGAACACCCTGCCCTTCCCCTTCTATGTGATGAACCCCTGCTCATCTGGTCAACAGAAGATCAAACCTTCCTTTCTGTAGGAAACATTCCCTGACTCCCACAGAAAAGCCTAGATGTTTCTTCATCCATGATTGCCACAGTGCATTTCACATAGCATTTAGAAAACAAGGATGTATTTCTTTCTTTTGTCTTTATGTCTCCCTATAAAAAAATTTCAAAGTCATTGTATAATTTACAGCTGACCATAATAACCAAAAATAATGAAAATATTAAAATAATGGTTCAGGTCTTCATCATTCCCCAAAATAGCTGTCTTTTTAAAAAACGTCTTCTCAATTCTTGAACAACTTGTTATCAAATAAATAAATAGAGCATACAGTATGTGTTCAACTGATGTCAAAACAGTGACCCCTGTTCTTTATACCTACCCATGCCCTCTCACCCTGAGCAACCTGACTTTAGAATGACCCTGTGACCTGCCTTAGCCCTTAGTGTTCATTTCTGCTGTCTCTCTTGGACCCCTGCCTGTAATGAGAAATAAACCTGGGCTAACTTTCTAGGGCCTGAGGAACCATATGGAGCCGAGCAAAGGGAAGTAGGCCCAGCCTAGGTACTCCCAGACCAGTGAGCTCCTACGAATCCAGCCACAGACTCATGACAAGCCCAGCCCAATCATAAAACCATCAAACCAAAGTAGGCACATGTGTGATACTAACTTTTTATGTTTGGAGCCCCTAAATTGGGGGGTGATTTATTGCTCAAAATAACTGACACAGAACACTGCAGAATTTTAAAAAGAAAACTATCCCCTTACCTTAGGATAGGGAACACATGCAGCAAAGATCAAAATTGTATTTAAATATTTTATATAGAATAACAGATAAAAGAATCAATATAAACCGGTATCTTTTTTTTTTTTTTCAACGTTTTTTTATTTATTTTTGGGACAGAGAGAGACAGAGCATGAACGGGGGAGGGGCAGAGAGAGAGGGAGACACAGAATCGGAAACAGGCTCCAGGCTCCGAGCCATCAGCCCAGAGCCCGACGCGGGGCTCGAACTCACGGACCGCGAGATCGTGACCTGGCTGAAGTCGGACGCTTAACCGACTGCGCCACCCAGGCGCCCCTAAACCGGTATCTAAACTAGGTTAAAAATCATATATTCTTTTTTATGGAAATATTTTTGTCACATTATTTCGTGAAAAACAGTTATCACTACATCGGGGTTTTACGTTCACATAAAAATAATCAAGTGTCATAATAAAAGTACTTTCTTCATAAGAGCGTAAACACTTATATCAATATCCCATTTTTTTATACTGCCATCCAGAATCCAATTTTCTTGTAAAGTTATATTTAGGCTCACAAAAATGATTGAAAATGTATCTTCCTCATTTGATTGCCTGGCTTTGCCATTTCTAAAAATGAAAACTAAAACATTAGCATTGTTCTGCTCCTTTATCCTATTTTTTCTTTTCAATCTCTTGGATGAAGGACTTATTCAGATCAATATCCATGATTTATAAAGCTATTTCATTATCTGTAGTATTATTTGAAGATTAATAATCCTTCTCTTAAAATATTACTATCTAGAAACAAAGGTGAGGAAAAATCTGTTTATCTTATAATAGTAAATGTCACCACGCATAGCTAAAAAGAGTTCATTTGAATCATGCTTTCTATTTCAGAGACTATAAAAGTCACATTTACTTTGTACTGTATGGGGACTTCAGTATTAATTTGATTAACTCCCTGCATTAGTCTTTTGTTTTTTAAATAAATCATAATGCATCTCCTTTTTCCTAAAGGAAAAGGGCAGAGATTCAAGGGCCTTGGCAAAGTTTTTTAAGATTGGAAAGTTTAGGGGTGCCTGGGTGGCTCAGTCGGTTAAGCGGCCGACTTCGGCTCAGGTCATGATCTCGCGGTCTGTGAGTTCGAGCCCCGCATCGGGCTCTGTGCTGACAGCTCAGAGCCTGGAGCCTGTTTCCGATTCTGTGTCTCCCTCTCTCTCTGGCCCTCCCCCGTTCATGCTCTGTCTCTCTCTGTCTCAAAAATAAATAAAATGTTAAAAAAAAATTTAAAAAAAAGATTGGAAAGTTTTAAAGTGTAAGGACGTCAAACTAGATATTTCTGAATAATAATATTTATGTAGTAGGTGGAATTTGGAAAACTCAGAGCCAGGTATGAAAGAAAAAATGTGTAACTATAGAAGGTTTTACACTGCACTTAACTTATCCTTAAGGCTTCAATCACAGACTGCAATGATTATCACTTATCCGTGGGATCTAAAAAAGCCAAACTCAGAAACAGAGAGTGCAATGGTGGTAACCAGTAGGCAGGGGTAGGAGAACTGGGGAGATGAGTACAAACTTGTGGGCGCATGGATGGCTCAGTCACTTAAGCCATCGACCCTAGATTTCGGCTCAGGTCATGATCTCACAGTCGGTGAGTTCAAGCCCCGCACTGGGCTCCACATCGACAGCACAGTCTGCTTGGCTCTCTCTCCTCCTGTCACTGCTCCTGTTTGTGTTCTCTCCCCCTGCCCCCGCTCTCTCAAAATCAATAAATAAACTTTTTAAAAATCACGTAACTTAAAAAGAGCACAAATTTGTAACTACTAGATAAATAAGTCTGGAGATCAAGGCACAGCTTGGTGATTATAATCAATAATACTGTATTATAAACTTCAGAGTCACTAAGAGACTAAGTCTTCATGGTTCTCACCAGAAAAAAAGAAATGATAATTATTGATGTCATAGAGGTGTTCTCTAATGCTAAGGTAGTAATCATCTTGCGATATGTAAATATCAATTCGAAACCTTGTACACCTTAAACTTACTCAATGTTTTATGTCTATTATATCTCAATTTTAAAAATTGTCAGTCCAGCTCTGATCTCTTTACTGAGCTTTAAACCCAAGCATCTAATTATCCACCAATCATGAGTACACCAATTTGAGTACACTACAGATCAAACAAACCAAACCTTCCTCTTCCCCACAAGCCTTAATTCTGTGAGCAACATCGTGATTCTGTTCAAACACTCTGTTCATACCACAAACCTGGGAAGTAGCCTTGACTGTTGTTTTCATCAGCGTCTACCTTCTCTGTTTGAAGTCCTGCTATGTGTATCTCATAATTACTTCTCAAACTTGTTTGCTTCGCAATTTCATTGATCTAATTTAGGCTAAAATCATATCACCGAAATTCAAGCCACAGTTCTCCAAATGACCACTTGACTTTTATTGTAACCAAATCTGAATTCCACCATTTCCAGACCAGTGGATTTGGTGTTTTAACAAAATCCACCAGGGCCTGCATATTCCATGTCCTGATAACTCTCCATGTCCTTAACTCTCAGGGCACTGTGTTAAGCTACTCGCAAGTTCCATAATTCTGTCTCCTATGCGGGACTTTGCAAATTCAGTTTCTTCTTACTGGAACACTCTCACATACTCCTTCGTTCCTTGGAAAAATCCTACTTGGTTCCAGATACCATGTCCTCCCGGAAGTCTTCCTTCATGCATGAGATTGCATACGGACCTTCACATTGTCCCCAGAGCGTCCTGTGTTTCTCTCACATCACATCCCCACTCTCTTGCTTCCTTAACTGTATCTCCAATTAAGTCTTAGAGACTACAACTTTTTATCATCCAGCATATTAATAGCATGGTAATATCTCTAATGCTCGGCGAAGTTCCTGGCTCATAATGAAAGAAAAAGTCAAGTTGGATAAATCAAATAATGAATAAAAAATATAATAATTTAAGTGGATAACCCTGATTTGTCCACTGAGTATTACATTCCCCGTGTCAATTTGTTACACTGAGTATTTTTCTTAATAAACCCTACAAGATTAAGTATACTGGGTGAACCAATAAGACAGATTGTTATAGTAGAAAGAATCCTGAATCAAGTCAGGATACAGGAGATCCAGTTTTGAGATATGTTTACAGCTGTGAAACCATCACCATAATCAAGACAGTGAACTTGCCCAAACCTTATCAAATTGTACACTTAAAGTAGTGTAGTTTAACGTATATCATACATACTTCAATAAGGTGTTTTTTTAAGAATACCATTAAATTGGTCAAGGGAAAACAGTGAATACATGGGAGCTTTAAACATGATACATCAATATATAACGTGCATTCATTCATAGAGACAATCAGATGGCAACGGCATAACAGAAGAGTTGAATTGTTAAAAATACCACTCACCTTGATTGAGTACACGGTATGTTTCTTTCCACCATATACTCTTCTGTCCATCCTCTCCTGTAAAAGGTATCATAGCAATGCAGAGAAAGACACTTAATGTTTTCTTTGCTACCAAAGAACGTGTTGTAAGCCACTCCATGTGGTCAATCATGTATTCCATTAAAATTAATTAAAAATAAGGAAATAGTGAAATTGCACTTTAGACTTTTGGAGCCGAAGAGAACCTCACAGACAATCTGGTTCAGAGTCCTAATGTCACAGATGAGCAATCTGAGATCCGGAAATTGCCTCAGCTCTAAAAGGCCACACAGTGGGCAGTTGGAAATAACATTCATATCACCCATTTCAGAATTCCCCTGTAGAAGGGCTCCTGGCTGACTCAGTAAAGCATGTGACTCTTGACCTTGTGGTTGTAAATTCGAGCTCCAAACTGGGTGTAGAGATTACTTAAAGAAATAAAATCTTTTAAAAAATAACAAATTCACCAGTAGAACGCATTGTCAGAGTTCTTTTTTTGTTGTTCTGAGTAGTTTTTTGATACAATTCCTTTTAGGGGAGAGCAGGCAAGGGCAGAGGGAGAGAGAAAGTCTTAAGTAGGCTCCACACCCAGCACAGAGCCCAACATGGGGCCTGATCCCAGGACCCTGGGATCATGACCTGAGATGAAATCAAAAGTCGGTCACCTAACCAACTGAGCCACCCAGGTGCTCCTCAATACTGTTTACCATTTAATCAAATTCTGTATCAGCCATCTTCCCCAAAAAAAGAATACAAATAATATATCACATGAGGAATTTAATTCTCTTCACTTAGGTGAAAATTAAGGCTACTTCTTGCTGCACACATCCATTTTCACCACTGCCTTACAGTTTCTCTCAGCCCCACCAATAGAATTACCCTGCTGAACTTGTATTCTTCTGTAAATGTAAATTATTATATTAACATGGTAGGTGATTGGCCAGTAGAAATATACATAATGAAATTTTGGATTAGGAGAAGTCTGCCTGAGAAATCTATTTTTTACTGAAACACTTACAGAAAAGCAACCACAGAGGGTAATCTCAGTATTATATTTTCCATCAGCACTCTGAAAGTTTACTTATTGCCAACGACTTATTTGAGGCCCGGGCATTGAGATTACGGTTCATTTAAAGATAAAAACTTGACAGTGGCTCACCTTAAATTTACAATGTATAAGCTTTCCATCGTTAGGCAATATTCTTCTATGGTAATAGAATATCTGCCTGCAAAAAGTTTTTGCATTAATCATTGCTTTGACTCTTTCATTTATATGAGCACTAAAGCTACACTTTGTAAGACTGAAAGGCATCTCAAAGAAGGAAAATGCTCTCGACTGCTATGCTGACTGGTATTGTTTCCTTATTTAGAAAACCACAAAAATAAGTCATTTTCTCTCTTCTTCTTTCTTTACTTTTTTTTAGGGAGAGGATTATTGTTGCTGTTGTTATTGCTTTTGACCAGTAGGGAAAAAAGACGGACAAGGAAAAAACAGAAAAGATTGTTTTACTTTTTCCCAGTTACTCAAAGAGCTGCATAAGGCATTCTATAACAGTATCTATGCTATGATTCTCATAAAGTCACAGCCCTAGATAAGGGAACTAATTGTCAGATTTGCCTTTTCACACAAAGCAGCTATTGTATTCATAGCTTTTAATTATCACATTATCTTTAATTATCTTTCAATTAAGTTATGCAAAAAAACACAACGCGAGTTTGACAATATTTAGAAGCATACAGGGTGGTTTCTGTTAACCACTAGAAATGATTGTAGTTCCCTTCCACATCTGAGTATCCCACTCAAAATGCAAGGATTTTTGTGATTATCACAAAGTTGTTTGTACTCATTTAAAATAATTCACTCAGCTCAGACAACGATTCATGAATTCACACAATCTGCTTGTTTCCAGTAAGTACCCAACTGGTCTGCTTTAGTTTCAGTAGGGGTTAAAGCAGTTAACTCGGTGAACTCCCATATAGCCGAGTTACGTAGCATGACGTTACCAAACACACGCTGCCCATTAATCAGGATTCTACTTGAACACCATACGCCAAACTAGCTAGACAGCTCATGGGACACCTGTGTGTATA
Source organism: Panthera uncia (assembly GCF_023721935.1). NCBI lineage: Eukaryota > Metazoa > Chordata > Mammalia > Carnivora > Felidae > Panthera > Panthera uncia. The sequence continues at coordinate 142,932,970 of NW_026057577.1, forward strand.
TTACATGAGCATAGCTCAACAGATTTTCACAAAGCGAACACACTCATGAAACCAGCACCCAGATCAAAAACAGACATTTTCACAATTCCAGAGACACATCTCTCCTTCTGGGCATTATCCGTACCCACAAGGCAACCACTAGACCCTTGTAAGCATGGTGTGATTTTGACTCTCTCATAAATGGAATCGTATAGAATGTTTGCTTTTTTGTCTCACTTCCTTTGCTCAACATTAGTTTGGTGATAGTTATCCATCTTGGTGTATATAGTTGCAGTACCTTCTCATTGCCAATTAGTGTTTTAACCGGGCAGGCTTTTTAAGAGTTGAAAGTCAATGTAGCTTATATATAATAAATATATTTTGTTCTATATGTGACAGTGTAAATGTATCTGCCAACTGGCAAGCTTTTAAAATAAAAATAAAAATGTGCTGCATTTTCCTGTATGTACCACTATTTTCTTACAACGTTTTCCCTTTGTCTTTTGATTAGCTAGAGAAAATTATAGACAAAGAGGTAGCGTGAAAGAAAAATAGGAAATCTCTGTTAACCCTCCTCCACAGCAAATATTAAAAGTGCTATATACAAAATAATTACTTTTCAAATTTATAACATTCCTTGGTTTGCATTATGTCTACTCTCTTCTGTGTAAGGAGGTTTTACATTTGCATCATGCTTGAGAATAAAGCTTTTTTTTTTCATTTATATTCCACAGAACTCTGTTAGAAAGGGCAGTTATCTCTTAAGTACCTCTTATGTCTTGTACAACACTAACTATGGTGTGATATTTTTAGAAAGCAAACATCAGCAACCACAAAAAATACTGTCATAGTTATTGTGCTTAAGGAAAATATTGGGGAGCTGAATATTACCAAGGCACCAGAAGGTGCAGGGCTAAGAAAGAGTAATCACATTGGGAGGAAGCAATAGTCGGGTTTTCACCACAACTTTCATTCTCTGTCTTCATTTTGAAAGTGTCATTTTCACATCCCAGCTTTTCTTATCCCTTCTCCCTCACCGTCCCCCAAATGGGACTTTGTGGTTGAAATTGAACATGACGTGGGGAAGAATGGGACCTATTAGAAAATTATAGAAAACAACTTTCAGGCAGATAGCTAAACCCAGAGATAAATTTATCAAAGGTAAATAAATATCCCTAGACTGTAAATCATCTGTGGAATCCCCTTAGCTGGTAATGAAGAGCCACATCCTCATCCAGGAGGGCTAGTCCTGGCCCCATACAGATCCACAGAGGCAGGAAGTCCTTCTTGGAAGAGCAGGCTCCCCAAGCAGTTGGTTGGTGGCTGATGTGTAAGAGTCTGGAGACAAGTAGTATGATTTGTCCATGAGGGATGAGAATCATGGGTCCCTCCATAAGCTGTGCAAAGTTTGTGATAGGAGAGGACCAGAAGGGAGAAAGTCAGGACCAATATTCTAAAGGACATCACCCAGGGAAATAAGGATCTGATGTATATAATGGGCAAAAGTCACCCAGTCATTGATTATTACAATGAACAAAGCAGGGACCTGGTAACAAGGTAAAATCAGCTGTCAGTGGATGGATATTCAAAATTTCAGCATTAGAAAATCCGGTTTCAATATGAATTATTTAGCACTTATTCTAGGATTCCTTATACATATGCTGGCTGGGGATACAGTTGGCTTTGGGCCTGCAATACTGCTGATGTAAGACTTATAGCATTTGACAGCCACTGTTGGAGGGTAGCAGCTTAACATAACATCGTTCAACTGTTCTTTCGCTCCCTTCCTCTCTATAAACCTGGAAGGTTGAGTAAGATCATCTGTAAGGTATTTTCGTGGTCTGCAACTCTCCATTTTTTCATCTTTTTATCATTTTTTCACATAATCCTTTTAGAGGTTAGCACCTCTTAAGGTCATCTGAACCATATGATTCTGAAAATTCAGACTCATTGAAATAGCAGAATTAATCTAGCCATAAAAATAGACAGAGGTCAGCACAGTATCTGAGGCCAAAAGGAAAAGGCAGGAAAGACTGTGATGAGAAAATTATGCTCGACCTCACCTTTCTATTTCCTTTGGCTTTGGCTTTTATTGGATGCTATATTTCTGGGGGAACCATTCCCGTTTGCTGCAGGTAAATGGTTGTGTTCTGAATTTATTGAGACGGGCAGCAGAAGGTCAAGGTATAGGCCAAGGGTAACTAAAACAGGGAAAGAGAACATTTGAGAATGATGTAGACAAATGCAAACTTTGTGGATTAGGCATGTGTTGGGTGGAGAGTGGTGAGCATTTACAGAAAAATAGAACAGGCCTGCTTTTAAACAGATCAAGCAAAAGAAAGCCCCAAGCCAATTTATTTTATTCATTTCTTCCATCCCTGAAGTTGGCCTGGGATGCTACAAATAATTCCAGAGAAAGAAAGTCCTTAAAATCATAAGCCATTGTCTGTAGAATGTTTGCATTATTCATATACTTAACTAGTTTAAGGAGAAAAAAACAGCTTATAATTTTTACATAATACTAATTTAGTCTCTGGATTTTTAGGAAATAAGTAGGTAGCTGATCCAAATAGATGACACTTTTTTTCCGCTAATGTAAATGGTCAATGATATCTTCCATTTAAAAATGATTCTAGGAGCGCCTGGGTGGCTCAATTGGTTAAGCATCCAACTCCTGATTTCAGCTCAGGTCATGATTTCACGGTTCATAGGATCAAGCCTTGCATCAGGCTCTGCACGGAGAACACAGAGCCTGCTTGGGATTCTCTCTCTTTCCCTCTCCCTGCCTCTTCCCCACTCACTCTTTCTCTCTTTTGCTCTCTCTCTCAAATACAAATAAATATTTTTAAAAAAATTTTTTAAATCAAATAAAAACATTCTAATGGGTTTAACTGAGCCCAGATGTTCTTATGAAAAACAAGCAAAAAGGAAATAAAAAGTTTCAAACTCACCATATATTATAGTTTCCTTTACAACAGATACACTGTTATCACATATTAAATAGCATAGGAATGCTTTCCTTCTTAATAAATATTAAAAGCATTCAATTGGAATACTCTTTTAATTTCATATATAAAACATGTAACTTTTTCTACTAGATTCCAGATTGGTTAAAGCAAGAAACCTAATAGATGGTGTTTAGATAAAAGCCAAATAAACTTTTGAATATGAGTTCATAATTTAAGTGAGATGCTATTACAAATGTATATATAAGTATTGAAACTGGTCCGTAGCCTGCTAAAAGAATGCAGTTCATATGTGTGTGTAAAGCAAGGGGCTGCTGTTGAAGAAAAACAAAGTTGTATTCTCTTTAAACTTTTTAAATTTTGAGATAATTGTAGATTCACATGCAGTTGTAAGTACCAATATAAAGAGATCTCATGTATGCTTTACCAGTTTCTTCCAATGATAATATCTGGTGGGACTGTAATATAATATCACAACCATTATAATGACGTTGGTGGAATCCACAGATTTTATTCAAATTTCACTTGTGCTTGTGTTTGTGTGTATTTAGTTCTATTCAGTTTTATCACACTTGTAGGTTTATGTACCCACCAGCACAGTCAAGATGCAGAACACTTCCATCATTTAAGGATCCCTATGTCACCCTTTTATAGCTGTGAATCATTTTCATTTCCCAAATGATGGAAGTCAAAATGAAAATGAAAGAAAAAGACTTTAAGGAAAATGAAAAAGGTAACAAACTAGGAGGAGAATTAGTAAGACACAAAAGAAGACAACAGGAAAGAAACATAGATAATGAATGCCTTGGCCTGGTTTTCTCCCAGAAAGCAGAGCCTTGAACAAAAACTCATATATAAGTCATTAATTTGGGGAACTGATACCAAGGAATCAGAATAAGATACTGGGAAGACTAAGACACCGAAGGTGGAAAAGTCAATTGAACTGTCTGACTTTCAAGCAGATCACCACTGAGGATAAATGGAGTTTGATCCTGCTGGGACACTAAAAGGAATGATGTAGAATGCCCCCACAGGATTCACCAGCAACGGGACAGAAGGGTGAGTCCCCCACTGGCCAAAGGCTGGCTCACGGGGCATTAATTCCGTACTTCTAGATACTCACATGCCACGGTCAGAGCCAAGCAGATCCTACGGAGAGCCCGTGCCACAGCATCTGAGAAGGTCCAGGACAACTATTCACACGTGGTGCCGCCGAGAACGATACAGTAGAGTTAATCTTTGAGAAACTGGTTGACAGAGTGAAGGATGCAGCATATAGTGGACTGAGCAGAGCTGAGGTGGCGTGAGAAGCGTCGGACACCCCGAGTTTCATAGATGAAACAAGACAGCCACGGCTTGCTTATAAGCAAACTCCTCTCAGACGGGACCCCAATCACACTTCAGTGACTTCCATCAAGTGACTCGGAACGTCTCTGATAAATTCCTCTAAAGTGTCTCCCTTAAGGAATTGTTCAAGTAGACTTTACTGTAGATTCTCCTTTCTGGAAAGAAATCAACATGAAACAATTAAAAGTGAATAAGCATAAAGCTCTGTTTTGTCGGTAGTTTGTAAAATGCTTTTAAAAAGACCAGCAGTTTTGGGGCGCCTGGGTGGCTCAGTCGGTTGAGCTTCCGACTCCGGCTCAGGTCACAATCTCACGGTTTGTGAGTTCGAGCCCTGCATCAGGCTTTGTGTTAACAGGTCGGAGCCAGGAGCCTGCTTCGGATTCTGTGTCTCCTTCTCTCTCTTTCTCTGTCTCTGTCTCTCTCTCTGCTCCTCCCCAGCTTGTGCTCTCTCGCTCTCTCAGAAATGAAGAAACATTAAAAAAAATTTTTTAAAGGACCAATAGTTTTTTAATGGAGGAAAAGACGACAGAACTGATTTCAAAATCTTCTTGAGGTCAAACCAAATTATTAGAGTCTCCTGTCACCGAATGATTTAAATTATTTGGTTTTATGTTTTTGCCTAACAAACAACTATTATGAGACAATTAAACTAAATAAAATCAAATTTAAAATTATCAAGAGGTTGGTTGGTTGGTCAGTCATGAATTTTAAGGCTCCTCAGGACACATCACAGCGTGAACTAAAATTTTACTGAATTACTTACGTTGGCAATGGTTGGGGTGTGGAGGGGCTGTTTGTGCTGAGGTCAAATAGAGGCAACTGATTGAGGGTTTCGCTTGATATATTAGATTCAGGTAGTTCTGGCCCTTGAAGTCAGTAAAAGAATCAGGCTATTTTTGAGCACAATAGAATTTCAAAGACTTCAGAGTGCAAATACTACCAGATTGAAGTTTCTCTGTACTACTTTTCATGCTCTAATCATAAATTCTTCCTTATTTACAAATAGTGTGAGTAGACTGATCAGTAGGTGACCATATAACTTCCCATCACCCTGGATCCTTTAGAGGGTAAAAAGGGAAATAAATAATTCTAATTATTCTAAGGAAACAACTGTAAGCTGGTACTGTTCTGGGTAAACTAAATGTGTTACCCTACTTAGAAAGGCTCTGAGAGAATCTTTAAAAGCAGCTCTCTTGTTTGTCTTTTCTAAGCCATAAGACAAGTAAGAATCATAATAATCACCATTATTGACAACGGTATTAATGGTTGAACCTAAGAGATGCTGAGTTAGATGTTGAGCTGACAGATGCTAGTGGCAGATAATTACAAATAAACCAAAATGAACACTGTTTACCTGGGTAATGCTGAACATTCACAAGGCCCTTAGGAACCCCAAAGAAACTGCAAGACTGCCTCACTGGAAGCTTTGTCTGATAGAAACCAAAGTAGCTTGAATGTCAAGTACTCAAACAAAGCTAGGACCTAAGAGCCAATGAATCCAAAGGATTGAGAGACCTTGTGATTCCTGCAGCACTGGAAGGTTATAGAATTATGCTTCCTGAAATGGTATCCTTCTAATCAGTAGAACCTTAGACAGTGGGGTTGAGAGACCAAAGAAGTCACAGCTCGGGTCAAATAACTAGGGCATTGAACTAGGGCATTGTTCAAGGAACTCATTATTCCTGCTCCAGGCTAAGACATGTGAGTGTGCTGAACAGGCCATTAATTTGGTGCCCTTTTATTATGACTATTGTAGCCAAAAAAGAAAAAGACAAGAAAGAAAAAGAAAGAAAACAACCAAACAACAACAATACATGAGATTTATTCAAAAACATTTTAAGTGCACAGCAGAATATTGTTAACAGTAAGCCCAATACAATATATCATATCTCTAGAACTTTATCTTGCATGACCCAAACTGTATTCCCATTGAATAGCAACTCCCTATTATTCGTCCTCACAGCTCCAACAGCCACCATTTCTGCTTTCTGTTTCGATGAATTTGAATTTAGATCCCTCATTTAAATGATTATTTCAAACTATTGTTCAACAGGTGTTTAGAATGAAAACTAAATGATGAATGAAAGAAACACAAAGAAAGAGGAACCTCTTGTTCTCTGCCTACCTCCCTGTGGTAGACTGAATAACCTGCCCCCAAGTGTCCGTGTCCTAATCCCACAACCTGTGAGTATGTTATTTTTACATGGCAAAAGGCACTTAGCAGATCTATCTAAGGAGAGGATTTTAAGAGTATTTCTGCATTATTCAGACGGGCTCAATGTAATCACGAGAGGGAAGCAGGAGTGTCAATCAGAGAACGGGATACAACAAAGGGAGAGGAGATGTGGTGACAGAGCAGAGGTTGGAATGTCGCCATTGCTGGCATCTGGCAATTGGAAAAGGCGAGGAAACAGACTGTCCTCCAGACACAATTAATACAGCCCTGCCAACCAATTTTAAACTTCTGACGCCCAGAACAATAAGATACCATATCTGTTCTATTTGAAGTCACCAAGTCTGTAGTCATTTGCTACAGCAGCAGGAACAGCAGCAAACTTTAGCGAGACTGACCCCAAATTTGAAAACCTCACTCAGCAAAACTAAATACCTGCGGTTACGAGTATTGAAAAGATGCAATACAGCATCTTAATCTCAGCTGAGCACTCTGACCTCACCAGATCTGGTGAGACTACTGACCTCTCCACATTATCAAAGTTGACATCATTAAATGTACAGACTTCTCATGAAAAGAGTGATTTGAACACATTTGCTATTTCTCCCAATATTCCTGGTGGTATTTTAGAACCCAGTTGTGTTTTCACGCCCCCAGGAAACTTAGGCAATGCCAGGTGGATCTGATCCTTAAACTTCCAGGGTTGCAAAGTTACTGGGTAGCCTATGCTTCCTGCCAGAGTATTTTTTTTCTACTTTATGACATATGCTATGAAACAGAAGAAGATTTCTCAAAAATCAAAGATAGAGGTTCTTATTTATCATCACTTCCTCCTCTCCTAAACAGGGTAATCATTGCAGAGGTCGTTAGACAGGGTCAGATCAGAACTAGAGAGGAACTCAAAGGCCATCTTCTCAATGAGTCTTGCACCGATACATTTGTATCGGTTGAATGTTTATACATTTCAACTCCTGTGTCCCTTGCCTTGTTTTACTTTTTCTGTGTCCCTTGCCTTGTTTTACTTTTTCTGTGTCCCTTGCCTTGTTTTACTTTTTCTGTGTCCCTTAGCACATCCGCCCTTCCAACTCACTACATATTTTTTCATTTATTGTGCTTGTGGAGTATTTTCCATCTTCCCATGCTAGAATATAATGCACTAGATCAAGATGTTTATCAAGGATCATTGATGTACCCAAAGACCTATACAGTCTAGTCTGTACAGTAACTGTGGCCTGTATGCTGACTGTTCTGCTTCACCTCTGAATACAATACCTAAAGGTAACTTGGTATTGTGAACCCTTTTGGGTGAGGGTAAGTAAAGGTGACTCTGGGTCCCTGTTACTGGATTTTTCCAGAGAGGCTTCTCTGAAGCTGTTTAATCTTGCTGCCGGCCCAAACAGGAGTAAGAATGTATATATAGACGATTGACAGCTGTCTGAGAGTTAACTCTCCCTGTCTACAAAGTCTCTGCCCCACTCACAACACAGTCTGAGGTTGACCTATGCAGGATGTACCTGCTTTGGTAGCACATGGACTCTGGGCCTAGGCCACTGCATGATTAGTCAGAGAAGGGAAATTAGCTCAGGGATGGTCTGAGAGAAATGTTTCTTAATAGAGGAAATCTATACTGAATATTGCCTGACCAGCCCAATTTTTAAGAAACAATGAATATCAAACAAATGGGGGAAATTTTTAGAAAACGAAGTAGAGAAACAACAAAAGGCAAAGCAATAAGTAGGCAAAGCAATAAGTAGGATCACGAAGCAGACAGAAGAGAAGTCACAACGATTGGCAAAAGCTATCAAAGCAGAAATCGGAGTGTTTAGTAACCATGAATTTGAAACACCAGAGCATGGGTTAGGAGAGCCTTACCACTGAAGGAGTAGCTTCCAGAGCTATGATTGTGTCTGTCAGGTTACTGTTATCTACTATATCCTGGATGATGGTGCTCTGGAAAGCTCTCTATGAGGCCGCTCAGGCTGACTTCTGTCTCCATTCTCTTTGTTCTTACTAACAAGTATGCAGCTTCAGACAAAAACTCAAGTAGAATTTTTAATTACTGTTTATAATAACTGAGGTTATTTCTATTTCTAGCCTCCATTTGGTTGGATGGTGGAAATTTCAACCAAGTCAATTTCTAATCCTCATCCACACTCTTTCCCTGGGGTTGCATCAAATTCCAGGAAGCTTATGTGAAGCAAAGATCTTGGCAACACTCGGTGTGGGTGCATAAATGATAACAGTGAAGGGTGGATAGGAACTCACCTTCACTAACTTAGGCTGAAAAACATGTATGTGTGCAGGTACAGAGAGCATGTATATGTACATGTGTTTTTGTGCATGTATAGAGATCCTTGGATCCCGGATCCACAAAATCTTGAATCCCAAGATCTTTTCACATCTCTCCGCTACTTCTAGGCATCTTTCACTCCTCAAGCCTTGGGTGCCAAGGCCACATTCTTAGATTCATCGTAAGCCTTTTATCATTACAGTCTCTCTACAATGTTGAGGCTCTACCTTGGAGAGGTGGTACATTTTCTTTCTGCTCTTACATTCTCTAAACGCATAAAGGCATTTGACTGCACCTTCCCTCACCAATCCTGGGCCTGACTACTTTACAGGGGAGAGGGGTGATGATTTCAGTGCCTGTTTCCAGAAAACCACAGCATCTTTTCCATATTCACAACTGTCTGCCTTAGTCCTGCTAACCCAGGGCATCATTTTCCTGATTCAAGCACAGGAAGCCTTCATCAAAATAGACCCTAAAATATGTTATTCAAGCTCAGAAACTTATCCATAACTCCCTTCCTCCATGGACATTAGAGTTTAAAGCAAAGACCAGTAAGAACTGGCTCTATATTCTGATATGTCGTCCCTTCCCAGAGATGATGGAGGTAGAAAAACCCAATTACCTGAATGAGACAAAGGATACAACAATGCTGAAGGAAGAACTTTGATAAATATTTCAGGATAACATGCTGAAATATTCATATTACAATATGGAAAACTAGGTAACCTGAATACTGTGAGTTTCCTAATATAAAAAAGGCTCAACCAATCTCAGATGAAATAAGTTTGCCCTGTAAATCTCTGTAGAAATTTCAGTGTGCACGGTATATTATTATGTCTGTTTTTAATATGGGTATGCAATTTTTCACATAAGGCTTCCAAAACCGGATCAGTTATACATGCATACTTAATCTGAAAAAGCAAATTAATATGTATTTAGTACCAAAAATAAAGTGTATCAAGGTCATGAATAATTGTATAACTATTTAATATTATCTTACACTTGCATCTGTGACGATAATTTTTGCAGGCAATATAACCCTCTCACATTCCAGAGTTTGAGAAATCATTAAAATAACTTCAATGAAATATTAACATTGTACATTGGCATTTACAAAGCACTCCTTAGTATATTGCTGCAGTCAAATTTTATAGGAGAAATTGACTGGGAACTTTAAGTGAATCAATTTTAAAGTGTTAAATCTTTCTTCTTCCCTAAAATGAAGGATGTACATGGGAGTATGAGCTTGGTGCCCCAGTGCTCGCTGCAGTAGTAACTTTACAGCAACTAAACCGTTAGAGTAATTTCTGAAGCTACAGAGATTTACCTTTCACCTTGCAAGACTTATTTGATATACCAGCATCAAATCCTGTCTTGATTCTACTCCAGAGGCAGCTATATTTCAATCTGTGGACTGTTTTAGCAATCTTTGGTGGGCTTACACATACGATCTGGAGAACTGTTTATTGCATGTGAAAATATTCGTTTTTTAGTGGTTTCCGCTATGATTGGTTTTTCAAGTAATACTTCTATTGGAGTCAGAGATTTCCTATCTTCTCTTTGTTGATGCTTTTTTTAATATGGCTGCAGCATTACTTTGTATTCCAAGAAAACATTCAGTTTCTCTAGAGTTTTCCTCTTTCTCCCTAGTTACATGGCAACCATATTCAAAACTTAAACACTTCATCAAGACTCTAACACCTTGCCAATCCAGGTCTGGAAAGGCAACCATGTTTTGTTTCTTTGTTTTTTAAAGCTTATTTATTTTGAGAGACAGAGCAGAGGAGAGGCGGAGAGAGAGGAAGAAGAGAAAGAGAATCTCAGGCAGACTCTGTGCTGTCACCACGGAGCCCGATGCGGTGCTCAAACTCACAAACCATGAGATCATGACCTGAGCCAAAGTCAGACGCTTAACTGGCTGAGCCACCCAGGTGCCCCTAGCAGCCATGTTTAAATCAACAAAATCTAAAGTGAAAAAAGAAAAGGAAAGGAAAGGAAAGGAAAGGAAAGGAAAGGAAAGGAAAGGAAA